>NW_011495084.1:4249112-4272166 GCF_000754665.1 Bison bison bison
AAGGGAAAAAAAAAAAAAAAAAAAAAAAAAAAAATGTCCTGAACCTGGAGCACAGATTTTCTGTAGAAGCAAGCAAGAAAAAAATTGAATGGCTTTACAAGAAACTCATTATCCATCTGAAAAGTTCACTGTAAATTTTATAGATACTATACATGTGAAATAGACACTATCAAGCATTGTGTCCTAAAAGGTTAATAATTAAGTAGACAAAGGTGACTTTTCTTATCACAGATCAGTTGGTTTCAGTTTAAGGACTGAGAAGATTCCAGAAGTAACTTTCCTATTATTGATTTTAAACTTGCTAGAAGAACACAATGCTGTAACACAGCCAAAGTTATTATGCCAACAGTGTAGGATTAAACACTTGCCAGATTCTGCTACTTGGGGAGCATACTATTCATTGATGGAGTGCTTAATAACAGAAGAGAAGTGAATCCAGTTCACCTTTCCGTGAGAGGTATTTACAGGGTGGTACCAATAGAGCTTCAGGCTAACTCTTCACCAAATATTAATTAGGCCACTAATATGCAGCCCACTAGGCTCCTCTGTCCCTGGCATTCTCCAGGCAAGAATACTGGAGTGGGTTGCCATTTCCTACTCCAATGCATGAAAGTGAAAAGTTAAAGTGAAGTCGCTCAGTGGTGCCCAACTCTTAGCAACCACATGGACTGCAGCCTACCAGGCTCCTCTGTCCATGGGATTTTCCAGGCAAGAGTACTGGAGTGGGGTGCCATTGCCTTCTCCAAATATGTATCAGTTATAGTGAGATGAACAAGTTTGCAATCAAATTGAAGATATGAAAATGATAATAGCAACTGAATGAATGTGAATCTTCATGTAGGAAACAACCCCAGACTTAACTTTGTTCCAATAACCGGCCTCTGTAATACCTCAGCAGTAATGTTATCGCCTAGATGTAACCAGTAGAGAGACACGTTAATTGTAAGTTTTGTGTGGCTTGAGTGTTGTTTGTACAACATCATCATAGAGTGTGGAGGTGAGAGCAATCTCAAAGAAGAAAGGCAACAAGTGATTTAATGACACTGACCTTCAAACATTTCGGAGTCAACTGCAATAGTCATTACCGTTAATTCATGGAACGATGAAACTAGTTGCCTCTCTGGCTCCAGAAAAAATTGGCAAAGTAAACAAACAAAGAAAACATTGCATACTATATTCCCTTTATCATATAGCTTGCCATATTTATTTTTGGGTAACTACCTAGTTTATTATTTACCTCCTCAATTGTAAGCTCCCTGAAAGTAGTGTTTATATTGGTCTCCATTCTGTTTGTAGCAAGTAGAATCATGTTTGACTTTTATTCATTCTAAACATTTCTTGAGCATATGTGATACTACATTATTATCCTAGCTGTTACCTGAAAACTGGGCTCACTTCTTGGTGGGTGTTGAATCAGTAGACACTAGTAAATCAGTGTTCATGAGAAAAAGGGATTTATCCTTACTTGCAGCAAGTAAGGGGATCACCAGGATTCTTTCCCAAAGCAGAGTCTCCCCGAACAGAAATAGTGAAGAAGTTTTAAGCCAAGTTCAGTTCAGTTCAGTTCAGTCGCTCAGTACTGTCCAACTCTCTGTGACCCCATGAACCACAGCACACCAGGCCTCCCTGTCCATCACCAACTCCCGGAGTTCACCCAGACTCACATCCATCGAGTCAGTGATGCCATTCAGCCATCTCATCCTCTGTCGTCCCCGTCTCCTCCTGCCCCCAATCTTTCCCAGCATCAGGGTCTTTTCCAATGAGTCAGCTCTTTGCATCAGGTGGCCAAAGTACTGGAGTTTCAGCTTCAGCATCAGTCCTTCCAATGAACACCCAGGACTGATTTCCTTTAGGATGGACTGGTTGGATCTCCTTGCAGTCCAAGGGACTCTCAAGAGTCTTCTCCAACACCACAGTTCAAAGGCATCAATTCTTCAGCGCTCTGCTTTCTTTATAGTCCAACTCTCACATTGATACATGACTACCAGAAAAACTGTAGCTTTTACTAGATGGGCCTTTGTTGACAAAGTAATGTCTCTGCTTTTCAATATGCTGTCTAGGTTGGTCATAACTTTCCTTCCAAGGAGTAAGTGTCTTTTAATTTCATGGCTGTAATCACCATCTGAAGTGATTTTGGAGCCCAGAAAAATAAAGTCAGCCACTGTTTCCACTGTTACCTTCTATTTGCCATGAAGCGATGGGAATGGATGCCATAATCTTCGTTTTCTGAATGTTGAGCTTTAAGCCAACTTTCACTTTCCTCAAGAGGCTCAAGGGTGGTGTCATCTGCATATCTGAGGTTATTGATATTTCTCCCAGCAATCTTGATTCCAGCTTGTGCTTCTTCCAGCCCATCATTTCTCATGATGTACTCTGCATAGAAGTTAAATAAGCAGGGTGACAATATACAGCCTTGACATACTCCTTTTCCTATTTGGAACCAGTCTGTTGTTCCATGTCCAGTTCTAACTATTGGTTCCTGACCTGCATACAGGTTTCTCAAGAGGCAGGTCAGGTGGTCTGATATTCCTATTTCTTTCAGAATTTTCCACAGTTTTATGTGGTCCACACAGTCAAAGGCTTTGGCATAGTCAATAAAGCAGAAATAGATGTTTTTCTGGAACTCTCTTCCTTTTCGATGATCCATCAGATGTTGGCAATTTGATCTCTGGTTCCTTTGCCTTTTCTAAAACCAGATTGAACATCTGGAAGTTCACGGTTCACGTATTTAAGCCAAGGGTACATGCATAGTCATGAAGGGGCTTTAGCAAAGTGAATTCAGCATAGAATTGAGGCAAAATTCAACAGAACCCATGATTGAAATCAAGAGGATCAGAAAATAAACTTTATTTTTCGCAGAAGTTTTAAAGCAAGTTCCCATATTCCCCCTGCCCCAGCATATGCACAGCCTCCCCCACTATTGACGTCTTGAACCAGAGTGGTACATTTATTATAGTCTATGAACAATCTATATTGTTTGTAGTCACCCAAAGTTCATTTCAGTATCATCTAGGAAAAAGTAGCCTCACTGCCTTAGAAACCATCTGTGCTCTGTGCTCTGACTATTTATTCCTCCCTCTCCCACAACCCCTAGAACCACTTTTTGTCCATTTTTCACTGTGTACATAGTTTTGCCTTTTCCACATGTCACATAGATGAAATCATACATCATCTCGTCTTTTTAGATTGACTTCTTTCACTTAGTAATATGCATATAAAGTTTCCTCTGTCTTTTCATGACTTGACAGCTCATTGTTTTTTAGTGCTGAATAATATTCTCTTGTCCAGATATACTGTGGTCTCTTTATCCATTCACCTCCTAAAGGACATCTTGGTTCCTTCCAAGTTTGGGCAGTTATGAGCAGAGCTGCTATAAACATCAGTGTTCAAGTGTTTGTGTGGACATCGTTTTCAACTCATTTGGTTAAATGCCAGAGAACCTGATTGCTGGATTGTATGGTAAGATGTTTAGCTTTTGTGAGAAAGTGCCAAACCCTCTTCTAAAGTGGCTGTATCATTCATTTTACATTTCACTTCCCATTGCTCCACATCCTCATCAGTTTTTCATGTTGTCAGTGTTTTGGGTTTTGGCCATTCTAATACATGTGTAATGGTATCTAATTGCTTTAATTTTAATTTCCCGTATGACATATGATGTGGAATATCTTTTCAAATGCCTATTTGCCTCTACATATCTTCTTGGTGAGGTGTCTGCAAGCCTTTGGCATTTTTTTAGATAGGATATTTGTTTTCTTATTCCTGACTTTAGGAATTCTTTACATATCTTATATAACAGCCATTTATCAGATATATCTTTTGCAAACATATTTTTTCCAGTCTGTGGCTTACCTGCTGTTTCTCTTGAAATTGTCTTTAACAGAGCAAAATTTTTTTTTAAACTGTAATGAATTCCAGGTTATCATTTATTTCTTCCTTTGATCATACCCTTGGTGTTGTATCTCAAAGTCATTGGTGTACTCAAGGTCATCTAGATTTTCTCCTATATTATCTTCTGGGGATCTTATAGTTTTGTGTTTTACAGTAGGTTAGTAACCTATTTTCAGTTAATTTTTGTGAAGGATATAAAGTCTGTGTCTTAATTTACTTTTTTGCGTACGGATGTCCAGTTGTTCTAGCACCATTTGCTGAAGGTGAATCTTTATTCCATTGTATTATCTTTGCTCCTTTGTCAGAGATCAGTTAATGATATGTGAATCTATTTCTGAGGTTTTTATTCTGTCCCATTGACCTATTTGTCTATTATTTCACAATACCACACTGTCTTAGTTAATGTAGATTTACAGTAAGTGTTTTTAAAATTAATAAATTTATGTATGGCCGTGCTGGGTCTGTGTTGCTGCACAGGCCTTTCTCTAGTTGTGGTGAGCGGGAGCTGCTCTCTCGTTGCGTTGCCGGCTCCTTACTGTGGTGGCTCATGTTGTTGCAGAGCATGGGCTCTAGGGCACGCAGGCCTCAGTAGGTGCAGTTTCTGGGCTCTAGAGCACAGGCTGAGTAGTTGTGGTGCACGGGCTTAGTGCTCTGTGGCACCTGCTGCTGCTGCTAAGTCACTTCAGTCGTGTCCAACTCTGTGCGACCCCATAGACGGCAGCCCACCAGGCTTCCCCATCCCTGGGATTCTCCAGGTAAGAACACTGGAGTGGGTTGCCATTTCCTTCTCCAGTGCATGAAAGTGAAAAAGCAAAGTGAAGTCGCTCAGTCTTGTCCGACTCTTTGCAACCCCATGGACTGCAGCCCACCAGGCTCCTCCATCCATGGGATTTTCCAGGCAAGAGCACTGGAGTGGGGTGCCATTGTCTTCTCCATGTGGCATGTGGGATCTTCCCAGATCAGGGATCCAACCCATGTCTCCTGCATTGCAGGTGAATTCTTTACCACTGAGCCACCAGAGAAGCCCTATGATAAGTCTTGAAGTCAGGTATTTTATTCTCCTCCTTTCACATTGTGCTGGATACTTAGGTCTTTTACCTTGCCATATATATTTTAGAATCAGTTTCCTGATACCTGCAAAATAACTTATGGAGATTTGGGTTGGTATTGTACTGAATTTATAGATCAAGTTGGGAAGAACTGACATCTTAAGTTTTCTATGTGAGAATATGGAATATCTCTCTGTTTTTATTTACTTCTTTGAGTTTTTTTGACCAGAGTTTGATAGTTTACACATATAGATTTATCCATATTTTATTAGATTCAATAGTATTTTAAAAAAATTCATCATTGAGCTATTTCCAAAATTTTAAAAACTATGTACCTTTCCAGCTAGACTATTAGCTGCATAAGATCAAAACCAATGACTGCATTGTTTACTACTATATGGCTAGTGGCACATGATAGATACCTAAGATTAAAAGTATTTATTAAATAAATGAAATAATGAATGCCATATGAGCTGAAATATGTTGTTAATACTAGAGTTTTCTCCACAACTTTCTCACCTCAAATGAATAGTCTATCCACATGGTATTAAATTACCCCTTGTCAGTGACCTGTTCCAAAAACAATATGGCCATTCTCTTCCATGAAATGTTAGAAGTGCTGGAAGGTTCTAGTGAAGATATCTCTACTCTTAAAAGAGCCTTCTTTGTAGGCTTGTTCCTGGATCTGAATCCAGTACCTGGAAATTACACAGCCACTTTATTTCATGTGCCAGCATGAAGACAACATGAAGGATGGAAGTACAGAAAGACTGAGGAAAAAATGAATCCCAAACTGATCCTTGAAAAATGTAATTATGCTGCTGAGTCAACCAATGTGGAGTCTTCTCCTCTGGATGCTTTGTTATGTGAGATAGTCAATATCCTAGTTATTTAAGCTAATTTTAGCCTCTGGATTATCAGAAAAAGTTGGACATTTAAAAATTGGGTTAGTTTGAAATTTTCCTATTTGACATCTGTTGTTATTTAGTCACTAAGTTGTGTTTGACTATTTCCAACCCCATGGACGGTAGTCTGCCACGCTCCTCTTGTCCATGGGATTTCCCAGGCGAGAATACTGGAGTGGGTTGCCATTTCCTTCTCCAGGGGATCTTCCTGACCCAGGGATTGAACCCACATCTCCAGCATTGCAGGCAGACTCTTTACTGCTGAGTCACCAGGGAATTCCATTAGAGGTCTACTTAAGCTAAAAGCAAATATCCTCAATTGGGTAGAAGCATACATATCCTGATACTTCCAGATTGACACTAGTTGATATACTCACCTTCTTCTCACATCCACTTCCAAGAGAACACTGGGTTCTTTTGTTCTGATCTAGGTCATCTTTGTACGTATCTTAGTGGATACTACTAGGTAATTAGGTAGGTATTTTTGTTTATCCAAGTGTAATATTTATATATATATATATATATATATATATTATCTTTTTTTAAATCCAGGATGTAATACTTATCACCACCTTAAATTATTGAGTTATAAAAATAATGACCTCAAATTAAAACTTCATTAAAAAAAAACATACCCTTATAGAATAAACATCTGCTAGCATAGCCTTGTCTTTTTCACTTTTAATTATTAGATTCCTCTACACTCAGACACATATACACCACCATAATCTCTATTTTTTAGAAACACTCTTTTACTCCAACAATTATCTTTGTGTTGCCTGTATAACTTTGAAATGAAGGGAATTTGAACTGTTAGGTGGATTAAAAGGTTAATTGCCTAATTTTGATTTCTTTTCTAAAAGGACTATGTTGACCTATACAGGTTTCCTGTCTGGAAGCTAGGAATCTTTTGAAATATGCTTAAATGAATCAGTTTTATCCCAAAGGTTAACTACTTATACATAATTATTCTAGTTTCTTGGCAACTGGTATTTGTCTTTTTGTGCTACTGTGTTTGGAAAACTATGATATCTAAGCTTTGTTTCTATCAAATATGATGGAAAATATGATGGAAAAATGTCACAAACATTTGAATAAGCCTTGAATAGTCCTTCTTTTCAAGATGATTGCAGTCTGAAAATAAAATATCTGAAAAATTAGAGCTATTTAAGGAATTATTCTATTTCTATTTTTATGAAATATTTAGGATGACAAAGTGGCCCTTCAAAGGTGTTAGAAAAATATTTCATTTGCAATAACTTACATAACAAAAATGTTTGAGATATTCCAGTACAGTTCTTGAAAGTCCTGGTGAAAAAATGCAATTATTCTCAGCATACCGTTAACATTTAAGCATCTTATTCAGTAATGGGAATTTGAAACATTTCATGCCTTAAGTTTCCCCATTGTGTTACTAGCTTGAATGTTCACACTTTGTTTACATGATAAAAATAGAGCTGGTATTGATTTTATTGGGCTCAGCTTCTTGAGTTTCATCCTAGATGATCATGCTTTCATTTTTACACGTTTGATATCTTTGATTTGGATTCAGGGATATTTAAAATATACTGTTTCTTAGTGATATTAAAGCACTACACTGAAGAAGTGACATTTAAGAACTTGATTCCACTCCTGTATAATTTTTAGGAACTTATAAAAATAGAGAAAAACCTGAAACAGAGCTGTCAGAGTTAATATCCTTGTTAAATTCTTTTTTTCTTTTACCAATTTAAAAGACAAGTTCCTTAGTTAATGCATTTTAATTCTTCTTTTCTTTATAAAATAATCTATTTAGGAAGAGACCTAAGTCAGTGTTTAGACATTTCCATGACGAAAAAGTAGTGGAAAGAAAAGCACTAAATGGGATTGTCAGGAGGGAAGAAGAAAGCCAAAATAACGGCCTGAAGGCATAAAGGCAGGAAAAAGTGAAATAATAAGAGAGAAAGAGAAACATCAGAATTAGAGGATAAATAGCACAAAGAAAAATGCCTGTGTTTCAGATGCCTGAAGTGTGCTAGGTTAGGGTAAAATTCATTGGCAGACGAGATAGTGACTAAAGAGAAGGAGCAAGTGGGGTTGACTGAGTTAGGGTGGGAGCAGTTATTACCTCATGAGAACATTTATGTGGCTTGTCCTTAAAGGCCAATAAACTACCATGTGATCTGGCTGCCATGGAGCAAGCAGCAACATGGGTCAATATATCACAACAACTCTAAGTCGAGAATTCCTTCATTTCCGGTGTCCTTGGTCTTCTAAAAAAAAAAAATGTATAAAAATACAAAAGACTATATTAAGAGTGTAAAACAATGTTTCTCAAATCTAATTACAAGTTAGAATCACTTGGAAAACATTTGAATCCAGACATCTCAGGATAAATCCCTCAGTGCCAGGGCATCAGATTTTGTGTCTTGTTCTTGGTTTTTAAAGCTCTTCAGGTGATTCCAAAGTACAGCCTGGATTGAGAGCCACTAGCAAAAAGAATGACTATAAGATTAGTACTCATATATCCATCACAAGCTTAGGATATACAACATTACCAATTCCTTTGAAGGCCTCTGTGTTTCTCTAACAGAATTACTGCTGCTTCTCAGCCCAAATACACAAAGGCATATATATCCTTCACTTTGTATTAATCATTCCTTGCTTTTCTATCATGCATCTCCAAATATTTTAATTTTTAGCTTTCTGGTCTTAGATCTTTTCATAAATGGAGTTATAGTAAGTATGAAGCTTCCCAGGTGGTGCTAGTGGTAAAGAACCCACGTGCCAATGTAGGAGACATGGGTTTGATCCCTGGGTTAGAAACATCCCCTGGAGGAGGGCACGGCAACTCACTTCAGTATTCTTTCCTGGAGAATCCCATGGACAGAGGAGCCTGGTGGGCTAAAGTCTATGGGGTTGCACAGAGTCGGACATGACTGAAGCGACTTAGCATGCATGCATACGGAATATGCCACTGCTGCTGCTAAGTCACTTCAGTCGTGTCCGACTCTGTGCAACCCCATATATGGCAGCCCACCAGGCTCCTCTTCCCTTGGGATTCCCCAGGCCAGAATACTGGAATGGGTTACCATTTTCTTCTCCAATGCATGCATGCATGCTAAGTTGCTTCAGTCGTGTCCAACTCTGTGCGACCCCATGGACAGCAGCCCTCCAGGCTCCTCTGTCCACAGGATTCTCCAGGCAAGAAAATTGGAGGGGGTTGCCATTTCCTTCACCCATACTGAATATACTCTTTTACATAAAGTATTTTATGGAATTACATTTTCTTGATGATTCTATTTGATACATGTAGTTACTATTCATTTGTTTCACTGTTGAATAATATTTGTTGTATGAACATAAACCAGTTTATTGTAGTATCTTGTGGTGTCTTCTTAATATCATCTATAAATCTAGCGGATGCTTTTTCTTGTCTGTTGATCATAAAGAAATCTTACAAGGCTGTAAGTGTGGGTTAAGGCAGCAGGGGCAATACAGCAGAATGTGCTGCTATGTAGACATTTAATCCATCTGCTCATTCAGCTTACTTGGGCGTTTGTAGACTTGCTTTTTTTTTGACATTTTTGTACCATTTCCACTTGGTTTTGAATTACTGCTTTGCACGACTGAACTAAAACTGGGTAGATCAGTTGAAAAAAACAATCCACGACATGTTTCAAGATCTCTGGATGCTGTCCGGTCAGATACTCTGTCTTTTGCTAGGCCCAGTAACAAGGATAAAACCAGGATACAGTTTTACTTCTATCCCTTGGGGTCAGCAGTGTGATTCTCCTATTTGGCTTGGCTAAAGGCTCTGTGTGAAGAGTTGACTCATTGGAAAAGACTCTGATGCTGGGAGGGATTGGGGGCAGGAGGAGAAGGGGACGACAGAGAATGAGAAGGCCGGATGGCATTACAGACTCGATGGACGTGAGTCTGAGTGAACTCCGGGAGTTGGTGATGGACAGGGAGGCCTAGTGTGCAGCGATTCATGGGGTCGCAAAGAGTTGGACCCGACGGAGCGACTGAACTGAACTGGAAGACTCTGTACAGAGCCCTCTTGCCCTGGACAGTTTAAGTGTCATTTGAACTTGCTGGGTCATAGAATCCAATTGATAAACATGTTTCACTATGGTCAGACTTCATGTCATTTTCTTTTATTTTAAGCCCCATAACTCTCAGACTTACAGTTACTTGTTTAATGGGTCAGTACAGAACACTCAAATATGACTTTTGCCTTCGGAATCCAAAAGTGCCTAGTAAGTATTATGACTTCTTCAGTGCTAAGTGAGGCTGTGTATGATAGTTTTTCTTTTTCTTTTTTTGCATTTTTCTTTTCTTTTTTTTTCATTTCACATATGATATTTTATATGTTTCAATGCCATTCTCCCATATCAGACAGTTTTTCTTTGAAGGGATTTTGCTGGCACTCTATAGACCAATTAACCCCTAGAAATTTGACCATGATGCTGGGCCCCAGAAATGATACAGAGTTTATTTCCTTCTGGTACCAAAGCCTCCTAAAGTGCCTGTTACATCCTGCTCAGCAAATCAGGTTGGTGTGGTGACAACACAGGGAACTGGTGGGTGGCGGGGAGGTGGGGGATGGACAAGAAAGTGAACTAGTTCTCTGCAGGCCGATTATGGTAGAGAATATTAAAACTGAAACAGCTCTGAGGCAATGCAGTGAAGATGCACACGGCCCCTGACGGGGGTAGGCTCTTTGCATGTCCTCTCCTCCACGCTGCTGATGCCTTGCCCACACTGGATATCCCAGGACTGTTTCCTTCCTTAAGATTCCTTTAGCACCCTGTACTGAGAAAGCTTAACATCAAGCTCATCTTGAAGGAGAAAATCCTCAGCAAGTCTGCTATTTGTCCCTGCCTGTACTGAAGGGGACATTCACAGCTGAGAGGCAATACAAGGAAAACTGACACAATAGGCATTTTGCTGTTTAGCAGGAGAGACAGAAAGCCTTTGTCAGTTGATGCCAGCTAACTTCTGTCATCCACCACTCTGCTCCTAGCACAGTGGGCTCAGGCATGAACTAGCAATGGTGGCCAGGATGTGGTCTGCATGGGCTCCCATTCTCCAGGGCTGCCACCATGGAATGTTTTGCTTGCCAGCAAGAGACCCATGTTATACCTCAGGATGGTCCCATCCCTCAAGGAGACCAAAGAATTAATTGGTAAGAAATTGAGTACACCAGATTCCTTACATCTTGGAAGTCAGTGATTTGTCTAGATCTGATACATATTTCCTACATGTGTTTAACTTTCCTTCAGAGAACCTTAGCCAGCACCCCTCTATAAGAGTTTATTGTTGTTTGATTCACTGATATGTGATTTAACATGCCTCATACCAGGAACCCCTCTAACAAAGGAGCTGTAGTTGTGAGCACATGACTTGAGATCCAAAGTTCCTATCACCTACTCAACCACCCAGAAACTTCTGGCTTGATAAAGCAATGGAATGGATTGTAAAGGTGCAACCTGAATGTTGTCTTAGGGATGATACTCTGCAAGGACAGGCTTCCTTCTCCAGGGCACAGCACACACTCTAACTAGCAACGATGAAAAATGCTCAGTCCTAATTAATCTCAGTTTAAGGAGCCAGAGCCAAATACTGGAAATAGGAGTGGACTCACAGACCATCATTCTCCGTGATCCACTTGGAGATTTTATGTTAACTGAATCCCCAATGCTTAAGTTTATAGAGAGCCTGATTCCCAGGGAAGGAATGTTTCTATCAGGGGACACAGATTCCTAAGAAATTTTATTCCACGGTTGCCATCTAATCACTTTGGATTCCTCATTCCAAGAGACCAGTAGACAAGAAAAGAAATCACTATATTGGCAAGGGTAATTGACTCTAGTTCTCTGCTACAGACTGAAGAGGGTAAGAATGTATTTACCACTCAGATGATCCGGGTGTATGTCCTTCGCCATTTCTTTGCCCAGTTTTGATGGTGAGTGAATACGAGCAGCAGCCACAGCTGAAGGAGGGCTTAGTGAATAATGCTGAGAACAAGTGTTTGTCACCCCACACCCACAGCACCTAAACCAGTAGATGTGGTAGCCAAGAGTGAATCAGGAATTGTCAGTAGAGTGGGAAGACAATGAATGTCAACTCTATCTCCAGGAACTCTTGCAATTGTGAGGGCTGTAATATGTCCACTAATTTTACCCTGGCAAATTTACACAGAAGAGATCAACTAGAGTCCAGGAGGAATTGTTTCCAGGTAGGGGAATTTATATGAAGCAGGTAGCTCCAAGTGTGGGTGCTTGTGGAGGCTGTGGGGAACCATCCCGAATCCAGGTTCTGCATCATTCCCCCAGCCACTGGGATTGTTGATTTCTGACAACTCACAGCTGAGGCCCATCTCGGCATGGCCATCAGCCAAAGAGCTGGGCTTTGCCTAAGTTTATGGCGCTTTCTCAGAGGCAGCTGCCTTCAGTGACAGGTCAGAATGGAAGCAAAAGTGCCCAGCTTCCTGCCTCAATTCAGGACCTCTCTGAAGGGCCATCCCAGTCCCAGAACTTGTACAAGATTGATAAAGCCCTCTCTTGCAATTGCATTTCAGTTCAATTTCTCCCTCTCAATCGTGCTTCACTCCCTAACAATGCTTTTCTGGAGAGCTCTCACTATTAAATCTCATGAAGGCCGATCTTTTCATCAAAGTGTTTTCTCTGGGGTACCCGGACAAAAACAATGTCCCACAGTCTTGTACATTTTCATACATATATACTTTCTCATTGCTTTTGGTTTGTTTCAGTTTTTAAAAAACCTCATTCCTAGTTCACTGAAAACACTAGCACCTAGCTCTGCTGCTGCTGCTAAGTCGCTTCAGTCGTGTCCGACTCTGTGTGACCCCATAGACGGCAGCCCAGCAGGCTCCCCCGTCCCTGGGATTCTCCAGGCAAGAACACTGGAGTGGGTTGCCATTTCCTTCTCCAGCACCTAGTTCTACTTCACTTTTTTTCAGCTGCGTTCAGTCTCCTGTTCAACTCATCTATTAATTTCTTAGCGTCAGATATTTTCTTTTTTTATTTATGAAATGTTCATTGGATTCTCTTTCATAGATTTTAATCCTCTGTTAAATTCTCCACTCTTTGATCTACTTTGCCCCTCTTTTTCTCCATGTTTTTAAACATTTAACCAGAGGTGTTTGAAAATCCTTGTTTGCCAACACCAGTATTTGGCTCACTTCTCCTTTTCTCATGAGAGTTGGTCATATTTTCTTGTCTTCACACTTCTAGTACTTTCTTAATTCATGTTGGTGCTTTAACTCTCGAGGTTCTACACTATGTTATCTTCCCTTATTGATACAAAGAGTGAGGATCGGAACTCCTGAATCCAATCAGACATTAATTAAAGTCGGGGCTGGGTTTCTGTTTTGGGTAGACCCAGCCCACTTCTGCAATACCCCTGCTTCTGTTTGCTGTGCTCCTCTGCCTGCAGAGTTTTGATTCTAAGTCGGTATATCTCTGGCTCCTCCAGTTTGAAAGACTGCAGAAAATTCAGCTATGTCCTTCAGAGACCTTAGCTCAGCTCTTTGGTCTTCCTGCTTACATTACTTCAAAATAGGACCTGTTCCTTGAAGGTAAGACTGGTGGTATATTGAGTTAGGTTACTTCCATCTGGAAATTCCACGTTGCATTCAGGAAGCTTTCCACCTAGTTTCTCAGCTTCCTGTTTAGCACAAAATTTAGCAAATGTTCTTTGGGGAGAGCAGTTGTGAGTTTGAAACCTCCCACACTAGTCCTGCAGAATCACTGAAATTTTGCTAGTTTCTCTTTTCTGTAGCCCGGTCCCAGAGTTTCCAAGCCAGAGCCTCCATAAGCACCTGGAATCAGAAAATGCCTGCAAGGGAAAGAGAAAAACCCCTGCTCAAAAAAAAAAAAAGAGAGTTTTTCTTCTTTCTGGAATTTTAGTTTGTTGCTTCTGAAGTTCCCTGATGCTTTTAAAATATTATATTTATAATTTATTTGGCTTTGTCTCATTTTAAAGCAAACGTGCTTTCTTGTTCTGACCTATTCTAAAACAAAACTCCCCTTGTCATTAGTTTTTAACTCCATTAATTATACATTGTTAATATTATGGTTTGGTAAGATCAAGCATTAAATGATTTATTTGAGTTAGATTCATTTATTACAACTTAGTTTGTTTTTTTTTTTTTCTCTTATGGTCAACTTCTTTCTTCTTGAAGCCCTTTCTTTAGAAATTCCTTTTAATAAGCATTTGTTGATGGTAATAATGTTAGTAAATGTTTGCATAAAAATGTCTTTTTTCACCCCAATTCTTAAAATATGGTTAAATTGGATATGCACTGAATGTTTTTTTTTTTTTTTTCTCTCTTTAAGATTTAATCCAACTCTCTCTCGCCTTCCATTGTTGAGAAATAAATTGGTGGTGTAATGTAAGCACTTTGTAAGTGGTTTTGTTTTTCTGTTGGGCTTTTAAATCTTTTTATACATGGTGTTTTTCAGTTTCCTTGGATGGCTCTGACTATAGATTTATTTATTTCGTTGTGCTTAGGATGTATTTAGCTTCCTGAATCTAGGAGTCTTTTATTACTGGAAAATATTATTATGTCTGAATATCCTTTTCCCCTTTTTCCCTCTAGCTCTCCTAGAAGTTCAATGAAGTGTTTATCATATTGCTTCAATACATCTTCTAAATCTTTTACTTTCATCTGTATTTTGCATCTCTTCCCCTAAGTTTTGTTAGGGATAATTTCTTCTGACCTACCTACCAGCTTACTAGTTCTGTTTAACTATATCTGTTTCAGCTGTTGATTTGATTCAAAGAGATTTAAGTCTCCAGAGTTTCTGGTACTACTTCTAATTACTAAGGTCAGATTTTATAAACATATTTTAGAACACATGACTATCTTATTTTTAGCCCTTTTATATTTTATATGTTTTTTCCTGAGCTACATTCTAAATATTAGTTTCGTATCTTTCAATTCATTGATTCTCTCTTCAGAATGTAATTAGTGTTTAATCTGGAGTTTCTAAATTCAATATTGCATTTTTATTTCTAGAAATTACATTGAGTTCTTTCCAAATCTGCATGGCAAATTTAGAAAGTTTGTTACTGTTTAATTATAATTTTAGTGTATCATTTTAATATAGTATTTTCTTAATAGAAACATTTATATTATCCCTGTGATAGTTTTAGTAATGGTATCTTTTGCTTTTCTACTTCTGTAGTTTATTGTTTCTGCTCTCTTGTGCATGGTCGTTTGTCTCCTTACATGCTTTATTACTTTTACTTGTAATATCCTGGAATTATATATTTGAGAATATTTGATTCTAGATTTAAAGTCTGTTTGTAGAGAGAGAATTTATGTTTCATCCTCAAGGTACCTGGAGACTCTCAAAAACTTTGAGACTATTCTAATTTTTTGCTTGGACTTATTTTTTTTTCCCCACAACACCTGTGAATATTACTTTCAGCACTATATCCTATTGAGGGCAGGTATTCCAATTATTTCTCTCTGTGGAGCAAACTTTGTTTTTTTCTTGTTGGATTATTTTAATCAAAATCATTAGGCCAAATGTAGTTAAAAATAAACTCCCAAATTTCAATGGCTTAACAGAATGATGGTTTATGCCTCATGCCAAGTCTGATGTGAAAGGAGATTTCCTCCCACATTTTTAAACATTACAGTGTGGAATATGTTACCTCTAGAAAGCCAGGTCTGGAAATGGAGAACATCATTCCCACCCACATCCTACTTGGCCAGCATGCTGTCATGCAGTCCCCCCAAAACGGCAAGGAAGGCTGGGACGTGGGCCTTCCTCTGTGCCCAGGAAGAGAAAGCATTATGTTCAACATATAATATTGTTTCTGTCACATGCAGCGATGTTGAAAGCTGTTTGGGTGTCTAGCATTGTGTTGAAGTCTCCATTCTGACTTTCCAACTTGCAGAGAACCTAAGCTTTCTCTTTAACACTTAGGCTCTAAGGCTTGTGGTCAGTTAAAATCACATCCTTGGGAATGCCACTTTTAGTGTTTCAGTGCTTTATGGGTTTGTACTGTGACAATTCTGGCTTCAGAGAATTTCCCTTATTTTTCTGCCAGCTCATCAGTGAATTTGTGTTAAGGTTTTTATTTGTTTTTAATGAGTATTCATGCATTTTTCTTAGGTATTCTGTACTCGGAAGATTTCTTAGGACAGCTAGTCGGACAGATTGCTAAAAATGAAAGTCAACCTCGATTTTTGAGTTTATTTTGGCCCCAACTGATAGCCATGCACTGTGATTTCTCATATGGAAGAAGAAACTGGGAGGTTTCCTCATTTTGAAAGCATCTGAAATGTTAGGGCTGCCAGATAACTGCTTTCTAGTCATGCTGCCTCTCTCAATTTTATACTTTATGTGAGAATCCAAGCTATTCCCAGACTAAGTTGTTTGAATTGTTTCCAAAAGACTGCTGTTATCTAGTTTTCATTTCAGTCAGTACTATGTCATCTTTCTCATTATTCTTTCAAGATGTCCTTCAGGGACATTTAATCTGGGGAAGAAGAACTAATTTGATAACACGAGAGAAGTTGATGCTTGAACAACATGGGTTTGAACTGCATAGTCCACTGATATGCTGATTTTTTTTTTTTTTTTTTCTTAGTAAATATGACCCAAATTAGTTGAATCCAAAGGTAAGGAGGAACTGTGGATACAGAGCTGACTATAAGAAATTATGAGATTTTCGACTGTTCAGAGGTTTGGCATCCCTAAACCCCGACGTTGTTTAAGGGTCAGCTGTAAATTCATAATTACCCATATTCCAGTTAAAACTAATATAAATGACATCAAATATTGAGTTTATAGTTAGTATTAACATTTCCTTTTTTTAAAAAATAAAACTAAATAAAGTTCCTTTGTGGGAAAAACAGACTAAAGAATCAAGAATTAAGTGGTCCAATCCAAGATTATCCTATTGTGAGCTGTCATAGATCATGAACTAATTCAAATGTCATGTTTAATTACTTGTAAAAATTATTTTCTATTCAAAGAAATGACTACTGTGGCATGGTTGATTTTATTTTGATTCCATTGTTATTGATCAAGGCTATATACATAGTGTTAAATTTCTTTTGCAAAAATAAATAAGGTTTAAAACTACTTTTCAAAATTTTTGCAGACTTTGAGAGGCAACATCAGATGAGCTCAGTTGAGGATTTTAGATTGAAATTAGCTTTAATTAATTCAGTGTCTTGATAAAATCTCTTGTGTTGTGTTATATTTGTAAAAGAATTTCAATTTGAAACATTGTTTTAGCCCCAGTTTTCTTTCTGACTTTATAAACTAACTTCAGGAACTCTATCATAAATGTTTGCTAAACAGTAGAATCAGTACTATATCAGTTCATCCAGCCATTTCATCTTCTGTCGTCCCCTTCTCCTCCTGCCCCCAATCCCTCCCAGCATCAGAGTCTTTTCCAATGAGTCAGCTCTTCGCAAGAGGTGGCCAAAGTACTGGAGTTTCAGCTTTAGCATCATTCCTTCCAAAGAACACCCAGGGCTGATCTCCTTCAGAATGGACTGGTTGGATCTCCTTGCAGTCCAAGGGACTCTCAAGAGTCTTCTCCAACACCACAGTTCAAAAGCATCAATTCTTTGGCGCTCAGCTTTCTTCACAGTCCAACTCTCACATCCATACATGACTACGGGGAAAACCATAGCTTTGACTAGACGGACCTTTATTGGCAAAGTAATGTCTCTGCTTTTCAATATGCTATCTAGGTTGGTCATAACTTTTCTTCCAAGGAGTAAGCATCTTTTAATTTCATGGCTGCAGTCACCATCCGTAGTGATTTTGGAGCCCAAAAGAATAAAATCTGACACGTTTCCACTGTATCCCCATCTGTTTGTTATGAAGTGATGGGACCAGATGCCATGATCTTAGTTTTCTGAATGTTGAGCTTTAAGCCAACCTTTTCACTCTGCTCTTTCACCTTCATCAAGAGGATTTTTAGTTCCTCTTCACTTTCTGCCATAAGGGTGGTGTCATCTGCATATCTGAGGTTATTGATATTTCTCCCGGCAATCTTAATTTCAGCTTGTGCTTCATCCAGCCCAGCATTTCTCATGAGTACTATATAAGGTAGACTTAAAACTTTTTCAAACTTTTTCTCAAATTATCTTTCAGATTTTCAAATGAACAGGTTGATAGTCCTTGTTCAAAATTTTTTTTTTTTTTCTGTACTGTTTCCTTTAAATGTTTTGCTTTTCTTCCACTTACTAAGAAAAGTTGATTTTATGAATTTAATTGAGCTTACCTATTATAGTCTTAAATTCATGACATGTACTCTAATACTGTTAAGGGAAGCACACTGACTGAAACCACCCACCCTGGCCAGGTACCCTAGTAACCATTTACGTGAGTTGTTTTATGACAGGAAGTCCAGGTAAGTAACACAGAACTAATAAGCCACCACCAACCAGAAGAGTTTGGGAAAGGTCAAAAGGAGACGCCACATGTCCGACCTCCTCCCAGAATCCTTCTCACTGGCATCCATCTTGGCTGAACAAGTCATGCACCACCAGAAAGGACTCTGAGTCAGAATGATTGGCCAAATCAACCTGGAATCTAATCCCATCACCATAAAACCTGAGACTGTGAGCCAAGTGGCAGAGCTGTTCTCTTGGGTTCCCTTACCCTCCTGCTCTCCACCCGGGAGCCCTGTCCCAATAACATCTCTTGCTTTGTCAGCACATGTGTCTCCTCAGACAATTCATTTCTGAGTGTTAGACAAGAGCCCAGTTTCAGGCCCTGGAAGGGGTGCCCCTTCCTGCAACAAAACTATTGCCAGTTTAGTTATAGAAGATAATTATTGCTTTTTAAATATTTTATTTCTTGAAATTTTTCCTGTCTAGAATTTTTACAGGTAATATTCCTTTGTTTTGCTCATTTCTTTCCATGACAGTATAGATTGTTGCATGAATAAGACACTGCAGCTTATAAATAGTATCTTTAAGTCCAATTAAAAGAGAACACATGTATTAGTTAAGCAAATTCTACTGAGTAAATTTGAGATCAAATTGACTTTATTAAATGATTCATGAATCTGATAGCAACCCACCTTTTAATAGTAAACAGACAGGTGCTCCAGGAAGTTTTACAACATGGAAGGCTTTTCTAGAAATAGGGTGGGACAAGGAGATTATTAACAACAACAACACAAGGACAGCAAAAATTGTTTCAGGCTAGGTCACCTTTCCTTAGTGGAAAGGGCGAAGAATCTTATCATGCAGATTACCTCATTATTGCTAACCAGGAAATTCCACACTGCTGGCTTAAAATTCCATTCCTAGGAGAGGCTAAAACTGAAGTTGGGTTGGATATTTCAGTAAGTCTAGGTGAGCTTAGCAGAGTTTGGGGGCTTGTTTCATTTTAAAGTAATGTTTGCTTTTAAATAAGAAATCCTGTTCTGTGGCCCTTGTGGAGGTTTTCTCTTAGACATTGTTTTGACTTTATTCACAGTTCCAAAAAGGTTTCCAACCTGCATCTTATAATTATTATAAAGGTGAAGGAATGTCTGCTGGTGAAAGTTAAACTGGCAGAGGATGAATGTAAAGTATAAGCATCAGATGGGCAGCATAGACAGGGGAAGATAGAGGATTTGAGGAATGGATGACTACACTTGAATTGGAGAGTTTAGGAAAGATTCAAGGAGACAATAGGACTTGAAATAATCTCTTATACTTTTCTTTTGTCTTCTCTTTGTTAAGCCACAAACTGCTAAACATTTTATGGGCAACTTATTTCTTTTGTAGTAGGATTATTTTACCAGGTTAAGTTGAAAAGGGAAACTGTTTATTCATATATCTAACATCTGGAAAAACACATCCTATAATTCAAGTAGGTAGATTTTTATATCTTAAGGGAAGCTTTGTCAGTGGATCCCACTGAGATTCTTTCACCAGAAAAATTTCTATGTACCCAACATTTTACAATGTTTGACTGTTCTTGGAATGTATGCATTGGTCCCAGGTTAGGAATCACTAATATTTTAGTACCAACTGAATCAAATTTGAAACTCTTAAGGAAAAAGACTACAATAAAAGTGAATGATTCAGGTACTTGAGTAGTTTCTGCCAATTTTTCTGTGTATTTCTATAGCTTTGTCTATTTTGTTGTTCAGATTTGAAGTATTAAAAACCGTACTCATGTATTAGATACCCTAAATGAAATAAAGTATTCAGGGAGAGTCTAAGGAGAGAAGCTAAGAGAAGCAAGGTGGGGAAGTTTCCAGAGATCCAGAATAAACAACTTCTGATGAGAACTCTGTATGTTAGTTTGCTACAACAATGTGGATGATGTCAATTGAAAGAAAAACAAAGTATCATCTGAGAGTTGTACACTTCATTATTCGGGGCAGAATGAGGACTGCTGCCTGGGGGACAGCAATCAGGTAGCTCTGAGAGGTAGCACTCCAAAGAGGTAGAGGGGAGGCCAGTTTATATGTGATTTTGGTGAAGGGGGAGTTCATTCAATCAAGCACATATTTTTTTGGCAGAAGGTGACTACTGTTCACAAGGAGCAGATTTCACCATGAAGGATTTTAGTGTTTTTATAGATACAAGAAGATGCAAGAATTGAATTCATAAAATCATCTCCTGAAAATATCTGTCTGAAGACCTGCTCTGCCAGTTTTTCTCAGAGCACAAGTGCAACTCATTCCTGGTCTCCTCCATGAACTCCTTACAGGGAGTGTTGAAGGTCAGCAGCTGTGAGGCTCATAATTTCATCCTTGTAAAGGCAGATGGCAAGTGCCAATTTGTAGATGGCAATGGCTTCAAAAAAGAAATGTACTGTCTCAGTTCTGGAGGCTAGAGGTCCAAGATCAAGGTTCCAGTTGATTCAGTTTTTGGTGAGGAATTTCTTCCTGGCTTACCACCAGCCTCCTTTTAGCCATATCCCCAAATGGCCTTTCCTAAGTGCATGTATGGAGAGAAAGCACGTTCCCTGGCGTCTCTTCTTGTAGACATTAATCCTGTCAGAGCAGGACCCTACACTTAGGACCTCATTTAACCTTAATTGTTTGCTTAGAGGGCCCATTTGCAAATACAGCCATACTGAGAGTGAGGACTTCAACATATGAATTTGGAGAGGAGGGGAACAATTCATTTCATAACACTCTGTGTCTCATAGTTGGCTCTAAGTCAATAGGGAGTAGCCAGGGTGTTTTTCAAATTGTTTCTGAGTCACCTATGTTCAACTCATGTGACCAAATACAGATTCAGAAGTTTCTGAACTCATATATTTACTGAAATAAAATTTCTAGTATTGATGCAAAAATACCAATTCTAAATAATATCAGGTGATTAATATGTACATCAGACCTGAGAATTATAACCTTATGAAAGAGTTGATACTAGCTGAAATCAGCAATTTCCATCAGAGATACTATTTTATTAAGCACTTATTAAACCGTTCCTGTGTATAGTTACAACTGCTGAAGACATTTTTTTCTTCCCTTCTAAGTTCTGGCTGGTCTAAAAATTAAATTTTAATGAGACAGATTAACAGGAGAAAAAAATTTAATATAAATACATGGGAGAGACCTAGGAAATGTAACTCCTGATAATGGCCAAAACCGTCACCTTAGATACCATCTTCAGCTAAACTTAAAGAGGATGTTGCTACAGTGGTTTGGGACTTTAAAGGGGAGAAAATCATATTAAGATGGAAAAACAAATTTTTGGTAACTAATGCTTTATTGACCAGGACAAAGCCTTTGACTGTGTGGATCACAATAAACTGTAGAAAATTCTTCAACAGATGGGAATACCAGACTACCTGACTGGTCTCTTGAGAAACCTATATGCAGGTCAGGAAGCAACAGTAAGAACTGGACATGGAACAACAGAATGGTTCCAAATAGGAAAAGGAGTATGTCAAGGCTGTATATTGTCACCCTGCTTATTTAACTTCTATGCAGAGTACATCATGAGAAACCCTGGGCTGGATGAAGCACAAGCTGGAATCAAGATTGCCGGGAGAAATATCAATAACCGCAGATATGCAGATGACACCACCGTTATGGCAGAAAGTGAAGAGGAACTAAAAAGCCTCTTGATGAAAGTTAAAGTGGAGAGTGAAAAACTTGGCTTAAAGCTCCACATTCAGAAAACGAAGATCATGGCATCTGGTCCCATCACTTCATGGGAAATAGATGGGGAAACAGTGGAAACAGTGTCAGACTTTATTTTGGGGGGCTCCAAAATCACTGCAGATGGTGATTGCAGCCATGAAATTAAAAGACACTTACTCCTTGGAAGGAAAGCTTTGACCAACCTAGATAGCATATTCAAAAGCAGAGACATTACTTTGCCAACAAAGGTCCATCTAGTCAAGGCTATGGTTTTTCCAGTAGTCATGTATGAATTTGAGAGTTGGACTGTGAAGAAAGCTGAGTGCTGAAGAATTGATGCTTTTGATCTGTGGTGTTGGAGAAGACTCTTGAGAGTCCCTTAGACTGCAAGGAGATCCAACCAGTCCATTCTAAAGGAGATCAGCCCTGGGTGTTCTTTGGAAGGAATGATGCTAAAGCTGAAGCTCCAATACTTTGGCCACCTCATGTGAAGAGTTGACTCATTGGAAAAGACTGTGGTGCTGGGAGGGATTGGGGGTAGGAGGAGAAGGGGACCACAGAGGATGAGATGGCTGGATGGCATCACCGACTTGATGGATGTGAGTTTGAGTGAACTCCTGGAGTTGGTGATGGACAGGGAGGCCTGACGTGCTGCAATTCATGGGTTCACAAAGAGTTGGACAGGACTGAGCAACTGAACTGAACTGAACTAATTGTTGAGCCATGCAGAGACAGTGGAACAAAGTGGACTTTGCTCCTAACCCATGTCAAATTTCCCTACCATCAGATCAGATCAGATCAGATCAGTCGCTCAGATCAATCGTGTCCGACTCTTTGCAACCCCATGAATCACAGCACGCCAGGCCTCCCTGTCCATCACCAACTCGCGGAGTTCACTCAGACTCACGTCCATCGAGTCAGTGATGCCATCCAGCCATCTCATCCTCTGTTGTCCCCTTCTCCTCTTGCCCCCAATCCCTCCCAGCATCAGAGTCTTTTCCAATGAGTCAACTCTTCACATGAGGTGGCCAAAGTACTGGAGTTTCAGCTTTAGCATCATTCCTTCCAAAGAACACCCAGGGCTGATCTCCTTTAGAATGGACTGGTTGGATCTCCTTGCAGTCCA
>NW_011495084.1:4272266-4315481 GCF_000754665.1 Bison bison bison
AGTCCAAGGGACTCTCAAGAGTCTTCTCCAACATCACAGTTCAAAAGTATCAATTCTTCAGTGCTCAGTCTTCTTCACAGTCCAACTCTCACATCCATACATGACCACAGGAAAAACCATAGCCTTGACTAGACGAACCTTTGTTGGCAAAGTAATGTCTTTGCTTTTGAATATGCTATCTAGGTTGGTCATAACTTTCCTTCCAAGGAGTAAGCGTCTTTTAATTTCATGGCTGCAGTCACCATCTGCATTGATTTTGGAGCCCAGAAAAATAAAGTCTGACACTGTTTCCACTGTTTCCCCATCTATTTCCCATGAAGCGGTGGGACCGGATGCCATGATCTTCATTTTCTGAATGTTGACCCATTTTCTTTGTGGATATCTCTCTGATACCTCTCATATGATACAGGCCTTTTATCTAAATTCTTTTGAGGCAGTTAAGAAGGATGTAACAAGGAAAACTTCCTGAGTCATTGTTATATATTCATTCATTGAAGATTTATTTTTATGTAATTTTGTAAAAATTGTAGTTGTCTTATATTAGTTTCAGATATACAACATAGTAATTTGATGATTTTGTGGATTATACACCACAGAAAGTTAAATCAATATTACTGACTGTTCCCTTTGTACGTTATATCCTATGAATTATTTTATAGGTAGTAGCTTGTACCTCTTAACTCCATTCACCTATTTCACCCACTCTCAAACCCCCCTCCCCTTGGAACAGTTTATTTTCTATACCTATATATCTCTTTATGTTTTGTTTGTTTGTTTTTTTAGATTCCAGACGAAAGTGAAAATATACAGTATTTGTCTTTGTTATATTTCACTTAGCATAGTACCCTCTAGGTCCATCCATATTATTGCAAATTGCAAGATTTCATTCTTTTTTATGGCTGACTAGTGTTCAATATTGGAGAAGGCAATGGCAACCCACTCCAATACTCTTGCCTGGAAAGTCCCATGGACGGAGGAGCCTGGAGGGCTGCAGTCCATGGGGTCACTAAGAATCGGACATGACTGAGCCACTTCACTTTCACTTTTCACTTTCATGCATTGGAGAAGGAAATGGCAACCCACTCCAGTGTTCTTGCCTGGAGAATCCCAGGGATGTTGGAGCCTGGTGGGCTGCCATCTATGGGGTCACACAGAGTTGGACACGACTGAAGTGACTTAGTAGCAGCAGCAGCAGTGTTCAATATTGTGTGTGCATGTGTGAGATATATATGTACTAAGATTTTATATACATATACTATTCATATGTATTATTATTTGTTCATCTGTCTATGGATATGTAGGTAGGCTTTCATATCTTGGCTACTGTAACTAAGACTGCTGTGAATATTGGGGTCCATGTATCATTTTGAATTAGTGTTGGGTTGCATGTATCATTTTGAATTAGTGTTGGGTTGCATGTATCATTTTGAATTAGTGTTGGGTTGCATGTATCATTTTGAATTAGTGTTTTCATTTTCTCTGGGTAGATACCCAGGAGTGGAATTGCTGGATCTTATGGTAGTTTTATTTCTAGCTTTTTGATTGTGGGCTGTGTTTGCATTTCTGATTTTGTATAGATTTGCAAGACAAAAATAGTTGCTTCTCTTAAGCCTTGAACAGTTGGCTTCAAGCTTCTACTTCACACTGTGTGGTCTCAGACTATCCCACTGGCTCCCATTAGCATGTTTGATTAACGTTGCTTGAAGCTGGGGGGGTGGGGTTTGTTGGGGGGTGGTGTTTACATGTCCTTTTTTATAATACCAGGGAGGGGGAATGTTCCTCCATGAGATAGGACACCCATCCTCACAACACATTCATCCGAAAAATAGGGAGCCATATTACATAAAGTCCATTGAAATACTTCCACTTCATTCTCATAAACTCTTATACCTCTAACCATTGCCTCCACTAGGACTCCATAGACAAGTCTTGGTCTTAGAGTACTGGGTAGCGAAAATGTTCTGGTCAGACACAGCATCCGTTCCCATGATACATTAAGACAATGTTGACATAACCTCTTCACATAACCCCCATTTAAACATTGCAGCCTTTATAATCTTATCAATCCTTTCATTTTTTAATCTAATTGTTTCTGGGTCCCACCAATGATTTTGGTAGCATAGCTCATGGGGTAACTACATCAAGGATCCCTGTTAACTTCTATTTTTAACTTTTATTTATTTATTCATTTATTTATTGATTATTTGACCAGGGGTTGAACCTGTACCCCCTGCATTGGAAGGCAGAGTCTTAACCATTGGAGAACTAGAAAAGTCATCCCAGGAAACGTCTCCTTTTTATTCCCAAGCCCTTTTACCCACTTCTGTATAAAAGGCCTTAGGTCTCCAGGAGGGGTCAAGCCAATGGACCCTTTTTGTTAATCTTTAATTTGATTAATAGCCTAACAGCTACCCCTAAGTGATTGCTGGTTAGGTTTCTCACTGTAAATTTTGCCTTCTGGATTTTTAAGCTTTTCCAAACTGGGGTGAATAGAATGGACTTGCTTTGGACCCTTTAGTGTTAGGGGACCAGCATGGATGGTATCCCTTTGGCCTACTCACTCTTCACTTGTGCTATATTAAAACTTTTGTTTTAACCCCATCAATGTTGGTTTTATTCATTCCATTTCTTTTTTTTTTTTAATTTTTTTTTTACTGTCTTTTGTTTTTTAAACTTTACAATATTGTATTAGTTTTGCCAAATATCAAAATGAATCCGCCACAGGTATACCTGTGTTCCCCATCCTGAACCCTCCTCCCTCCTCCCTCCCCATACCCTCCATTTCTTAATAACCATCTAAAATTTTTTACCCTGCTGGGATGAGTCCCATAATTCTTTCCTTTCTAATTCTTTTTTCTTCTGCCTCTTTGAATAGTGCTCTGCAGTAACAGTCAGACATGACTGAGCAACTTTCACTTTATATACTGTATTTCTTAAAAATCCTTCAAAGGTTTCCAACTTGTTGGGAAGAGGCCCTTGGTTGCTGCTTGGGTTCTTCCAGTTCTTTTGTTAAATAACCTAATATTTTTGGTAGCATCTGTAAAGCCCATGAGGGGAGACTGACCGGCAAATTTGATGAGACCTCTTGAGCTGGTTTTTTGTTTTTTTTTTTAATCAAGAGCATTCTTAAGACTAGCTATTCTATTTCTGTGTATCCACCTTTTAATTTGATCCTTCCTGGGTACCAAGAAAGTAACTGTTTGCTGTGAAAGTGCACTCTAGATTTACCAATTTAGAAGTTTTTCCAATTTAAAGGACTCACTGTCTGGTTATTGATAAGTAGAATCTTAATACTGACTCAAATGATAAGCTTTTTTATGGCTTAATCATGGTTGCAAGAAGCATCCTCAGAGGAGGGTACAAAAAGATGAAGTCCTCAGATGGTCTAGAAAGTCCCCTCCCAAGATTATTCTAAGAAAGTAAAGGCCCTTGTTGCACAAGTTTAGTCACAAAACAACAAAGTCACAAAACAAGTTGAGATAAAAAATATTCCTTATGGACAGGGACCCCTTATGACAAACTCCCCTGAAAGCTAGCATGGCTGGACGAATAGATGCCAGTCGCTGTGTGACCTGCTTCTGATCAACCTGGCTACAGCTTCTTTGATCCCAGTCTACTCAGGGGTTCCCTGGTGGCTCAGATGGTAAGGAATCTGTCTGCAAGGCTGGATACCTGGGTTTAATCCCTGGGTTGGGACGATCTCTTGGAGAAGGGAATGGCAACTCACTTCAGAATTCTTGCCTGGAGAATTCCATGGACAGAGGGGCCTGGCGGACTCTGTCCATGGGATCATGGGGTCACAGAGAGTCTATTCAACTGACCACCAGATACACACCAGTATGAACACCTTCCAGATGGCAGAGATCAGAAAGCATATCCTCACTGGTCATAAAGTCAAACTCTCAGGATATAGAACAAGACAAAAGACACAACAGAGACAAAGGGAAAGTGACTGTTTTTGGGAGAGTAATGATCAGTAAAGCCATGAGTTATTCTGTTAAATTTACTAGAGTTGTTAAGTCCAAGAATTACTTCCATACATATTTTCTCCTGCTAATCTTAATTTTAGCGGAAAAAATTCTTACCACCCTCCTTTCCAATAGAACCTACAGGCAATCAGGGAGACTGACGTGGTAAGAATCCTTCCCTTCCGTTGGGCTTTTTCACTTGTCTCGGGGTCTCCACTTTGCTGCAGCAGCCTCACGGAAGTGTCCGACCTGTGAAGTTGAATCCTGCCAACTATACCAACTGTTTGCAAGGCAGAAATTTTCCTCTGCTGTTTGAAGTCTTTATGGCTGATTTAAGAATTAAATTGACATGGGACAGATGAGCAGGAGAAAAAACTTTAAAGTTTAAAATTACATAAATTACACGGGAGAGACCCAGGAAGACTGAGTAATTTGCCAAAACGGCTGAAACCCTCACCTTAGTTACCATCTTCAGGTAAGGGCAGAGGAGGATATTGTGGGTCATGGCTTGGGAACTCAAAAGGGAGGAAGAAGACTCCCATGGAAGTAAAACAGCAAATGTTTGGCAAACAACTGTATGACAGGCCATGTGGAGACAGCGGGACAGAGGGTGCCCTGATCTCCAGTGCCCCCACCACATCCGGCCCATGTTCTTGCAGATATCTCTGGTCATAGTTTTATTCTGGGAACAGGCCTTTTATCTAAATTATTTTAGGCAGTTAAGGAAGCAACAAGAAAAGTTCCTGAATTTTCTGTTTCTTAAAAAATAATCAGCCTAAGTTAATCCTCATGCCGCAGAGACACATTTTTTTGTTGGTAAATTTTGCTCCCATGTACAAACTTAGTAAGTACTCTTTCACTAAATACTTTTGTCGCACCCAAACTGTGAGAATGGTTTTCTTGTCCTTTGATGGTTTGCTATATTGTTTAGCAACATAGTTAATTTAATGAAAAATCTTGTCATTTGGACCCATGTAAAGAAAAAAAAAAAAGTCTTGTTCTTTGGTATTGTAGTTGGCATAAATTCTAAAGAGTTATTTATTCGAATTTAGTTGAAAAAAATTGAGGAAGGTAACAGATTTTCTTACTGTATAAAAGAATGCCAATGCATGATTAAAAAACAACACTTTTCTTTGAATTGCAAATATCCATCTGAAATTGCCAAATTTACATGTAGGGAAGATGAAAAGGAAACCTGCCTTTTATTTGGTGGATTGATGATTGCTCTGTCGGATATCCAGGGGCAAAAATCAAGCAGAAGAAACGAGTTTCTATTTGCAAAGTGTTAAAGCAACAGCCAGATTGTTTCTTCTTCACTTACTGTGCACAGTATGGGCTGGCACCGTTGTGGTAGCTTAGAAATCTCAAATACTGTCAGGAAAAACAAACCCAGCCCTCCAGATAGAATTAAAGGGTGAAAAACAGGCAAGGAGGAAGATCAAGACTGTATCTGCAGTTAACAAAAGAATGATGTATCTGCTAACAGTGGTGGAAACTGCTTGCAGAGGAGAGAGTGATGTCAGGAAATGTCTTTCTCCCATTTTGTTGTCTTTGTTCCTGAGTAATAGCCTAAATATTGATTTAATTACCAGTGAATTATTTTAAGACGTGAAATTTCCTTTATGACCCCAAAAACCTATATAGTCTGCATAATGCTGTTGACTTGAAGAGTTTGTATTTTACTCAGATATTTACTGAAGAATGTCTTAGGAAATTTTTCATTGAAAACTGAGTGGTAAAAAGGAGAATAAAAACTATTTTTTCTTTTGTTCTGCTAAACTAATTTTAAGCTGCTTACCTGGAGTATGTACAAGGCAAATACTTGTTGTGGTAAATAATCTGCTTCTTTCTCTCTCTCCCCCCATAAAAAAATATTAAATTTCTGGAAATTTCCTTTTGGAGTCATTATAATATCTATCACTAATATTGTATAGACAGTTTTAGCATGAACACAGGTTTAAAGTGTTAATGATACTCTGGTCACAGTGGCTGAAAAGAAACTAATTCTCTCCAAAAAAAAAGGAGTCAGTTAGATAGTTAGACACAAGGGATAGCTTCCTTTATGTCTCATACAGTAAAGAATCTGCCTGCAATGCAGGAGACCTAGGTTTGGTGGCTGGGTTGGAAAGATCCCATGGAAAAGGGATATGGTTATCCACTCCAGTATAGAGAATTTCATGAACAGAAGAGCCTGGCAGACTACAGTATATGGGGTCACAAAGAGTTGGACATGACTGAGCAACTTTCACTTTTCAGACACTTTTACTGACACTATGGGTTGTTTGCTGCAATGACCAGTTTTCTTTTTTTTGTTGCTGATTGGTTTTCTGCATTTCTTTGTTGCCTTTTCTTACTCAGTATAGATCAGATTTTATCCTGATCATTTTGAAAGCATTTTTAGGTGGACTGGTGATAAGAGTCTGTCCACTCCTCTAAGAGTGCTCCAAACTGATTTTCACCTCTAGTAGTTTAGCTTGTCATGTGGTTTAATTTAATAACTGGAGATGGGGAAATTGATGCTACTAAGATACATTAGCTATAAATACTTTCATAGAATTTTTTGGATACTAGATTATTTTGCTAAATAATAAATTTCTCAGGGAGTAGAAGATACCATGTTAAAAGACTTTAGCCACACGGTGAATAGTCTGGACTATGGGATAATCATTTATATTTGTATACCATTCAGACACGCAGAAAGAATTCTTGTGAACTCAAAAAAGATGATGGAAAAAGGTGGAAAATGATTGTAAAGTTAATGAACTGGCTGCAATAGAAGTTCATATACCATCCTGCTTGTGTTACCACAAGTATAAAATTCTAAACTTGCATGAGTGCTCAGTCACGTCCAAATCTTTGTGACCCCGTGGACTTTAGCCCACCAGGCTCGTCTGTCTATGGGATTGTCCAGGCAAGCATATTGGAGTGGGTTGCCATTTCCTCCTGCAGGGGATCTTCCCAACGCAGGGATCGAACCTGCATTTCCCATTTCTCCTGCATTGCAGGCAGATTCTATACCACTGCACCATCTGGGAAGCCCAAGATGCTAAACTTAAGGACTTTGAAAAATTGTATAGTTAGATTTCTGTGAATCAGGTAGTGGTACCAGATTAGAGAATTAACTCAAATTGTTTTACTATTTTAACGCGTATGTTTACTTCATTGTTTTAGCACAATTGTCTTGAAAACTGCAGTTGTCAAATGTTTCTATGCATTCATGTTTAACAGACTTTTCCTGACTATGGCTTTGAATAGTATGTAGATGCTCAGAAAATAGCTATTGAAACAATGAATGAGTGAAGCCTTCTTAAACATCTTATGAAGAAAAAATGTGTATGTAATACTACAGGTCTGATATGTATTGCATTTTATAGTACATACATCACATTATATATTATATGTATGTGTTTGCTAGTGTCTAGTAATATTTTTTTTTTAACTTGACTGTGCTCGGTCTTTGTTGCAGCACACAGGATCTTTAGCTGCAGCGTGAGAAGTCTTTAGTTGTAGCATGTGGAATATAGTTCCCTGACCAGGGATCAGACCCAGGAACCCTGCTCTGGGAGCGCAGAGTCTTAGCCACTGGACCACCAGGGAAGTCCCGTGTCTAGTAATTTGAATTGACTTTATATTTTTGTATTTGTTTACTTATTTACATCCCTGTCATTAATGTATGCCATAAACGTAAGATGTAAAAGTACAAGTCCCTCTCATTACTTATCCTCTTTAGTAGCTAAGTTCTTATTCTGTCTGTGCTTTCCTCTAACCAAGGTTCATTCTTCCATTGCTGACTTCTCAGCTCTTTCTATTGCTCTCATACTTCTCTTACTTCCTCACAGAATGCTTCTGATGTCCTTTCTTTTCCTTGATGTAATTTCCTTTGTCTATTGAAGACACTTGGTCTGTTTAGTCATTTAAACTAAATGATGCTCATTCTACTACATGCCCACATTTTTTTTTAAAGATATACTGTGGTTTTTAGATCAATTAAGCATTCTTTAAATTTTTTTCTTTTTTTTTTTTAATTTTTTCTGAGTACTTATAGAGATTACCATATTTCGTCTCTCTGTAAAACTCTTTCATTATTCCAGGCTAATGAAGTCCAGTTATCTCTCCTACTTTTAAATATGAAAGTTTTCTAATTTCATTTGTTGTTGTTTAGTCTCTAAGTTGTGTCTGACTGTTTTGTGACCCCCTAGACTATAGCCCACCAGAATCCTTTGTCCATGGAATTTTCCATGTAGGAATACTGGAGTGGGTTGCCATTTCCTACTCCAGGAGAATCTTTCTGACCTAGGGATTGAACCTATGTCTCTTGCGTTTCCTGCATTGGCAGGTGGATTCTCTATCACTGCGCCACCTGGGAAGCCTACTTTCAACAAGACTCTATTCTAACTTCAGTTATTCTCTCATATGTACCAAGAATTCGGGCAACTTTAAATGTCTCTTTTCATCCCTTCCCCTGGTTCATTTCAACATTCCTGACCCATATGATACCTTCAAAGTTTGCAGTTCCATTCCAGACCATGTGAACTACATTCTTCTACTCATAACATCGACAGACCATAGATTTTTATATCATTTGAAATTCAAAACTTCTCCAGTCTTTTCCATAACAAAATATTTCAAACACCTCATCAGAATCCTATCTCTCTCATTAACATTATAGCCTCTATAACTTTTAGAAACTAGCTATATTTTTCCTTAGCATGTTCATCACTATTAAGAATTATTTTTTTACTAAATAAATACTTCTCTCTCCAAAATGCCATATAACTTTATTTCTCTCTCAAGAATGAAAACTCTTAGAGAATAAGAGTTTTGTTCATAATACATGGCCAAAATTTACAATAATGTACAATATAGAGTTGGCATTAGATAGTATCTGTTGAATTGTTGAACGAATAAGGTAATTCCAGTGAATCAGGTATTTTTTTTAAAAAACATTATTGTATATTAAGCTAACTTTTTCAATCATGTCTATAAGATTGTTTCCCTAAAACTATCTCAGAAGCATGTGCATTTTGGGGTTAATGTTTACTTTAGAGTAAGTTTACAAATATAGTAAATTATAGTACAGTAAATTAACTATAGTATAGTAAATAAACTATAGTAAATTAGGCACATTATCTTTTATGATTGAATGACACTTTTTCCCATCTGTCTACATTAAAGACTGGAAACATTAAAGAGCCAAAATAAAAAAAACCAAACAAACAGTTCTTTCTAACCAAAAGTATGATTTGAGAAGTGATATACATATATATGTTATAGAAAATTTTGGAACAAAGCCTAGATCAATCATATAAGAAATTTCTTTGATATTTTACTCAGAAACCAGAACCCCCTCTGATGCCTTTATTTGGGATCATCTACATAGGTTGTTTTATTTTCTTACTTTTAAATATTATGTTGTAACTCTACTTTTTTAAAAAAAGGTATAATTCCCATTGTAAAATGAGAATTAAGCAATAATGTGAGCGTTCTATCAGTGCTGCTATTATTTATAAAGTATCATATAGAACGTAATTGAGAAAGATAATAATATCTTCGTGTCGCTCCAAAAGCAAAACACAAAGTCTAACAGTGCTTGAAAAATGATCAGAGTGATTATACTCTTAAGAGCTAGTATTTAATATGAATTTTTATTCATTTTCTCAAAATTAGTCATTGCTTTTTTGTTTGTCCTTTGTCATCATTAAAGTCTATGATAAATTATCATGTAATTATGATTGAATAATACATAGCTGAAATTCATAGTCTCATAGGAAGAACATCTTGAAAGCAGAATTTCAGGGCTAGATGGGTCATTAGAGATTAGCCAGTCCTACCATTTTATTTTACAGATGGGCAAAAATGTCCCCGAGAGGGAAGTTGACTTGCCTGGAGTTTTACAACTGTTTAAAAGGATTAGAATCTAGGTCACTCAGTGCTGGGCTATTTCCATTTTATTAGATGATTGTGTACCATTAGGCACATTCAGAGAGCAATAAATCTATTTGTGCAACATTTTCTGTGGAGGTGATTTCCAAACTTTTTCAATAACACACTCTAATGAAAAATTTTGAGGATACTCTTAAAATATCTAAAATTATTTATTAAAAAATTACTTACTAAAGTACTATATATATATTTTCATAATAGAAATTGAAAAGAATAATGTAGAGTAATAACATTTTCAAATAATTTAATTTTATTACTAGTACAAGCATCCTTTTCTATTTTCATCCAACATTATTATTAATATTGTAGAGAATGAATGTGTTATATTTTATTGTGCTTCTTCATTTTTGAAAATCTTGATTTAAATATTATTTAGAGTGATGTAAGAGTCAGATTTTGAATTCAGGTTATTTGGATTGTTGGTTTTAATAACTATTATAGAAATAGGACATTTAAATGGAAGAAATAGCATATAAACTTCCACTTATAAAATGAGTAAATTCTGAGAATCTAAACTACTAGTTAATAATACTATATTATATACATGAAAGTCACTGAAAGAATAAATTTCAAATGTTTTTACCATACACAGTCAGTTCAGTCACTCAGTCATGTCCGACTCTTTGCTACCCCATGAATCACAGCACGCCAGGCCTCCCTATCCATCACCAACTCCTGGAGTTTACCCAAACTCATAACTATTGAGTCAGTGATGCCATCCAACCATGTCATACTCTGTTGTCTCCTTCTGCTCCTGCCCTCAATCTTTCCCAGCATCAGGGTCTCTTCCAATGAGTCAGCTCTTCGCATCAGGTGGCCAAAGTATTGGAGTTTCAGCTTCAACATAAGTCCTTCCAATGAACAACCAGGACTGATCTTTAGGATGGACTGGTTGGATCTCCTTGCAGTCCAGGGGATTCTCAAGAGTCTTCTCCAATACTGCAGTTCAGAAGCATCAATTCTTTGGCACTCAGCTTTCTTTACAGTCCAACTCTCACATCCATACATGACTACTGGAAAAACCATAGCCTTTACTACATGGACCTTTGTTGGCAAAGTAATATCTCTGCTTTTTAATATGCTGTCTAGGCTGGTCATAACTTTCCTCCAAGGAGTAAGCATCTTTTAATTTCATGGTTGCAGTCACCATCTGCAGTGATTTTAGAGCCCCCCAAAATAGTCAGCCACTGTTTCCACTGTTTTCCCATCTATTTGCAATGAAGTGATGGGACCGGATGCCATGATCTTCGTTTTCTGAATGTTGAGCTTTAAGCCAACTTTTTCACTCTCCACTTTCACTTTCATCAAGAGGCTCTTTAGTTCTTTTTCACTTTCTGCCATAAGGGTGGTGTCATTTGCATATCTGAGGTTATTGATATTTCTCCCGGCAATCTTGATTCCAGCTTGTGCTTCTTCCAGTCTAGAGTTTCTCATGATGTACTCTGCGTATAAGTTAAATAAGCATGGTGACAATATACAACCTTGACCATACTCCTTTTCCTATTTGGAACCAGTCTGTTGTTCCATGTCCAATTCTAACTGCTGCTTCTTCACCTGCATACAGGTTTCTCAAGAGACACGTCAGGTGGTCTGGTATTCCCATCTCTTTCAGAATTTTCCGTAGTTTATTGTGATCCACAGAGTCAAAGGCTTTGGCATAGTCAGTAAAGCAGAAATAGATGTTTTTCTGGAACTCTTTTGCTTTTTCAGTGATCCAGCAGATGTTGACAGTTTGATCTCTGGTTCCTCTGCCTTTTCTAAAATCAGCTTGAACATCTGGAAGTTCATGGTTCACATATTGCTGAAGCCTGGTTTGGAGAATTTTTGAGCATTATTTTGTTAGCATGTGAGATGAGTGCAATTGTGCAGTAGTGGCCATAGGACTGGAAAAGGTCAGTTTTTATTCCAATCACAAAGAAAGGCAATGCCAAAGAATGCTCAAACTACTACACAATTACCATACGCATATATACATAAAGTGGTAATTGTGTGACATGATGGAGGTGTTAACTAGTTGTAGTGTGGTAATGATTTTGCAATATATATGTATCAAGTCATCATCTATGTCTTAAGCTTATTCAATAATATATGCCAATTATATCTCAAAACTCAAAAAAAATTAGACACATGTAAAAATGGAAGAAATAGCTCATTGGCTGCAGCTAATATAATGTGATATTCAATTTTAAACTGTTTCTCTAATTATGCAAAAATTTGTAGGTTGAATTCATCTTAAATTCTAGTCTCACCTGGGAATCAGTAATTTATTCTTGCAAACAAAATCTAGATTTTGAACAAATGCTGTAAATATCTAAAACTGTTTCTTTGAATGAAAACGTACAGAAAAAATTTTCATTTAAAATGTTGATATGTACACATTTTTACAATAACTACACAACAGGAGAGATATTTCCCCAATTTTTTCCCTTCAAAGTGTTCTCTTCATAACATGAAGATATTTTGGAAACTAACTGCTTTCTCAGTCCTTGTTAAAGTCACAGTGCAGTGCAGTGCAGTGCAAGTTGCTCAGTCATGTCCAACCCTTGTGACCCCGTGGACTATACAGTCCATGGAATTCTCCAGGCTAGAATACTGGAGTGGGCCTTTCCCTTCTCCAGGGGCTCTTTCCAACCCAGGGATCAAACCCAGGTCTTCTGCATTGCAGGCGTATTCATTACCAGCTGAGCCACAAAGGAAGCTCAAGAATACTGGAGTGGGTAGCCTATTCTTTCTCCAGTGGATCTTCCTGATCCAGGAATTGAACCGGAGTCTCCTGCAGGCAGATTCTTTACCAACTGAGCTATCAGGGAAGCCCTAATGGTAAAGTCACAAACATTCTATGAAAATGTTCATTGTAAATAATATATGAATTCACACTTCAAAAGTCTTCTAGATAATTTCAGTATTCTGGACAACTTCTTGTCTGATTTGGTTAGATTATCATTATTTATATTTCAGTGTGGCTGATGAGCTGGTACTAAAGATTATAAGCTTTAATCTGCAATTTTTTATTGTTCAGTTTTTCTCTCTTCCTCATATCACCAATTCATGACTTTTAACAAAAATACCCTGTCGTTTTATACCCATTTAATGAGGATCAGTTTATTTACAACTGGGTAATATAATACACAAATCTCCTTCTTGGTTGCCTGTACACTGAAATACTCTCTGTTTGAAAGTGCAAAGGTATGAGTGGGACCACCATATCAAACTCTCCATTGTGGAACTTCTGTTTCTTTGGTATAGCAATACCACATAACATGAATTTATCTAGATATGAATCTGGTATAGACTGAGTGATGACATTGCTATGAAATTACGTTAATAGCTAAATACCAATAAATATTGTGTTTTTTTTTTGTCATTCTTTTAAAGTGTAAGTAGAGATTTTATTTTTTTTTCTGTCACTCCAGTAGGTCATTTTGCATACACAGGTGGGTGTTTTCACCCCTCCTTGCAGTTAACTGTCTTTTGTGAGGTTGCTTACCTTGTTGGCCTACTCTTTAAACTGAAATCAAGAATGTAACAAAAAACAGTCTAGAGAGAGTTTGCTCTGACTAGGTATCTATGTAGCTATAACTAAGATGATTATCGAAGATGAGTCTAGCATTCTCTTGAGAAGTTATCTATTTGCTGATGGTTTGAGTATCTTGGTTTGATTTGGGCTAGAATACTACTTTCTTGAATTGAGATTGAATTACTACTTATAAAAACATTAAAGTTTCTTTGATGTTTTAATTGCTTAAAGTTTAAGTTTCATTGATACTTAGATACACTTCACACAATATGTTGTTCAGTGACTGAACAACAAAGTGTTTCTTAAGAGATTACTGATAGCTTAAGGTGAATGATGTCAGAATCATGATCTTGAAAGAAGATGATTTAGCTTCGGAATCAGGGAGTAGGCTTGATCACTCAAGAGCTTTTGTGTAGCAGAGTTTTATTAAATTACGAAAAGGGAGAGAGAAAGCTTCTGATGTAGACATGAGAAGGGGGATGGAGAGTGCCCCCTCACTAGTCTTAGAAAAGGGAGTTATGTACTTTTTAAACTGGTTATTACAATAAATCAAAAGAATGTTTCAAGGTTGTAAAGATCTTACTAGACCCAATCCCAATATTTACATTTTAAGATAACAAGATCAGTCAGGAGGTTTTCAAGAAGGAGAAGCTGTTCTCAAGCAGGAAAAATTGTTGTTATATAATTCTTAGTATAGGGCTTCCCTGATGGCTCAGAGGTTAAAGCGTCTGCCTCCAATGTGGGAGACCCAGGTTTGATCCCTGGGTTGGGAAGTTCCCCTGAAGAAGGAAATGGCACCCCACTCCAGTATCCTTGCCTGGAGAATCCCATGGACTGAGAAGCCTAGTAGGCTACAGTCCATGGGGTCACAAAGAGTCGGACACGACTGAGCAACTTCACTATAGTTCTTAGTATAGAGATTAAACTGAGTTGTTTGTTGTGTAATCATGGGTTCCGGGCTTAAAGAAAATAATGTTTTATGTGACTAATACTAAGGCATGTAGAGAACAAAAAAAAAAGTTTGCCCTTTCCTTCTCCTTGAGAATTCCAGACCCCTCTCTCTTCCTTGGGAACCTCAAATTTCTTATCAACCTGCCTAGGAATTGACTCTCTCATTCCCCCCTTTTCTTTTAGGAGGATTTTGTTGCCAAGGGAAGGGGGCATCATTTTCATTCCATAGCTTTGATAGGGTGCTGTCCCTAAATTGTTGAGATAACATATTCTCCTAACCCTCATATTGAGGGTCTCTGATCCAGGGGCCCCAAGTAATAGTTGGAGGAGGCTGTGGCACTCATAGGAGCCTGGACAACCATTTGTAACCTAAAAGAGTTCAGATGGTTAGGAACAAACCCCATTATACAGTTACAAATGTAAGGCAAAATAGTCATTAAACCAAGTTAAAGCATAATCAAAATGAAAAGTTACATTATGTCCATAGTTTCATCAGTCCATCTTAGGATTGCTAGATGTCATCAGATCAAGAAGAGGCATCACATATGATTGTTGTTGGTGAAGGTATTTGCAGAGTAGAAGAGAGTCTTTTCTTTGAAGTGGAGAAACCCACCATGGGAAGCCTTCAATAGATGAGGAGGTTGAAAAGCTGAAAGCTGAGACAAATAGTTAGTTCTAAGGCTGTAATATCTATGACAATATCTGTGTGCACAGTCTATCATAGAGACACTCCCTTCTTCTTAGGGGGAGTTCAAGCCCACATTAAAGCTATGGGTAACACTTTAAACCAACAGTCTTGTGTTTCCTGAGTTACCTTATGCAGATACCTCTTAATAATGTACCTTTTAACTTTTTCTGAAGATTGGGGTCTCCAGGAACAATGTAAGTGATATTCTATTCCTAGAGCTTTTGATACTCCTTGAGTTACAGCAGCTTTAAAGATGGAGCCATTGTTGCTCTGAACTTTAGAGTTTAAGATCCCACTTACATCTTGAGAAGTCAGTGCAGTAAGACTTTGTCCATTGGTAAACTTATGAGCTTTGGGCATTAGCAAAACAATAGTAGCAATTAGCCTTAAGCAATGTGCCATAGCCTTTTTTCAGTAACAAAGTAAACTCTGATCCTTTGGGCAAGCTCAAAGTGGGAACCTGCAAAAAGCCTTTTGAGTCTCTGGGTACCAAACCAGTTTGTTGGTTTGGGCCTGCTGAGTTTCAGTTATAAGTTTGTATAAAGGCCAGGCAAGTTCCCTATAACCCGGAATCCAAATGAAGCAATAGCCTGCAATGCTCAAGAGTCCTCTCAGTTGTCTCAAAGTCATAGGTAGAGGATGATTTAATATAGGTTTAATTCCAGAAAGCAACCTTCAAATCAGTGACTGAAAAATATTTGGCTCTTTCAGGAATTTCAGACAATAAGTTATAAGGATTAGGCACTTTTTATTTGTATATCTTGAATTAGTCTCCACTTATCATTTGACTTTTTTACATCCAAAATAGGAGTGTTATATGGACAGTTACAGGGAATTAGTAACCCCTGTTCCTTTAAATTTCAATGATGGGTTTTAAACTTTCCTTAACACCTCAGGCTTTAATGGATACTGCTTTTGATGTGAAAATAGGTGAGGGTCTTTGAGCTTGATAAAGACAGGAACAGCATTTTGTGCTCAACCCACAGTTTTTTCCATCAGTCCACACTTTAGGACTTACATTTTGTTCAATTAATGGGAGAGAAAGAGCAGTCTTCATATTTATGAAAACAGAGGCCTGGACCTTGTTCAGTATATCCCTCCCCAGAAGGGGTGAGGGAGCCTCCAGCACAATTAGAAACTTGAGAAAATAGCAGAGAGTCCAGTTTCAGCTTAAAGGATGACTGAAATAATAGCATTTGGCTTGTCCAGACAGTCCCATTAGGGTGGTGGATCTGGAGGAAAGCGGACCAGTGAGCACAGAGGAAGTTGCCCCAGTGTCCAAAAGAAAATTGACTGATTGGCCCCCACAGTTATTAATACCCTGGGTTCCTCAGGTGTAATTAGGATGAGAGCTTGTGTGGGAAACCCCAGGCACCTTCAGTCCAGATTTTCTTGAGTCCAACCCCTAGGGCCTACACCTCAGAGGCCAGTCTCTTCTCCAGTATGGCCTTTGCAGACCAGACTTGGAGCGGTGGGTGGCTTAGATGCCTGAGGGCAATCCTGCTTGAGATACCCCTCCTTTCCACAGTAATAACAAGCTCATCCCTTTTCACCTTGGTTCCTCTAGGCACTTTTTCCCTCAGGCTGTTTCAGAGCAAGTCTAACAGCCATTGTTGGGGCTTCTGTCTTTTGTGAGTGAGTGAGTGAATGAAGTCGCTCAGTTTGACTGTTTGCGACCCTGTGGACTGTAGCCCACCAGGCTCCTCCGTCCATGGGATTCTCCAGGTGGGAATATTGGAGTGGGTTGCCATTTCCTTCTCCCAGGGGATCTTCCCAACCCAGGGATCGAACCCAGGTCTCCTACATTGCAGGCAGACGCTTTAACCTCTGAGTCACCAGGGAAGCCCTTTTTGTCTTTTGTAGGTTCTTTTATCTTCCTATTTTCCTTTGTGTATTTTTTACCATAATATACCATCTGAGCCAGCTGCAACAATTTTTTTATAGACTGATTTGATCCAAACTCCTGTTTTTGTAACTTTCAGCAGATATCTGGAGTCAACTGAGTAAGAAATCTATCTTTTAAGATCATTTCTCCCTCTGAACTTTCTAGATCAACATCAGTAAACTTGTAAGGAGCCTCCCATAATTATCTAGGAATTTACCAGGAGTTTATCAGGAGTTTCCTTCTCTCCCTGTTCTATGTCAGCCAACTTAGCATAATTTTAAAGTCTTCAGCACATGCTCACTTGAGCCCTACAAGAATACATCGGACAAAGTGGCTCTGTTAGAGGAACTGCTTGGCTCCCAGTAGGGAGGAGGGCTATTTTGTGTTTCCTTTTTCCCTTGCCTTCAAGCCATTCATCTCCAAAAGTAGTAGCTTCCTCCAAAACTTAAGCTCTCGAGTCAGGAGTCAGCATCTGTCCCAAGACATGTATTATATCTCTCCAAGTAAGATCATAAAGTAAAATTAGCTTCATAAAGACCTCCATGTACTTTTTGGATCCTCAAAATAGTCTTGACCACAATCAGGACAGTTTGAATTTCTACTGAGACTGAGGGAACCCCTCCTGGAAGGGTGCCCCAATTTTCAGCCTGTTCAGTTGGGATCCCTGGATATGGGGGCAAAGTAAGAGAACAGGAGGGAGCTGAAGGTTTCACACCCAAATCTGTACCCTTAGGACATAAGTCTGGCATGTCTCACAGAGAGATAAAGAGCAACACATATGTCACTTCTACCCATTTCCCTTGTTTTCTACAGAACTGATCCAATTGTGAAACAGTATTATAGTTGAGACTCTTCAGTAATAGTTCAGTGTTCCTCATCTTCCAAAGGATACTGTGGCCATTCAGTATCACAGAAGAAGATCAGGCATGTCTTTTTCAAACTCTGGGGATCAAACTTGTCCCAGCTCTTTTTTTTTTTTTTTTTAATACATTTTAAAGGAGTGGTTCTGGAACGGCTAGCTTCCGTCTGTAAGAGAGAATAAAGTGGCATTCACAGCCATGGCTTCTTTGCACCAGAAGCATCCTTCCCTGTTCTAGATGGAGGTGTAGACAGACTCTCCACCGAAGTTTTCCTTCCCTGGTAGGACTTAGTCTGTCCCTTACTGACACAGGTACCTTATTCATCCCTCCCAGTTCTACGGTTGAGGCAGAGTGGAGATGCATGAGGGGTAGACCTGATGGTATCCTAGACTGATTTAGTTCCATACCACCAAGACCTTTGTTTGACTTGCCCTTTTCTCTGATGCCACCTCGGGTGGAGCAGAGTAGCTTTTCAGAATGCTTCCCAAGCTAGTCCTACTAGGGGAAGCATCCGTCTTGCATGTGCCCATGCACATTCCTGAGTACAGTCCTGATTGCAATAGATATGGTGAGTCATAAAGGGATGAACAAGAACCAAGATGTCCCTACTGAGTATCACCACACCAGTATAGCAAAAGAGGTGGTGGAGGGTTGGCCAGCAAGGAAAAAGTGATTTTTGTCCTCAAGCTACCAGGGCTAGTCCTTCCAGTTCATTCCCACAGATCCCACAAAAGGAATATCTAGGGAGTTGAGACAAAAGCCGCATGAGAGCCTCCTCTGGTCCACTAAGAGTTAGCGTTACCAAAGGAAGAAGCCCACTGTACTTCCAATCTGACCAGATCCTGCCGTTGCCCATCTGTGTCCTCAAAAACCTCATGGTCACCAGCAGTGCTTCTATCCACATAGATGGGAGGCACAGCCATGACAAAGACTCACTTTTAGGACTCTGGCCCCTGAGTCAAGCAGCCAAGAGAGTGACCTCTAGCCTGAGAGATATTCTTGGGGCTAGAACTCCTTCTCGCTCCAAATGTACTCTTGCAACTTTCAGCTCCTAGCAAGGCTACGCGCTTCCGTACTTGGGGTCTAAGTGAAAATACATATTAACAGCATGGATCACAATTCCCTTGAAAGTCTGTGATCTGACAGATTAGGTTAGTAGTTCTAATTCCCCACACAATTACTAAATGGTCAAAGAGACCAGGAAAAGATGACTGAGAAGGGAAAATTCCGGCCACATGCTTTGCCCATCTCTGGCCGCTCCCCTTGCAGGGATATTGGGTGTGTCTTGGCATTGGCAAGTCAATATAAACCCCAAGCAAGATTCCCCTTTTTGGAGCTGCATTCAGTCATTATGAGGCGCCTTGAAACTGCAGAGCAGGGCTCAACACTTGCCTCGTGCAAGATGTGTCTTTCATTCACACAAGCACACTGTAAAGTTAGTAAAGTAAAGCAGAAAATATGTATATACTGAAATAGCAGAGAGGCTAGAGCTCTTTAGTGTTCTTACCTTGTCCAGAAGATCCTAGACGAGCCCCCAAGATGATAACTTATGATGAAAGATGCCAGATTGGTGATCTCTGAAGGAGATTTAGCTTTGGGACCAGGGACTAGGCTTGATCACTCAAGAGCTTTTGTGTAGCCGAGTTTTATTAAAATATGAAAAGAGACAGAGAAAGCTTCTGACATAGACATCAGAAGGGGGACAGAGAGTGCCTCCCTCATTAGTCTTAGAAAAGGGAGTTACATACTTTTTAAACTGGTTATTACAATAAATCAAAGGAATGTTTCAAGGTTGTAAAGATCTTACTAGACCCACTTCCACAATTTACATTTTAAGGTAACAGGATTAGTCAGGAGGTTTTCAAGAAGGAGAAGCTGTCCTCAAGCAGGAAAAATTGTTGTTATATAATCCTTAGATTATAGAGTTTAAACTGGGTTGTTTGTTGTATAATCATCAGTTCCGGGCTTAAAGAAAAAAAAACGTTTAATGTGACTAAGACTAACGAATGTAGAGAAGAAGAAAAAAAAAAAAAAAGATGTTTGCCTTTCCTCCTCCTTGAGAATTCCAGACCCCTGTCTCCTCTTCAAGAGACCCAGACCTCTCTCTCCTCCTTGGGAGCCCCAGACTTCTTATCAAGCTGCCAAGGAATTGGCTCTCTCATTACTTTCTTCATTTTGATTATTTTGTAGCTGCTCTCTCTGTTGTGAATATTCTGTGAGCTGCTCTAGGTTGTATGATCTGAAAGGTGATTAGCTCAAATTAAATGAAATGCTAATGATGTGATACTCCCTCTGTGGCTCTACTGTGTACATGTCATTTAAGATCTTTTTTGTTTGTTTGTTTCAAATAAAAGTTTAACACTTAAAATTGCAATATACATATTTTCCATTTTCCTTTATATAAAACTGAAAGTTATTATACTATTATACTAAACCTGTGGTTAGAAGAGATCTTAAATATAATAATGTAGATCATTTGGGTATCTGCTTCAGCTGTATCATAGTATATTCTATTAGTATTCTACAGGGTGGATTCCTATCTTGTAACATACATACAAATAAATTCAAAACAGCAAAGACTCAAGTGTAAAAGCAAAAACTGTAAAATTGTTGGTAAAGCAATACATGTAAATCTTTATCACCTTGGATTAGGTAATGGTTCTTAAAATATACAGCTAAATCACTTCTTGGCTTTCTGGTTAAAATCAAGTATAAAATATGACTGCAAAAGCATAAACAATTGAAAAATAGATAAATCAAATTTCCTAAAAATTAAAAACTTTTATGCCTCAAAGGACATTAAGAAAGTGAAAAGATAGCCCACAGAATGAGAAGGAATAATTTCAAATCACATATCTGATGAGTCTTAGAATATTTGAAACTTTTACTACTAAATTAAAAAAGCTTAATAAAAATAAGTTGTCTAAATAGAACTTTTTTCCCCAAAATAAAATATGAAAATGGCAAATAAACATACAAAAAGATGCTCAATGTCATTACTTATCTGGGACATGTCTATCAAAACCACAATAAAATATCACTTCATACCTACTAAGATGGGTATGTTTTGTTTAGTCACCAAGTTGCGTCCGACTGTTTGCAACCCCATGGACTGTACCACACCAGGCCTCCCTGTCCCCATCTCAAGTAGTTTGCCCAAGTTCATGTCCATTGCATTGGTGATGCCATCTAACCATCTCATCCTCTGTCACCCTCTTCTGCCTTCAGTCTTTCCCAGCATCAGGGTCTTTACCAGTGAGTCAGCTCTTTGCATCAGGTAGCCAAATTATTGGAGCTTCAGCATCAGTTCAGTTCAGTAGAACAGTTGTGTCTGACTCTTTGCGACCCCATGGACTGTAGCACACCAGGCCTCTCTGTCCATCACCAACTCCCAGAGTTTACTCAAAGTCATGTCCATCAAGTTGGTGATGCCATCCACCCATCTCATCCTCTGTCGTCCCCTTCTCCTCCTGCCTTCAATCTTTCCCAGCATCGAGGGTTCTTTTCAAATGAGTCAGTTCTTCACATTAGGTGGACTAAAGTACTGGAGTTTCTACCTTCAGTATCAGACCTTCCAATGAATATTCAGGACTGATTTCTTTTAGGATTGACTGGTTGGATCTCCTTGCAGTCCAAGGAACTCTCAAGAGTCTTCTTGAACACCATAGTTCAGAAGCATCAGTTCTTCAGTGCTCAGCTTTCTTGATGGTCCAACTCTCACATCCATACATGACTACTGGGAAAACCATAGCTTTGACTAGACAGACCTTTGTCAGCAAAGTAATGTCTCTGCTTTTTAATATGCTGTCTAGGTTTGTCATAGCTTTCCTGCCAAGAAGCAATAGTCTTCTAATTTCATGGCTGCAGTCATCATCTTCAGTGATTTTGGAGCCCAAGAAAATAAAGTCTGTCACTGTTTCCATTGTTTCCTCATCTATTGTCATGAAATGTTGAGACTAGATGCCATGATCTTAATTCTTTTTTTAATATTTAGTTTTAAGCTGGCTTTTTCACTTTCCTTCTTCACCCTCATGAAGAGGCTCTTTATTTCCTCTTCACTATCTGCCATTAGAGTGGTATCGTCGGCATATTTGAGGTTGTTGATATTTCTCCTGGCAATCTTGATTCCAGCTTGTAACTCACCCAGCCTGGCATTTCTCATGAGGTGGGTTGGAAAGATTCCCTAGAGAAAGAATAAGCTATCCACTCCAGTATTCTTGGGCTCCCCTGGTGGCTTAGAAGGTAAAGAGGCTGCCTGAAGTGTGGGAGACCTGGGTTCAATCCGTGGGTTGGGAAGATCCCCTGGAGGAGGGCATGGCAACTCACTCTATTATTCTTGCCTGGAAAATTCCGTGGACTGAGCCTGGCAGGCTGCAGTCCATGGGATCAAAAAGAGTCGAACATGACTGAGCAAAAGCATACAGCACAGCTTTGACTGTAAGTTAAATAACAGTGTAACAATAAACAGCTTTGTCGTAGTTCTTTCTCAATCCTGAACCTGTTGTTCCATTTTCAGTTCTAACCGCTGCTTCTTGACAGCATACAGATTTCTCAGGAGACAGGTAAGATGGTTTGGTATTCCCATCTCTTTTGTTGGAGTTTTCCACAGTTTGTTATGATGCACACAGTCAAAGGCTTTAGCATAGTCAATGAAACAGAGGCTGATGTTTTTCTGGAATTCCCTTACTTTCTCCATGATCCAGCGAATGTTGTCAATTTGATCTCTGGTTCCTCTGCCTTTTTTCAACCCAGCTCAGATGTCTGGAAGTTCTCAGTTCATGTAATGCTGAAGCCTCGCATGCAGGATTTTGAGCATAACCTTACTAGCATGGGAGATGAGAGTAATTGTCCGGTGGTTTGGTGCCTATAGTTTTTTTGTTGTTGTTGTTTGTTTTTTTAAGGAAATAACAAATATTGGCAAGGATGTAGAGAAATGGGAACCTTATACTTTTCTGGTGGGCACGTAAAATAATGTAGTGCCTTTGGAAAACAGTTTGGCAAATCCTCAGAAAGTTAAGCATAGACTTATCATTTGACTCAGCAGTTATCCAAAAAAGCTGCAAACAAATGTTCACACAATATTCATAGTATTATAAATGAGAGCCAAAATGTGCAAAAAAAGCCAAATGTTCAATTGATGAATGAATGAAGATAAATGTGATATATCTGTATATAGTTGAGCCTTGAGCAGTGCAGAGTCAATCCGTGTATCGCTTACAGTTTTTCCTCCATATGGTGCTTCCTCTGCACCCACAGATTCAACTAACCATGGACTGTTTAGTGCTATCGTCTTTACTATGGACAAATACCTGCATTAAGTGGGCCCACACAGTTCAAATGCCAGCTGGAATGGAATATTATTCAGCAACAAAAATAAATGAAATACTGATACATTCAACAGCATGGATATACCTTGAGAATCGATAAAAATTATCACTTCTCTCCCCAGAAAAAAAAAAAAAAATCCAAATACACAGGCAAAAACTTTACCACACATTTCTGGACATTTACAAGTCTCCTAAAATGTTTTGTGAAATCCTAAGGCTCTTTGACCCCAAGCTAAGAATCCCTGACTGGCAAGATGCTGGATGAAATGATTTGATCTTGAATAATTCTGGCAGTTATCATTATAATAGTTACAATATTTGTGTGGCAATAACAACCAAAACAGCTATAGCAATAGCAAGCACAAATGTTAACATTTATCAATAATTTCTTACATTTTGGGTGTTGGACTTTACAAGCATTTTCTCATTTAATAATCTCTACTCTCTACCCACAAGTTAATTATAAAATGTATAATGTGGACAAGGCATTGGAGTAGAAGCGAGGAGTTTCTGATACCAGTTCAAACTGATTCTGCTGTTAATATCAATTAGCTTATATAATTTTGAGCAGTTACCAAGTTTCTGGGTTATCAGTTGCTTTATCTATAAAATGATAACATGATTAGGATATATTATTCTTTTAATTTCTTTGAAGCTATTATTGGAGGAGAGCATGGCAACCCACCCCAGTATTTTTGCCTGGAGAATCCCATAGACAGAGGAGCCTGGCTGGCTGTATAGTCCACAGGGTGGCAAAGAGTCAGACATGACTGAAGCGACTTAGCATGAAGCTATTATATATTATTCCAGTTTAACTTAAGTTTGTTTTGTATATAAAAATCCATATGATATTTAAAGTAAGGGATTATTATTGCTAAAATACACTTAACAAATATATTATTTCTAAATCAAATAAGATGCTTTTCAGAGGGTGTTATAGGGAAGGATACTAAAAATGTCACAGTTGCATAGGCAGCAGGGTCAAGACCTTGTGGGAATTAGAGATGGTAGGAGTCCAAGATAAGAAAATAGCTACTTTGTAGATCTAGTTAATTCTTCCTTGACAAGTATTTTCTCTAAGGTGGGAAACAGTGCTAACTATTTACTTAAGCACCAGAGGGACACTGCAAAAGGATTAACTCTAGAAAGTTTCAAAGGAAGCTCAAGTGACTTTTGAATATATTTATAGAAAAAATAATATAATTTAAACTGAGCTATTTTTTAAAAAATAAAATTTAAACTCAACTATTCACTTAAAATCTTATTTTCTGAGTGTAAACTTTCCTTGATTAAGGCTGTTGTGCCTTCCTCCTAATCTGAAAATTTCCTCAGTCACCTGTTGAGGAAGAAACAAAATATCCACTTGGAAAACTGGGTCCTCTCTATGGACCCAATTGGATTAAAAGGAAAGTAGAATTAATGCCTAATGAATAAAAGTTTCTCCAAACTAAATTTCTTTACTCTGACTTCTGGACAAAAATACTCTGGAGATCAAATTGTACCCAATCAGGCATCTTGCTTCTGAGACAGCAGTTCCATGGTTAGAAATGGAGAAAGATGTTTCTGGATAATTGAAGAGTAGTTGTCAAGAAAGGGTCCGGAGAAAATACAATGGAGGAAATGAGGAAGAATATAAAGAGCTGAACGGAAAAGAGAGAGATCCGAGACACTGGTAGTATTTACTTAGGGAGTAGATTGCATCTTACACAGGGATTGAGGGGCTAGCATAGTGTAGAATAGATGTTATGAGCATATTCCTTTTATCTTTTGCTTACAAAAAAAGTTTTCCAGTTTTAATGTATTCTTATTTTTGAAATGAGAAAGCATAAATGGGAGAACTCTTCCCTTTGCTTGGTAAACTACTGCTTCAAGTATTTCAAGACCCAGCTTCAGTTTCCCTTTCTCCCAACTTTCCGATTTCCAGCTCCTGTAGGATTGGCTCCTGTCCCTTTATGCTTTTATTATATGCGTACATTACAACATTCTGTATTTATCTCTTATATACCATATATCACATTGTATTAGCACTCATTGGCTTACCTGTGGGTTTCCTCTAACAGAATATGAGCCCCTTGAGAGATGACCGTGTTTATTTTACTAGCACCTACCCTGGGTCCTGGCAGAACTGCACAACTCAGATTGGGACTCAAACCCTATCACACCTCAACTGGGACTTCAACACACCATTCCTGGCTTAGGAGGGGACTTGAACCCACAATCTCCCAGCAGAAACCACACACCTGGTCCCAGGACTTAATGAAACTCAGGTTCTTTGTTTCAGTGCAGAAGGATTTCATTGTGAGGCAAAGTGATAGGCGAGAAGTAGATTTATTAATATAGAATGCTCATAAAGGATACAGGCATGCAGGCAAGAGAGCTCTGCCCCAAGAGCTAAGTGGGAAAGTAGGTTTATTTATGGTGATAACAGATTTCATAGACAGAGTGTGGGCCACCTTAGAAGGCAAGAGGCCCTGAAATATGGGGTGATTAGTTTTTATAGGCTGGGTAATTTCATAAGCTAATGACTAGGAGGATTATTTCAAGTATTACAGAGAAGAAGCAGAGATTTCCAGGAACTGGGCCACTGCCCACTTTTTGGCCTTTTGTGGGCAGCCTCAAAACTGTCATGGCACCTCTGGTTGTGTCCCTTAGCATAGGCTAATGTCTTACAATAAGCATATAATGAGGCTCAAGGTCTACTGGAAGTTGAATCTTCTGTTGTCTTAGGCCTAATGAGTTCTTACTAGTTTTTGTTCTATTCCCCAGTGGCCTTGGCATTCTTTTAAAGTCTGTGCCCTGGCCCGTTCCCTCTTGTCTCACTGGCATATTTACATTCAGCCAGTTGACCAAATGACTTAATGAAAATTTATTACCCAAGGTCTTTAAATTTTAGGAATCACAATATTGGTGTGGTTTTGATGTGATCTTGTCATCTTTAAAAAACAATAAAACAAAAAACCTTAATTCTGAGCCTCCCAAAGTTGCTGGCCTTCTAGAATTTCATCTTCTTTAGAGGCTGAGGTGGCTACCCTGCTCTTGTAAAAGGCAGCAGACACTTATATAGTCTAGAGAATAGGATGCTAGAAAGAAAAATAGTATGTATTTCAGAATTTTGCAGAAATACAATTCACACAAAGTAAAGAGACTTAGCCAAGTCTCAGCAGGAGTAGGATGAGGATAGGCTATGGGGACAAAAAGATATTACACAGATTCTAACTTGGAAATAACCTAACACTGCTGGACTTGGGTGAGTGTTAAAAATGGGTCACAAGTGTCCTTCCCATTCTCACTTCTCTTTGCCTGCCATATGTATCATGGCAAGTGGAGATGGAAGGAAACTACAGAGAAAGATTGTTGTTGACCTAGGTCATCGTGGTTCTTGTAGATCAGAAATAATAAAATCAAACCATAGGAGGATAGAGGAGAGTTTTCACCTGAAAACTTTAGTGAAAGAGAGATATAGGAGAAGTGAATGTTTAGGTCAAGAAAATGATTTTCTTACTCATAACTGAGAAAATGCTTTCAAGTTTGAAAGTCCCATAAAGAGACCCATACATTTAGTAAAAAACGTGAGCAGGGATATAAGAAAAATTGAAACTACAGGTTATAAGCTATTATGTGAAACTATCATGAAATTCAACATAGAAAAAAAAAGTTTGGAAATTAATTTTTTCAGAAAAAATACTATTTATTTTCCATGTACGATGAAAGTCTCTTGTGATAACTAAGATCTATGTCAGTGGTTATCGACTTTACCAGTAGTCAGTTTGACTTTCACTTGTTCACTCCTCCACTGACCTTATATTTTGAAAAAAAATGATAGTTCAATTACATTTATTAATAATCATTTTTCACTATGTAAGTTGGAAAGTAGGGGGGATGAGACTTTGAGATCTTTCAAACTGATCATTTAATTCAGAAAGAACAGATTATAAAGAAAATAATAGGAAATAATGGCTTCATCAATTCAAAGTTTTTAATTTAGTGGAAAGTGCTGTGAACTGCAGTTTTGCAAAGACAGAGGACCAGTAAGAGTTTCCAAGCTTTACAGGCTTTTAGGAACACACTTTAAATTACCTGATGTGCTGTCCAACTGTTTAAAAAAAAAAAAAAAAGAAGAAGCCTTTTGCAATAATACGTATTGGGAATTTTATTTCATTCTATCCCTTTCTAAATTTGAAGGTTGAAACTAATCAGAATCTCCTCACAGAGGTTGTGTGTGTGTGTGTGTGTGTGTGTGTGCACGTGTGCGTTCAGTCACTCAGCCGTGTCCCAGTCTTTGTGACCCCATGGACTGTAGTCTACCAGGTTCCTCTGTCCATGGAATTTTCCAGGCAAGAATACTGGATTGGGTTGCCATTTCCTACTCCATCCACCCACATGGTTCTGTTAAACGCAATATATCATTTACCAGTTTTTACATCTTTAGCTTACTGGGCAGACTTAAGAATGGTTGTCAATGCCTGGTTTTATTTTTTACTATAATTTTCTGCAGATTTAAATATTGAGGCTTGGTCTAAGAAAAGCTATGAATTAAAACTGATTTTGAAATTTTACTGATAATCACTGTCATTCTATCAGCTGAGGAATGAATTACTGGGAAGTGTGGCCCCAGCTGGGTTTGAACATGGAGCAGCCCGTCTTGTCACCAATGGAAAAACTGGTTTGAGTACCACATTACCTGGGACAGAGTAACTAGAAGTGATCTTGGACTATGTGATTAGGCCATTAATTTTAGCATATGTTGAGCGAACCTGATATTGTCTAAGAGAAATGAACTAAAGGCTCTGACACTATAATTTCCACATATAGGATTGGGAAAAGATGAACACGGTTAACTCAGCAGCACCACTGAAGTCTCTAGTAAACTACTAGCTTAGTAGTTTACTTCTATTAACTACTATTACTGCTACCACTGTTATTATTACTAAAAACAAAAACAGCAACAGCTTCCATCAATTTAGAAGCATCTCCTTTATGCCAGTGCTCAACATTTAAAATCATTATTTCACATTCTCTCAACAAACTGTAGACAAGTGATATTTCCAATTTTGAGTGTAAGAAATTGAATTTTGCAGAAATTGCTTTTCTCCAGTCAACTTGTATTATGTGGTAGAGCCTGGATTGACCTGGTTGGATTACATCTGAACTTCATGTTTTTTAGTTTTTGTTTGTTTGTTAGCATCAAATACATTGCCCAGATTCTCTAACAAAGTTCCTGTGATAAAGACAGGAAGGAAGCAAGAAGAATGCCAGAGAACTAGCCCGCTCTCCTGGCATTTCACTGAGGATCAGGAATCTGCTGCTGCTCCAGGCCTCGTACTCAGCTGGATATTTGGCTGGAGGAGTTATTTCTTTTCTTTACTGCTCTCTATTTGTCATATGCCCTTTCTTCTACACCCATTCATACTTGGCAATAGAATCATACAGATAATTCAACTTTGTGATATTTTTATTTAGGTTTGAGAGACCAATTGTTTGCTATTCTGTTGTTCAATTCCTGTTTATGCTTAGAGACTGATATTACTGTGCGCATTAATGAGAAAACTTAGGATTTTGAAACTGTTCTGTTTAGTTCTAAGAAATGAAATTTGTAGTCCCAGTGGAAAAATGACAATCATCTTCAACCTCAGTAGGTGCAGATTTCTATGTTTAAATATAATCTTTTCCCCATTACAACATGATGAGGGGATGATCATTTTTGAAGAGGATGCAAATCATAAGCACCCTTTCTAAAATAAATATATTCCTCTCTAAGCAAAAAATTATCTAAATGATAAATCCAACTGGTACATGGTTTTGGTGAAATTAGCCAAGAGAAGAATCTGAGATAATTGGCAATGGCTCTTTGTTTCTTTTTGCTTCTTTGTATATTTATGCATGATCGTTCTCTGATAATTTTGAAACCAAGGACAATTAATAGTTATTAAAAAGTGTTCAGGCTCATATTTTCTTATATCTACTTTTGTGTTATTGTTCATTTGCTAAGTTATGTCCAACTCTTTGTGATCCTATGGACTGCAGCATGCCAGGCTTCTCTCTCCTCCACCATCTCCCAGAGTTTGCTTGATAGATTATCAAACCAGTCAATCTACTTTTGTAATGTTCAACATTTCTTATTGTGATAAATGTACAAGCTGGCATGTGTGTGTATAATTTTATATTAATTTTACTTGTTCATTTTTGCCCATGATAAACACAAAGGCACTATATAAAATGGAAGGAAGAATATACCAGTAAACTATCATTTATGTAACATTGTCTAGAAAGTGGCTACAGTGTCCCTAGCAAGGTGCTGTGAACACTAACAATGATTCATTTCCTGTTGTCATGGGATATAGGTTAGGGGAGTAGCACAGAGGCACATTTCTTTGGGTTTGGTGGTTTTTTTTTTAACCTCTCTTTCCTGGTCTATTTATGCTTCTGGAATATTCTGAACGGGCAGAGTCTCAGAGTCAGACTAAATTATACTCAGTCTAGCTTGTTCTGACGGAGAAGGCAATGGCACCCCACTCCAGAACTCTTGCCTGGAAAATCCCATGGACCGAGGAGCCTGGTAGGCTGCAGTCCACGGGGTTGCTAGGAGTCGGACACGACTGAGCGACTTCACTTTCACTTTTCACTTTCATGCATTGGAGAAGGAAATGGCAATCCACTCCAGTGTTCTTGCCTGGAAAATCCCAGGGACAGGGGAGCCTGGTGGGCTGCCGTCTATGGGGTCGCACAGAGTCGGACACGACTGAAGTGACTTAGCAGCAGCTAGTTCTGAGCTCACTCTAAACCTCACCTTTCCCATCTGTAAAGTGGGAAACAGTTGTCAGATTACAGGAAATACTGTATGTGAAGAGTGTAGCATAGTACCAGACAGGGAGGCCCTTGATAGCTTTTATTACTACCATCTCTGTTCCTTTCTGACATCTGCCTCCCTGCCATTGCATGCTATTCTCTGTGGAACTCTTGTCTATGAAGTCTTAAGAGATCAGTACCCGTGGATTCTAGGACTACAGATCCTTGCACTGAGACCAAGCTACTTTGGATTAAGAAATCGAGCATCTTGGCTCAAAGATCAGGAACAGGGAAATCAGTGGATCGTACCTGGGGACTGAGGGTCCTCAGCATGACAAGGCAGTCGATTTACCATTTTATGGAGGTGTAGTTTTCCATCTGTGTTTTAAAGATACAGGCATACCTCATTTTAATGTACTTTGTTGTACTGTGCTTCATGGATGCTGCATGTTTTAACAAACTGAAGGTTTGTGGCAACTCTGCATCAAGCAAGGCTTCCTGTGTCAGTTTTCCAACAGCATTTGCTCACTTTGTGTCTGTGTCACATTTTGGTGACTCTTACATTATTTCAAATGTTTTCATTATTATAATATTATTATGGTATCTTTGATCTTTGTTGTTATTGTAACTGTCTTGGGGCACCATGAACTATACTATATATTGCTGCTGCTGCTGCTGCTAAGTTGCTTCAGTTGTGTCCGACTCTGTGCGACCCCATAATCAATAGCCCACCAGGCTCCCCCGTCCCTGGGATTCTCCAGGCAAGAACACTGGAGTGGGTTGCCATTTCCTTCTCCAATGCAGGAAAGTGAAAAGTGAAAGTGAAGTTGCTCAGTCGTGTCCGACTCCTAGCGACCCCATGGACTGCAGCCCACCAGGCTCCTTCATTCATGGGGTTTTCCAGGCAAGAGTACTGGAGTGGGGTGCCATTTCCTTCTCCAATACTGTATATTGACAAACTTAATTGATAAATGCATGAGATAAATTGATAAATTCCAACTGCTTCACCAACTCGCCCTTCCCAATCTCTCTCCCTCTCTTCAGCTCTCTCTGTTCCTTGAGATACAATAAATATTGAAAGTAGGCCAGTTTGATAACCTCACAATGGTTTCTAAGTGTTCAAGTGAAAGGAAAGTTGTACATCTCTCATTTTAAATCAAAAGTTAGAAATGATTACACTTAATGAGGAAGGCATGTCGAAAGCTGAGGCAGGCCAAAAGCTGGTCCTCTTGTACCAATCTGTTAGCTAAGTTGTGAATGCAAAGAAAAAGTTCTTGAAGGAAATTAAGAGTGCTACTCCAGTAAACACACAAATAAGAAAACAAAACAGCATTCTTGTTGATATGGAGAAAGCTATAGTGGTCTGGATAGAAGATCAGACTAAGCACAACATTCCCTTAAGCCAAAGCCTAATCCAGAGCCAGGCCATAGCCCTCTTGAATTCCATGAAGGCCAAGAGAGGTGAGAAAGTTGCAGAAGGAAGGTCTGAAGCTAGCAGAGGTGGACTCATGAGGTTTAAGGAAAAACCCTGTTTCCATAGCATCGTAGTACAAGATGAAGCAGCAAGGGCTAATGTAGAAGCCGTGGCAGATTATCCAGAAGATCAGTGAAGATCATTAATGATGGTGTCTACACCAAACAACAGACTTTCAATGTAGATGAAATGACTTATGTTGGAAGAAGATGCCATCTACACTTTCATAGCCAGAAAGGAGAAGTCAATGCCTGGCTTGAAACCTTAAAAGGACAGGCTTACTCTTTTGTTAGGGGTTAATACAGCTGGGGACCTTAAGTTGAGGCCAGTGCTCATTTACCATTCCCCAAATCCTAGGGCCTTTAAGAATTTTGCTAAATCTACTCATTGTTCTCTAAATGGAACAATAAAGTTGGAATGGTAGCACATCTGTTTATAACACAGTTTCTTGAATATTTTAAGGCCACTACTGAGACCTCCTGTTTAGAAAAGATTTCTTTCAAAATATTACTGCTCACTGACAATGCACCTGATTGCACTGCATTTCTCTGATGGAAATATATGATGAGATTCATGTTGTTTTCATGCCTGCATTCTGCAGCCCATGGATCAGGTACTAATTTCAACTTTCAAGTCTTATTATTTAAGAATTACATTTTCTAAGGCTGTAGCTGTTGTAGATAGTGACTCCTCTGATGGATATGGCAAAGTGAACTAAAACCTTCTGGAAAGTACTCACTCTTCGAGATGCCATTAATAACTTTTATGGTTTATGGAAACAATATCAAATATCAATATTAATAGGCATTTGAAAGGAGGTGATTCCAACTCTCATGAATAACTGAGGGGTTCAAGACTTGGGAGGAGGAAGTAACTGTAGATGCCATAGAAAGAGCAAGAGAATTAAAAGTAGAATATAAAGATGTGACTGAATTGCTATAGCTTTGTGATAAAGCATTCACGTTGGGGAGTGCTTCTTATGGATGGATATGCAAAGAAAGTGGTATATCTAAATGGAATTTACCCCTGGTGAAGATGCTGTGAAGATTGTTGAAATGCCAGAGGATTTAGAGTATTACATAAACTTAGTTTATAAAGCAGCAGCAGAGTTTGAGAGGATCAACTCCAATTTTGAAAGAAGTTCTGTTATGGGTAAAATGCTATTAAAGAGCATTTCACGCTACAGAGAAAATATGAAAGGGTCAATCTGTGGGTCAAACTTCACTGTTCTCATATTTTAAAAAATTGTCACAGCAACCCCAACCTTTAGCAGCCACCATCCTGATCAGTCAGCAGCCAGCAACTTGAGGCAAGACTCTCCACCAGCAAAAAGATTAGGATTTGCTGAAGGCTCAGATGATGCTTAGCATTTATAAGCAATAAAGTATTTTTTTAGTTAAAGTATGTACATTGTGGCTTTTTGTTTGTTTGTTTGTTTTACATAATGCTATTACACACTTAATAAACAAAAGTGTAAACATAACTTTTATAAGTACTGAGAAACCACAAAATCATGTGACTCACTTTATTGTGATATTTGCCTTGTTGTGGTAGTCTGGAGCCAAATCCATAATGTCTCTGAGGTATTCCTGTATTAGTAAGTAAAGTCATTATTAAGCAAAACATACCTCAGTCAGTTCAGTTCAGTCACTCAGTCGTGTCCGACTCTTTGTGACCCATGAATCACAGCATGCCAGGCCTCCCTATCCATCACCAACTCCCGGAGTTCACTCAGACTCACGTCCATCGAGTCAGTGATGCCATCCAGCCATCTCATCCTCTGTCATCCCCTTCTCCTCCTGCCCCCAATCCCTCCCAGCATCAGAGTCTTTTCCAATGAGTCAACTCTTCACATGAGGTGGCCAAAGTATTGGAGTTTCAGGTTTAGCATCATTCCTTCCAAAGAAATCCCAGGGCTAATCTCCTTCAGAATGGACTGGTTGGAAAACATAGCCAATTGTAAAAGAACCATTAATCAAAAAGAAAAGAAAAAAAAAAACAAACAATTTTACATGACTAAATACCTAGGTCTCATAGAATCAAAGCTTTTTCCCCCTCCATTATTTCTGGGTATTGTAGCAGAAATCAAAAAAACATATATCCTTTGCAGCACACAGTTTATGCTCAATATATATTTGCCAAACAAGCAAATGAACAACAAAAAAGAAGTGAATGAATAGGTCTGCCCTTGATTAAATAAAAATTTGAAAATCTCTCTAGAACTAGTGATTTACAAGAGGTAGGCAAATCAGTTAACAGTTTTGAATTTTATTGATATTGGTGAAGATTTAAAATGTGTATTAACCCTGCTGAAGTTAAACCTTTAGGGACATACATGTTAGTTTTCAGAGCTTTCAATCCAAGAGCACAAAGGCAGTAACTTTTCTGTACAGAAAAAATATAACTACCTTATAGCTCAGTTGGTAAAGAATCCATTTGCAATGCAGGAGATCCCGGTTCAATTCCTGGGTCGGGGAGATGCGCTGGAGAAGGGATAGGCTACCCACTCCAGTATTCTTGGGCTTCCCCTGTGGCTCAGCTGGTAAAGAATCCACCTGCAACGAAGGAGACCTTGGTTCGATCCCTAGGTTGGGAAGATCCCCTGGAGAACGGAAAGGCTACCCACTCCAGTATTCTGGCCTGGAGAATTCCATGGACTGTACAGTTCATGGGGTTGCAAAAGTCGGATGACTGAGCGACTTTCACTTTCACTACTCAATTAAATTTTTTTCAGAGATGTACTGCACCAAATGCCATGTATTAATCTAGAGTGACACTGTATACCTGAATGAACTAACAGAATTTCTTGCTATTAACACACAGTTCTTGTTGTTTGACCACATTAATCAGAAAAATGTGTTACCTTTCAAAAAGAAGCATTATCCATTGTTTTAGGAAGTTCTCCAAACATGATTAATTCATTAAAAGCTTCTTAAATGTTATGTTACTTTGTAATTCGGTTTATGATATAAAAATTCCTGTTGAAATTCATTCCAATTAAAAGTCATTTTCTCCTGAAAGATAAATAAGAAATGGCCAATGGTGTTATCCCTTCATTCCATGATCTCACTGAAGTTCTGATAATGTTCAGATAGTGTTTCACTTGGTTGGACAATGATTTAGAAAAAACAAAGCACTTGAGCAAACACATAAAATTAGAGACTTCTAGGGAACCTACAGAACATCTAGTCCAAACCTGCATTTCAGGAACTAGAAAATTGAAAAAGAGGAAGAGTAATTGTTTTCCTCAAGGTTGTTCACTTTGATAGGGAAAACATTGCTTTTTTAAAGGAATCATGAAGCTTTATCCGGAGGGGAAATTCTCTTTCAGATAAACAAGTTTATGTAAGTTTACAAATACCAACCTTGAGGTTGGCATATTTGTTTGTTTGTTTTTAAGTGTATTTACTTTCTCTTAATTAATTGGCCATGACCAATTGGCCAAGACTCTTTTTCCATGACCTCTAACATTCTTACAAGAAATATTTTAAAGAAGAAACTGTGAAATAGAGATAGGTATAAAATGTTGGCTCTTTTCCCAAATCACTATCAGTTGACCGGTTTTTAGCACTGAGCCATGTTTTATTCTGGGCTTCCCAGGTGGCTCAGTGGTTAAAAAAAAAAAAAAAAAAAAAATCCGCCTGCTAATGCAGGGACTTTGCAGGAGCCTCAGGTTCCATCCCTGAGTTGAAAAGATCCTCCAGAAAAGGAAATGGCAACCCCCTCCAGTAGTCTTGCCTGGAAAATCCCATGGACAGAGGAACCTGGCAGACTACAATCTCTTGGGTCACAAAGAGTTGGACACGATTTAGTGACTAAATAACAACAGCAATGCTTTATTCCACCCCTAGTAACTAAACTATTCCTTAGACCCTCCTCTGTTGCTCCTAAAATACCATACAAAGTTAATGCCCCGACAAGAGAGGATTGGGGTTTTGTTCTACTTTGGTTTTGTGTGTGTGTGTATGTGCATTTATCCTTAAAATTCTCCTAGTAGATCACGTATACCCGAGTTTTTTTTTTTTTAACTTAATGGCCATTAAATAGAATTATAGCACCTTGTTTTTCAATTGATCCATCAGTATAGATATCTATATAATTTTTCCATATGCAGACCCTCTTTTTAGAGAAATAGTGGGGCAAACATATAGTAGATAGTATGGTTTACATTATGATTTGCCTGATAACCAAAGTCAGACAGTGGGGAATTGAGTGATAAACATTAGTAGATCCTACCTTACTCAGATAAAATTAAGCCTCTGCCATTTTGCAGTATCTGACAATTTTGTTCACAATGATAATAGGTGGAAATTCAGCTTATTTTTGTTAGAAAAAGTCACTTCTCTCAGTAACATCATTTGTGGCAAATTGTGGTAGAACAATAAAAATAACAGAGAAGCAATAAATTGTTGCCTGTGTTTATCGCAAACAATAAAATCCCATGAAACTAATGTTTCTTTTATTTCTTATCACATCTAGAGAGATTCCATTTTGACATTTATGTCTTATGTTTTAAGATTTTTTTTCTGGAAAGTTTGTTTTTTTAGAAAAAAAAAGTCTGTGTAACATAGTACTTGCCATTCAAATGTTCTTGACTTCCATTTACTCATCTGTAAAATTAATGGGTTGATTTTTAGACATTTTTTAGGTCACGTCCAGTACTGAAAGTCAGATGATATTATTTAGTTATACCACATGAAACAGTTCTTCTCTGTTGAAATAAGATGCATTTGTGTTTAAGTGATCAAAAATCCTATCTACACTGTACCTATTCATTCATTTTAGCCAGTGTGTACAATTTGCTGGCAATTTGCGCTCACTGACATAAATCAAGGATTGGCAGACCATGGTCCCCAGTCTAAATGTGACCTGCCACCTATTTTGTGAATAAATCTTTTTAGAACATAGCCACACCATGTTGATTACCTCTGTCTATGGCTGTTTTTGTTCTCCAGGGCAGAGTTGATGGGTTGTGAAAGAGCATATTGCTCTCAAAACCCCTAATATTTACCATTTGGTCTTTAACAGAAAAAAGTCTGCAAAACAAAAATATTTTTATGTATATGTTCATTTTATTGACTCTGTTACATATTTTTATTTATTTCTCTATGATAAGAGTTTTTGTTGTTAGCATCATCCTTGCGTTTGTGTATGTATGTGTATTTGATCATGACAATAAATCCCACCTTTGTTTTGTTTATTTTTCAACCTAATATTCTGTCCCATGCTAATATTTCAATTGATTTTACCTTAAGTGAACAACTGGTGACTTGTCATTTCACTTGAAGGACAGTAAAGGATAATAGTCCTGATGATATTTAAAAGTGATAGAAATAGCTTGTAAAGAACTTGTATTTTCATGAAAATGCTGTCAATGAATCGAGGAGCCATTTCCAGGTTCTCTGTCACTGGAGTAGGTTGCATTAGAATATTTTCTTTTTGTGATGATTGGAAGAGAATGTCTAAGTTATATTTTGTCAGATTATTTTAAATTTCATATTTTAGAACTTTGAGTTGATTGGAAAGTAAATCTCATTTGACAAAACAGGATTTTTCAAACTGCTGTTTTTCTTTCTAAAATGACCTTTTCATTTATGGGTCATTTTCAGTTTTTCCTTGATTTTGTTTTTCCATATAGCATGGTGGGGAGAGTGGAGGATGAAGAAAAGGGGGAAAACTGAAGAAGCAGTCAGAGGCACGTGAGGAAAGGGTCTTGTTTTAGTTAACATTTAGGCCTGATAGTTGCTTAAGCTTCATGGTTACCAATCATCTCCTCAGGAAATTAGACTTAATGTTTAATGCTCTTTCACAGTTGACTCTATTTTATGAGAGGATGATTAATGAAGATGACATTTACCCTGATTGTTGTGCTCTTTAGAAAGATATTCTCCATGAAGAGCTCGTGTTTCTAGGCTGCGGATAGGGGTGACGTTCTTGGGGAGAGAAATACAGTTGACCTGTCTCACTAATCACACCTTCAGGTACAGATTCTTATCATAGTGCTTCTTGTTGGACTCATCAGAAGAGAGATTTTCTTTGAAGTACAGTACTCATCAGTTTCTGAGCACTGAATTGCATAACCTCCTTCTCTTTTGTCTACAGTTCATTGAAGATGCTAACATTCTGCCTTAAATTAAACCGAATTGTTTGAAAAATTCCAGGAAACTTTTTTTGGAAAAACTTCAAAGTTTCCAACTGTGGCTTAAATTGGTGATCCAGAACGTGAATATCTAAAAGCAGACAGGGTTTGCATCCCATAAATTTACCTTTTGGTTCTCATAAGTAGGAAGACGACACAACTGTTCCAATTTTTCAGGGATTCTGATATCCTTGTCTTTTGTGACATTCAGCCATTTTTGCTCATCAGCATCAAACATCGAAAAGTTTGGATCTGTTCTGGAGTTATTGGAAGCTAAATGGGCCGGAAATAGCGCTAATCGAATTGCTATATAATTCTGTAGATATGGAAGGCAACATTGATTTTGTACCAGGGGACAAAGTAATCTAGAAGAGGGGAACTTGTCTGAATTTCTTCCCCGCAGAAGCAGATACTGCGGTTGCTGTGTCTGGACTAGATTTATTTGTTAATTATTAATTGAGTTTCTCATACACATTAGCTACTGTGTTTGCTTTCATGGAGGTCAGAGTCTAACAAGACCCAGAGGCATTGTCTGAGCCCCATTGTAGGCAGGACGCATACACAAGACTGACCTGAAGGCCCTAGACCATGATAGCCAGTGGAATCTAAAAGACAGCTTTGAAGGAACAAATCTGAAAATGAGATTTAAGACAGATAGTCTAATGAAAAAAGTATTGAAAGTGTTAGTCACTCAGTTGTGTCTGACTCTTTGTGACCCCATAGGCTGTAGCCGTCCAGGCTCCTCTGTCTGTGAGATTCTCCAGGCAAGAATACTAGAGGGGGTTGCCATGCCCCCCTCCAGGGGATCTTCTATACACAGGGTTGAACCTGGGTCTCCTGCATTGCAGGCATATGCTTTACCACCTGGGCATTATTTCGAAGGACCGGGCAGAATCTAGGTATGTGCTCACAAGTCTACACCAGAGTTATCAGGCAGACATGAGATACTGGATCAGATGATTTGATGAAGAGCTGGGACAGGGCTTTATTTAGAACACCGAGCTGTTTCAGCAGAACTCACCTTCTGACTAATGCAGAATAATCCTGGCGAAGAGCCTCTGAAATATTAAGAGCAGACTCAGTCACAGAAATCTTGAAGGAAATTATTTTTTACTTTTAAATGCTCCTTTGTTACTAGCATCTAGAACATCAAAGTTATTATCCCACAGCAACACCTCAGGAATAGTCTTAAGAAAAGATACCATGGATTTGTAATTAGAACATAATGTTTTCATAGTCTTTATTGCCTCTAACATACTTTAAAATAGCTTTTGCCTACTCAGGTAAAGTGTTTTCCTTGCCATTATATTTAGGCTCTTGATTAGTTAAGTCTTTCTCTATGTGTTGTGAAAAATGAACTTTCTTTTAATGCTATAATTACTTGGTCACAAATCTCAAGTTGTTAGAGTCCAAATGAACCTTTTTTAGAAACATTCATTTGTCACACCACCTTAGGAGAAGTGACAACTTTTTATTTTTTATTCTACTTGTTGGTAGTTACATTCATGACTTTATCTCATTAGAAGGAAAAATTATAAATCAGGAATAACTTATGTATCATTATAAATTTAGGAAGATCCTACTCTGAGTGTTGTGGATCTGCTGAGAATATAAACAGATTCAAAGAAAAGACCTGTCTCCTCAAGGAGATGAATACACTTCCTCAAGTATATTTTAATACTTTAATACTTCCAGAATCTAGATGAGTCTTTGATTACAAAAGAATGTTGCCAGTCACAATTCAATTTTTTTTAATCCCATAATACTGACAGTTAATTGATGAACTGCCTTGCATTCGAAGGTGTTTAGGAATAAGAATATGTGGCTTTTAAACATTTGTTTTGACATTCTCATATTTTAGAGGTGTCTGCTCTTTTGCAGCTGTCTAATTTCAGCTGTAAATCTGATAAGCTTTCCCTTCTAACCCTACTAAAATAATATGCTTCTATTCACTTCTTCTTTTGCCCTTTTAAAAAATACTTTTGCTTGGCAACTTTATCCTTTTACAATTTCCTTTCCTGTTTCTGACATAAACCATTACCATTTTCCTTAAGCTCTTCAATCCATCCTTGAGTCTTCACTGTCAAAAGATGACCTTTTAGTCTTGATCAAATAAAAGAGACTTGTTCAAATTTTCTCTAAACTATACCTTTCCAGTTTTTACTCCATTAGTCCTGTCTGAGAAAATGATCTTTTCATCCACTCCCATCTCTTTTGTGGCTTTGCCCCATTATTGACTCCCTCTTTCTATAACATCTTCCATTTTCTTTGTATTGACTCCTTCTCTTCAGATTCTGACCATGACTGACTCTCTCATATAACACAAAATTATACAAAATAAATTTTTAAAAAAGAAAAAAAAAAAAACCCTTAATTTACATTGGTTCACAAGTTTACTTTCCTTCTTCTTACCCTTTCAAAAACAATCAAATTCACCATCTCTGTTGCCCAGTTCAGCCCCTTGGTCATTCCTCAACATACAGTAATCTGAATATACCTGCCTTTTGAAATTGCCCTCAGTGGTCAGCAACTCTGCCCTGGTTACAGCATCTAATGATCTTTTCTTAAAATTCTGCCTTTTAACATGTATAGAGTTTATACTGATGACTTCCCTCAGGCAACTGCTACTTCTGTGTCTCATATAGGTTTACTTTCAGCATCCTCAACATACGATCTTGAATTTGTTCTTAACTGTTGGTGTTTCCCAGGTTTCCACATCATTATTTCTCTCATTTTGCTTTCTGTTTTCCCTCCCACCCATTACCAATTCAATATATCAAATCAAAAGCAAGCCCGCCTAATTCTACCTTAGAATGTCTTTTCCTGAGCAATCCTTTTCTTCTATTTTTATTACTAAATCTTTAGTTCAGTTTCTCATGGCCATAAAAAACATTTGAGCTCCTTAATGTGTCCTATTTCTAACCTGTCCTGTTTCAAATCCTATTTTGAACTGACTTTTCCAGTGTGTTCTGATGCTTTCCCCCAAATCTTGCCACTGTGGGTCATATATTATCTCCTAAATAATAATTTTAGGAATAAAATGTTGAAAAGCTTACTACTTTTAGCTTTGGATCATTTTATTTCTTCTGCTTACAGTTCCTAACTTTCCTTTTGGAAAATTCTGGCCACTTATAAATAAAGTAAAATTTATTTTTTACTTTATTTGGTAAATAAAGTAAATTGCTTTATTTGGTAAAATTCTAGCCACTTATAAATCTCTATACACGTGTTCTCTTCTTTGTTCCCTACTTTTGCACTCAGGCAGAAATAATCCCTCCCTTATTCATATCTCAGTTGTGTACAAAAATATAGTCAGATTAAATGGGAAGAGATTCAAGGGGGAAAAAAGACAAAATATGCTTCACTTATATTAGCAGTCTATCACTGTGTAACAAATTAGTCCCACATTTAGAGGCTTGCATACTAAAAGTTGCTTCAGTCATGTCCAATTCTTTGTGACCCTAGAGACTGTAGCCCACCAGGCTCCTCTCTCCATGGGATTCTCCAGGAAAGATACTGGAATAGGTTGCCATGCCCTCCTCCAGGGGGTCTTCCTGACCCAGGGATCAAGCCCGTATCTCTTATGTCTCCTGCTAGAGGCTTAAAACAATACATATTTTCTGTATCACAATTTCTGTGAGAACAGAAACTTGGGTGTAGCTTGCCTGGGTCTTCTACTTCATGGCTTTTCAAAAGACTGTAATTAAGATATCAGCTCAGGATTGGCACTATTACCATTATGCTTGAATGGGGGAGGATTCACTTGTAAGTTCAGTTCTAAACTTTCAGTTCCTTGAGAGCTGTTGGACTGAGGCCCTCAGCATCTTGCTGTTTAGTCTTCTCCAGCATGGCAGTTGCTTCATCAATGCCAACCAAGAGAGAGTCCAGTAGCAAGACAGAAATCACAATTATCTGTAACTTAATCATGGAAGTGGCATCCCGCTATTCTTGTGATATTCTATTAGTTAAAAGCAAGGTTATCTCACATGCAAGAGAAGGGAATAACACATGGTTGTGAATACAGAAGGTGAAGATCATGTGGTACCGTTTTAGAAGTCTGTCTGTCACAGACTGCCACCCAGCACTCAGCAATCCTATAAGGTCCATTGCAATATTATCATCTTATTTGCCACAGAAAAAAATTAGCACTGAGGGGCAAAGTAACTTGCTGATGGTCATACAGTGAATAAGTGAAAGAACTCAGATCCAAAACTGGGCCATCTGCCTCCAGATTCCTGATATTTAATCACCATGGAATCCCAGGAAAGGAAGAAACCAGCATAACTCTGGGACTAGTGGCAGCAACTCTGGGGAAGCAGCACTAATGAAAGTAGAGTTTTATTCTAGTATTTTACTGACAGCACTCAGCTCCCAGACTTTTATATTTATTACACTCAATCTGTATTCTTAGGAAAAAGTCTCTCTCTGCTTGCCATCCAATGGGTAGCCTCCTCTGGGTCTGATCTCTGCCTTTGATTGAAATAATTGTAGCCAAGAAGGTAAGTTTACCTAGTACAACAAAGCTTCAGGATTTCTGGCAGAATGGTATCTCACAGGCAAGTGGGATGTGGAGTGAAAAGATAGGTCTGTTGGGTCATGCTCTTAGAGAATTCACCAAATCACACTGTGTCACAGTGAGTTGTTTTAATATGCATGTCTTCCAATGCAGTTTTCAGACAGAGCTGACCACATCTCATGTATCTGTTGAATCCCAAATGTCTAGTACAATGAAACTGAGCCTTATTGAGATTTTTCTGGGTAGTTTAATTTTCTTTACATGTGCTTTTGACCCTTGTGGGACTGATGATGTTAAGAATGAGACAATCTGAGAAACAATGCTATTATTGTCTTTGACAAGAACTACAAAAAAGCAAAAGGCATGAGCTTCTAGAACCTTTAATTATATAAAGTTTGGTGCTATTGTCTTCAATATATACTTGAGTGACTGAGACTTAACATGAAGGTTTGGTTTCATTCTGTGATACTGACAGGTACTCAAAACGAGAGGTAATAGAGCCAGAGTAGTAATGGCATCTTGCAGTCTTTCCCATTTTAAAATATTATCTCTTAGGCTCCTTTATATGGGGATGTTTACATAGGCTACAAAACTTCCTTTTCCTTGTAGCCTGAAGTAGTCATTCAACATATATTTATAAAATAGGTCTTGTATATGGGCCAAAGCGATGGATATTGATAGCCCTATGAATATGGCAGTTTCTGCTCTCCACAAACTCTGTCTACTGGGAAAAATAATTTAATAAATATAAAACCATTGGTAAATGTACAGAATGTTTACAGGAGAGAGAATTTGAAATAATCTTTCCATGAAGGTCCACAGTATTTGTATTAGTTATAGAAATATCTTCCTTAAATCACTTGTTTCAGCTGTTTCTCTGTTTGCCTCATTTCTTTTTTTAATATAAATTTATTTATTTTAATTGGAGGCTAATTACTTTACAATATTATATTGGTATTTCCATATATCAACATGAATCCACCACGGGTATACACATGTTCCCCATCCTGAACCCTCCTCCCTCCTCCCTCCCCATACCTTCCCTCTGGGTCATCCCAGTGCACCAGCCCCAAGCATCCTGTATCCTGCATCGAACCTGGACTGGTGATTTGTTTCTTATATGATATTATACATGTTTCAATGCCATTCTCCCAAATCATC
>NW_011495084.1:4315581-4316362 GCF_000754665.1 Bison bison bison
CTCGCCTTCTCCCACAGAGTCCGAAAGACTGTTCTATACATCTGTGTCTCTTTTGCTGTCTCACATACAGGGTTATCGTTACCATCTTTCTAAATTCCATATATATGCGTTAGTATACTGTATTGGTGTTTTTCTTGCTGGCTGACTTCACTCTGTATAATAGGCTCCAGTCTCATCCACCTCATTAGAACTGATTCAAATGTATTCTTTTTAATGGCTGAGTAATACTCCATTGTGTATATGTACCACTGCTTTCTTATCCATTCATCTGCTGATGGACATCTAGGTTGCTTTCATGTCCTGGCTATTATAAACAGTGATGCAATGAACATTGGGGTACATGTGTCTCTTTCAATTTTGGTTTCCTCAGTGTGTATGCCCAGCAATGGGATTGCTGGATCATAAGGCAGTTCTATTTCCAGTTTTTTAAGGAATCTCCACACTGTTCTCCATAGTGGCTGTACTAGGTTGCATTCCCACCAACAGTGTAAGAGGGTTCCTTTTTCTCTATACCCTGTCCAGCATTTATTGCTTGTAGACTTTTGGATCGCAGCCATTCTGACTGGCGTGAATGGTACCTCATTGTGGTTTTGATTTACATTTCTCTGATAATGAGTGATAATGAGCATCTTTTCATGTGTTTGTTAGTCATCTGTATGTCTTCTTTGGAAAAATGTCTGTTTAGTTCTTTGGCCCATTTTTTGATTGGGTCATTTATTTTTCTGGAATTGAGCTGCAGGAGTTGCTTGTATATTTTTGAGATTAATTATTTGTCAGTTGT
>NW_011495084.1:4316462-4316890 GCF_000754665.1 Bison bison bison
CCCAGCACCACTTGTTAAAGAGATTGTCTTTTCTCCATTGTATATTCTTGCCTCCTTTGTCAAAGATAAGGTGTCCATAGGTACGTAGGTTTATCTCTGGGCTTTCTATTTTGTTCCATTGATCTGTATTTCTGTCTTTGTGCCAGTACCATACTGTCTTGATGACTTTGGCTTTGTAGTGGAGCCTGAAGTCAGGCAGGTTGATTTCTCCAGTTCCATTCTTCTTTCTCAAGATTGCTTTGGCTATTCGAGATTTTTTGTATTTCCATACAAATTGTGAAATTATTTGTTCTAGCTCTGTGAAAAATACCATTGGTAGCCTGATAGGGATTGCATTGAATCTATAGATTGCTTTGGGTAGTATACTCATTTTCACTATATTGATTCTTCCGATCCATGAACATGGTATATTTCCTCCATCTATTAGT
>NW_011495084.1:4318303-4319466 GCF_000754665.1 Bison bison bison
TAAAGCCCACTTGGTCATGGTGTATGACTTTTTAATGTGTTGTTGGATTCTGATTGCTAGAATTTTGTTAAGGATTTTTGCATCTATGTTCATCAGTGATAGTGGCCTGTAGTTTTCTTTTTTTGTGGCATCTTTGTCAGGTTTTGGGATTAGGGTGATGGTGGCCTCATAGAATGAGTTTGGAAGTTTACCTTCCTCTGCAATTTTCTGGAAGAGTTTGAGTAGGATGGTGTTGCTGCTGCTCTAAATTTTTGGTAGAATTCAGCTGTGAAGCCATCTGGACCTGGGCTTTTGTTTGCTGGAAATTTTCTGATTACAGTTTCAATTTCTGTGCTTGTGAGGGGTTTGTTAAGATTTTCTATTTCTTCCTGGTTCAATTTTGGAAAGTTGTACTTTTCTAAGAATTTGTCCATTTCTTCCAAGTTGTCCATTTTATTGGCGTATAATTGCTGATAGTAGTCTCTTATGATCCTTTGTATTTCTGCATTGTCTGTTGTGATGTCTCCTTTTTCATTTCTAATTTTATTGATTTGATTTTTCTCCCTTTGTTTCTTGATGAGTCTGGCTAATGGTTTGTCAGTTTTATTTATCCTTTCAAAGAACCAGCTTTTGGCTTTGTTGATTTTTGCTATGGTTTCTTTTGTCTCTTTTGCATTTATTTCTGCCCTAATTTTTAAGATTTCTTTCCTTTTGCTAACCCTGGGGTTCTTCATTTCTTCCTCTTCTAGTTGCTTTAGGTGTAGATTTAGGTTATTTATTTGACTTTTTTCTGGTTTCTTGAGGTATGGCTGTCTTGCTATGAACCTTCCCCTTAGAATTGCTTTTAAGCAGAGACATTACTTTGCCAACAAAGGTCTGTCTAGTCAAGGCTATAGTTTTTCCTGTGGTCATGTGTGGATGTGAGAGTTGGACTGTGAAGAAAGCTGAGCGCTGAAGAATTGATGCTTTTGAACTGTGGTGTTGGAGAAGACTCTTGCAAGTCCCTTGGACTGCAAGGAGATCCAACCAGTCCATTCTAAAGGAGATCAGCCCTGGGATTTCTTTGGAAGGAATGATGCTGAAGCTGAAACTCCAGTACTTTGGCCACCTCATGCGAAGAGTTGACTCCTTGGAAAAGACTCTGATGCTGGGAGGGATTGGGGGCAGGAGGAGAAGTGGACGAC
>NW_011495084.1:4319566-4321843 GCF_000754665.1 Bison bison bison
CATTTTCATTTGTTTCTATGCATATTTTGATTTCTTTTTTGATTTCTTCTGTGATTTGTTGGTTATTCAGCAGCGTGTTGTTCAGCCTCCATATGTTTGAATTTTTAATAGTTTTTCTCCTGTAATTGATATCTAATCTTACTGCATTGCTGTCAGAAGAGATGCTTGGAATGATTTCAATTTTTTTGAATTTACCAAGGCTAGATTTATAGTCCAGGATGTGATCTGTCCTGGAGAAGGTTCCGTGTGCACTTGAGGAAAAGGTGAAATTCATTGTTTTGGGGTGAAAAGTCCTATAGATATCAATTAGGTCTAACTGGTCTATTGCATCATTTAAAGTTTATGTTTCCTTGTTAATTTTCTGTTTAGTTGATCTATCCATAGGTGTGAGTGGTATATTAAAGTCTCCCACTATTAATGTGTTATTGTTAATTTCCCCTTTCATACTTGTTAGCATTTTTCTTACATATTGTGGTGCTCCTATGTTGGGTTCATATATATTTATAATTGTTATATCTTCTTCTTGGATTGATCCTTTGATCATTATGTAGTATCCTTCTTTGTCTCTTTTCATAGCCTTTGTTTTAAAGTCTATTTTATCTGATATGAGTATTGCTATTCCTGCTTTCTTTTGGTCTCTATTTGTGTGGATATCTTTTTCCAACCCTTCACTTTCAGTCTGTATGTGTCCCCTGTTTTGAGGTGGGTCTCTTGTAGACAACATATATAGGGGTCTTGTTTTTGTATCCATTCAGCCAGTCTTTGTCTTTTGGTTGGGGCATTCAACACATTTATGTTTTAGGTAATTACTGATAAGTATGATCCCATTGCCATTTACTTTATTGTTTTGTGTTCGAGTTTATACACCCTTTTTGTGTTTCCTGTCTAGAGAAGATCCTTTAGCATTTGTTGGAGAGCTGGTTTGGTGATGCTGAATTCTTTCAGCTTTTGCTTGTCTGCAAAGCTTTTGATTTCTCCTTCATATTTGAATGAGATCCTTTCTGGGTACAGTAATCTGGGCTGTAAGTTATTTTCTTTCTTCACTTTGAGTATGTCCTGCCATTCCCTCCTGGCTTGAAGAGTTTCTGTTGAAAGATCAGCTGTTATCCTTATGCGAATCCCCTTGTGTGTTTGTTGTTTTTCCCTTGCTGCTTTTAAAATTTGTTCTTTGCATTTGATCTTTGTTAATTTGATTAATATGTGTCTTGGGGTGTTTTGCCTTGGGTTTATCCTGTTTGGGACTCTCTGGGTTTCTTGGACTTGAGTGATTATTTCCTTCCCCATATTAGGGAAGTTTTCCACTATTATCTCCTCAAGTATTTTCTCATGGTCTTTCTTTTCTTTTTTTTTTTTAATCTTTGGGCTACGTGTTTATTATGGTTTCATAATAAAATAAATTTTTAAAAATAAGCGGTATTTTATTTTATTTTATTTATTTATTTTTTTCAACAAATATTCTGGTATTTATTTATTTATTTTTTTTTTTGGTTTTCAAAATATCATCATAGTAATTAGACACCAAAACCAATCATACATTGTCACCACTTGGTTCACACTCTTTTTTTTTTTTTTCATGCTCCCCATCCTGAACCCTCCTCCCTCCCAACCTCCCCATACCATCCCCCTGGGCCTTCCCAGCGCACCAGCCCCAAGCATCCAGCATCGTGCACTGAACCTGGACTGGCATCTCGTTTCATACATGACATTTCACATGTTTCAATGACATTCTCCCAAATCTTCCCACCCTCTCCCACAGAGTCCATAAGACTGTTCTATACATCAGTGTCTCTTTTGCTGTCTCGTATACAGGGTTATCGTTACCATCTTTCTAAATTCCATATACATGCGTTAGTATACTGTATTTATGTTTTTCCTTCTGGCTTACTTCACTCTGTATAATAGTCTCCAGTTTCATCCACCTCATTAGAACTGATTCAAATGTATTCTTTTTAATGGCTGAGTAATACTCCATTGTGTATATGTACCACAGCTTTCTTATCCATTCATCTGCTGATGGACATCTAGGTTGCTTCCATGTCCTGGCTATTATAAACAGTGCTGCGATGAACATTGGGGTACACGTGTCTCTTTCCCTTCTGGTTTCCTCAGTGTGTATGCCCAGCAGTGGGATTGCTGGATCATAAGGCAGTTCTATTTCCACAAGCAACTCCTACAGCTCAACTCCAGAAAAATAAATGACCCAATCAAAAAATGGGCCAAAGATCTAAATAGACATTTCTCCAAAGAAGACATACAGATGGCTAACAAACACTTGAA
>NW_011495084.1:4322692-4322835 GCF_000754665.1 Bison bison bison
TCTTTTTGTCTTCTTCTTCTGGGACTCCTATGATTCAAATGTTGGGGCATTTAATATTGTCCTGGAGGTCTCTGAGATTGTCCTCATTTCTTTTAATTCGTTTTCTTTTTTCCTCTCTGATTCATTAATTTCTACCATTCTAT
>NW_011495084.1:4322985-4335992 GCF_000754665.1 Bison bison bison
GCATTCAGAAGTTGTTTTGTGGAATTTACTCAGCGTTTAAATGCTCTTTTGATGAATTTGTGGGGGAGAAAGTGGTCTCCCCTTCCTATTCCTCCACCATCTTAGGACCACCTCCTTGCTCATTTCTTGTATTAAATAAATTTCTAAGGAGCATGTAACTGAATGAGATTGTTTCCTTCAAATCTCAACTCATATATCTTTTTCTAGTAAGCTTTCTGCCTCTTCCCCCTCCACATGCCTCATGTTCCCAGAGCGTCTGGCTTTATCTCCATTTGCTTCTCTAGACTATAAATCTTTATTTTATTGAGCTAAAATTAACATATAACATTATATTAATTTCAGGTGTACAACATAAGGATTTTATATTTGTATATATTTCAAAATGATCACCACAGTAAGTTTAGTGAACATCTGTCATCATCCATAGTCATAATTTTTTTGTGTGTTGAAAACATTTAAGAATTTTCAAATATGCAGTATAGCATAACTAACTACCATGATGATACTGCATATCACATCCCCATGAATTATTTATCTTATAAGTATAGGTTTGTACCCTCTTTCATCAATTTTGTCTGTCCTCTAATCCCTGCTCTTGGACCACCAATCTATTCTCTGTATCAATGAGTTTCATGTTTTTGTTTTTTCCTTCCACATGTAAATAAGATCATGTATTGTCTGTCTTTGTCTGACTTAATTTCACTTAGCATAATACCCTCTAGATCCATCCATGTTGTTGCAAATTACAAGATTTTATTATTTTTTTGTCACTGAGTAATGTTCCTCTGTGTGTGTGTGTGTGTGTGTGAATATTTGTGTGTATTTTCTTTACCCATTCAACTATTGGTGGACATACTTAGATTGCTTCAATATCTTGGCTATCAAAAATAATTGTGAAATGAACATCAGTGTGCATATATCTTGTCTAATTAGTGTTTTGGTTTTCTTTGAATGAATTCCCAACAGTGGAGTTGGTTGATCATACAGTTGTTGTATTTTTTAATTTTTTGAGAAACCTCTACATAGTTTTTGATAGTGGCTGCACCAATTTAAATTCCCACCACCAGTGTACAAGGGTTCTCTTTTCTCTACATCCTCACCAACTCTTATTTATTGACTATTTTATAGTAGCTTTTCTAGTAGGGGTGAAGTGAGGTGACATATCATTATGGTTTTGATTTGCATTTCCCTGGTAATTAGTGATGCTGAACATCTCTTCATGTACCTATTGACCATCTGTATGTCTTCTTTGGAAAAAAGTCTATTCAGATCCTCTGCCGCTCCCCCCCCCCCCCCGCCCCCCACACTATAAAGAGTTTCTTTTTATTATGTATAACAGAGGCAGAGTGATTTAAGTCAATAAATTTTTAAGGAATTTCCACACATCCTGATTCTTTCCACTGCCAATCACCTTAGCTTCTCCAAAGTCATAATCTTCAAGATAGCCCTTTCAAAAAGAAACTCTGTTCAACCCACAGCTGTCATGTGTATCTGCCCACAATTGTGTTAGTTGGGCCTCTTTGATCTTCAATGGAATGTACTTCAAAATTTCCCACCTGAAATTTGGAGATCCAATTTCCTCAAGCAGTTTACTAGAAGATCATGTTTAGGGCCAGAAAATGGATCTGCCTAATTCATAATGGCACCCTCTAAAAATGTATTAAGTTCAAATCATATTCATTCTTAAGTTATCACACCCTGGAACTTGACAGAGATCATTGTGATATGCCAGTACCCAAGATTTAAAAAAAAAAAAAAAAGTTTGTTAGGTTCTTCCTAGTTTAATTGGCAGCTCTCTCTTAAAGTTCTTTCCACAGATCTAACAGGTAGTTATATGAGTAAAGGAAACTACATAGTTACTCTCTGAGGCATTTCCAACAATGTAGGTTTTATAGAAAAAGCCCATAGGGGTAGACATCAACCTTCTTCCCCTTTTTTAATCAGATGGTTTTACACTGTCTGTAGTTACATGAGTTCTTTATGTATTTGGGGTATTCAGTTCAATTCAGTCGCTCAGTCATGTCCGACTCTTTGCGACTCCATGAATTTCAGCAAGCCAGGCCTCCCTGTCCATCATCATCTCCCGGAGTTCACTCAAACTCATGTCCATCGAGTTGGTGATGCCATCCAGCGATCTCATCCTCTGTTGTCCCTTTCTTCTCCTGCCCCCAATCCCTCTCAGCATCAGAGTCTTTTCCAATGAGTCAACTCTTCGCATGAGGTGGCCAAAGTACTGGAGTTTCAGCTTTAGCATCATTACTTCCAAAGAATACCCAGGACTGATCTTTAGAATGGACTGGTTGGATCTCCTTGCAGTCCAAGGGACTCGCAAGAGTCTTCTCCAACACCACAGTTCAAAAACATCAATTCTTCAGCGCTCAGCTTTCTTCACAGTCCAACTCTCACATCCATACATGACCACTGAAAAAACCATAGCCTTGTCTAGATGGGCCTTTGTTGGCAAAGTAATGTCTCTGCTTTTCAATATGCTATCCAGGTTGGTCATAACTTTTCTTCCAAGGAGTGAGCATCTTTTAATTTCATGGCTGCAGTCACCATCTGCAGTGATTTTGGAGCCCCCCAAAATAAAGTCTGACACTGTTTCCACTGTTTTCCCATCTATTTCCCATGAAGTGATGGGATCAGATGCCATGATATTCGTTTTCTGAATGTTTAGCTTTAAGCCAACTTTTTCACTCTCCTCTTTTACTTTCATCAAGAGGCTTTTTAGTTCCTCTTCACTTTTTGCCATAAGGGTGGTGTCATCTGCATATCTGAGGTTACTGATATTTCTCCCGGCAATCTTGATTCCAGCTTGTGCTTATTCCAGGCCAGCGTTTCTCGTGATGTACTCTGCATGTAAGTTAAATAAGCAGGGTGACAATATACAGCCTTGGCATACTCCTTTTCCTGTTTGGCACCAATCTGTTGTTCCATGTCCAGTTCTAACTGTTGCTTCCTGATGTGCATATAGGTTTCTCAAGAGGCAGGTCATGTGGTCTGGTATTCCCATCTCTTTCAGAATTTTCCACAGTTTATTGTGATCCACACAGTCAAAGGCTTTGGCATAGTCAGTAAAGCAGAAATAGTTGTTTTTCTGCAACTCTTGTGCTTTTTCGATGATCCAGCGGATGTTGGCAGTTTGATCTCTGTTTCCTCTGCCTTTTCTAAAACCAGCTTTAACATCTGGAAGTTCACAGTTCACGTATCGCTGAAGCCTGGCTTGGAGAATTTTGAGCATCCCTTTACTAGTGTGTGGGATGAGTGCAATTGTGTGGTAGCTTGAGCATTCCTTGGCATTGCCTTTCTTTGGGATTGGAATGACAACTGATCTTTTCCAGTCCTGTGGCCACTGCTGAGTTTTCCAAATTTGCTGGCATATTGAGTGCAGCACTTTCACAGTATCATCTTTCAGGATTTGAAATAGTGCAACTGGAATTCCATCACCTCCTCTAGCTTTGTTCATAGTGATACTTTCTAAGGCCCACTTGACTTCACATTCTAAGATGTCTGGCTCTAGTGAGTGATCATAGCATCAAGATTATCTTGATCATGAAGATGTTTTCTCTACAGTTCTTCTGTGCATTCTTGCCACCTCTTCTTGATATCTTCTGCTTCTGTTAGGTCCATACCATGTCTGTCCTTTATCAAGCCCATCTTTGCATGAAATATTCCCTTGGTATTTCTAATTTACTTGAAGAGATCTCTAGTCTTTCCCATTCTGTTGTTTTCCACTATTTCTTTGCATTGATCGCTGAAGAAGGCTTTCTTTTCTCTCCTGGCTATTCTTTGGAACTCTACATTCAGATGCTTATATCTTTCCTTTTCTCCTTTGCTTTTCACTTCTCTTCTTTTCACAGCTATTTGTAAGGCCTCCCCAGACAGCCATTTTGCTTTTTTGCATTTCTGTTCCATGGGGATGGTCTTGATTACTGTCTCCTGTACAATGTCAGGAACCTCTGTCCATAGTTCATCAGGCACTCTATCTATCAGATCTAGTCCCTTAAATCTATTTCTCACGTCCACTGTATAATCCTAAGGGATTTGATTTAGGTCATACCTGAATGGTCTAGTGGTTTTCCCTACTTTCTTAAATTTAAGTCTGAATTTGACAATAGGGAGCTCATGATCTGAGCCACAGTCAGCTCCTGGTCTTGTTTTTGCTGACTGTATAGAGCTTCTCCATCTTTGGCTGAAAAGAATATAATCAATCTGATTTCAGTGTTGACCATCTGGTTATGTCCATATGTAGAGTCTTCTCTTCTTGTGTTGTTGGAAGAGGGTGTTTGCTATGACCAGTGCATTTTCTTGGCAAAACTCTATTAGTCTTTGCCCTGCTTCATTCTGTATTCCAAGGCCAAATTTGCCTGTTACTCCAGGTGTTTCTTGACATCCTACTTTTGCATTCCAGTCCCCTATAATAAAAAAGACATCTTTTTGGGTGTTAGTTCTAAAAGGTCTTGTAGGTCTTCATAGAACCATTCAACTTCAGCTTCTTCAGTGTTACTGGTTGGGGCATAGACTTGGATTTTTGTGATATTGAATGGTTTGCCTTGGAAATGAACAGAGATCATTCTGTCGTTTTTGAGATTGCATCCAAGTACTGCATTTCGGACTCTTTGTTGACCATGATGGCTACTCCATTTCTTCTAAGGGATTCCTGCCTGCAGTAGTAGATATAATGGTCATCTGAGTTAAGTTCACCCATTCCAGTTCATTTGAGTTCACTGATTCCTAGAATGTCAATGTTCACTCTTGCCATCTCCTGTTTGACCACTTCCAATTTGCCTTGATTCATGGACCTAAGATTCCAGGTTCTTATGCAATATTGCTCTTTACAGCATCAGACCTTGCTTCTATCAGCAGTCACATCCACAACTGGGTATTGTTTTTGCTTTGGCTCCATCCCTTCATTCTTTTTGGAGTTATTTCTCCACTGATCTCCAGTAGCATATTGGGCACCTACTGACCTGGGGAGTTCCTCTTACAGTATCCTATCATTTTGCCTTTTCATACTGTTCATGGGGTTCCCAAGGCAAGAATACTGAAGTGGTTTGCCCTTCCCTTCTCCACTGGACAACATTCTGTCAGACCTCTCCACCATGACCTGCCCATCTTGGGTTGCCCTACGGGCATGGCTTAGTTCCATTGAGTTAGACAAGGCTGTGGTACCTAGTATCATTAGATTGACTAGTTTTCTGTGATTATGGTTTCAGTGTGTCTGCCCTCTGACGCCCTCTTGCCACACCTACTGTCTTACTGGGGTTTCTCTTACCTTGGATGTGGGGTATCTCTTCACAGCTGGTCTGGCAAAGTGCAGCCGCTGCTCCTTACCTTGGATGAGGGGTATCTCCTCACCACCGCCCCTCCTGTCCTTGAACGTGTAGTAGCTCCTCTAGGCCCTCCTGCACCCGTGCAGGCTCCGCTCACTGGATGTGGGCTTGCTCCTCCTGGCCACTGCCCCTGACCTGGGGCATATCTCCTCTTGGCTGCTCCTGCGCTGTCGCAGCCTGGCACTCTCGACCACCACCCCTGACCTTGGATGTGGGATAGCTCCTCCCGGCCACCACCCCTGACCTCGGAGGCAGGGTAGCTCCTCCCGGCCGCCGCCCCTGACCTTGGACGTGGGGTAGCTCCTCTTGCTGTTCCTGCGCCATCGCAGCCTGGCACTCTCAGCCACTGCCCCGACCTCGGACATGGGGTAGCTCCTCTCAGCTGCGCTTTTGTGCTGTCGCAGCTGCCCAGGCTTTTACCAATATGCAACCCTTACCAAATATATTATTTGCAGATATTTTCTCCCATTTCATAAGTTATCTGTTCATTTTGTTGATGGAGAGTATAAATTCTTTATGAAAGAGAATTAACATCTCTTATATCTTTAACCTTAAACTTTCTGGCACTGTAGTTGGTCTTGCCTACTGAAAATGTATGTCTTGACTAACCACATTGGCATCACTTCTAAGTTTTTCAGGAATACAGGATCTCAGGGCTCACCCTAGATCTATTGAATCAAAATATTTTAACATTATTTCCCAGTGAGTGTGTGCATATAAACTTTAATACAGTCCTAGGGGATATAGTGTATCATAGCACAAAGTTTTTCAAATGTAGCTAATGGGTCATCAATATCAGAATCATTGCATTTGGGTTAGAGTGATGGTTTGGTGGTGGTGGTAGTGATTAATGATAGTTTATGAGTTTATAAAAATTCACATTCTTTGGCCTCATCTCAGAATCTGCTAAAAATGATAGTATTCATGTCTCTGTATTTTTAACAAGTTCTTCAAGTGATTCTCATCCTTATAGGAGTTTGAGAAGAGTCTGGGTAAAGTGTCCAAGCTCTGGAGCCAAATTCTCTGTTTCTTACTTTACAATATGGAATAATAATAGTGCCCATCTATTTGACTATAGAGCAGCTAGAAAGATTGCATGAGACCATATATGCACAGTGTTTAGCATGTTCTTCAGTGCTAGTAATCATATGATGATATTAGCTGCTAATAGCTGGAACAACATATTTGGTATTCAATAAAAGCATATCTGCCTATAAAGTTGCTGGCATTACAAATATTATTTTCACTTTTTTTTATAATCTTATTTATGCCTTTGCCTAAAATATATTGTGTTATTTTTTTCTTCTTCTTCTTTTTCTTCCCTAAGAGTTTCCTTTTGTGTGTGTCTTTTGTAATATCCTTCATGGTGTTTAGTATAAAGAAGTTTCTTGATAACTTGGTTACATGATACTTTGCTGACTTTACTAATAAGAGATATGAAGGAGTGGGAGGGCAAAGACAGACACTACTGTGACCCTGAGAGAAGTGTGAGGAAGACAGTACATAGATAAAAAAAGAAGCATGGTTTTGTAGCCAGTTTGAAGTAGTAGCCACAAATCAATAGACTCTTAGAGTCAAAGTAAAGCGGACACAGCATTTTCACAGTGACCTAGTCATGGAAGCTAACAGTCTGGACTGAACTTAAGATCTTCTGAACTTGAGTGTGCCTCCAAATACATTTTTCCTAAATGATTTTCAAAATTCATGTATTTTAGATCCTCAAAGTTTCATATCATTAAATAGTTAATTGGTATAAAAGTTTCCACATGGAAAGAAGTTGTGCGTTACAGAGAAAGAAAAATGCAAGGTGTGTTTTGATAGAAGCTGTAATTTTACCAGAGCAAAAGTTTAAAAGTTAAGAGGAGATTGATTTAAAATATGTTGGTTTGCATTACACCCTTCTCTAAAACCTTTGAATGGGTTAATTTTGCATTTGTAAAAAAATCTGAGTTCTCTTCTGTCCCAGCAAGGCCTTCTGGATGGGCTCCTGCTTACATTTCCAACTTCCTGTCTTAGCACCAGTTCCCCAATTGACTGCTCTAGCCAGGTCTCCTTTCCAAGCCTTGGGCAGAACATGTGAAACTTACTCAATAGATACTTCGTATATTAACTGATGGAATGGATAAAAAAAGCATGATAAATGGATGAATTTTGTTTTCAATGAATGAGTGTTTTGCTTTATTTTTCCTTTAATTAAATCTAGCCTATAGAGATGAATTTGAATAAAATTGAAAACAAAAGCATTTGCTAGTATAAAGAGTGGTATTGTTGGAGATGGAAAGCTTTGTCTGTAGGACTATGTCATTTTCCCTGTAACCAAGTGCCCCTTTTATGAATCTGAGCTTCAGTTTCTCATTCTATAAAAATAAATCTACTTTATTTAGTTAATCACTTTCCTTCCAAAAGAAACATTTGCTTGTTTCAGTTATTCCTTTTTATTTTTGATTGAAACTCAGCTAATTTTCAAGAGTATCTAAATCTATACCTAAGTGAATTTCAATTGGATATTTTTTTTATTGATTTGTGCAAAAAGGGGGAAAAAAAAAAAACCAGAATCTCTTTTTTCATGGAAGTTTTGAATTGACAATTGAAAAGGTATTTTAGTGTTATTCAGTTATATTTTAGTTAGCAGCCTATGCATTGGCAACCTCAAAATGTTTAAACATGGAAATTAAAGCTGCAAAAAAAAAAAAAAAAAGATCTGGATTTAGCTTTGGATGAATCCAGAAATATCAGTGAAGTATTTCTTTTTACCACAAGCAGATACTTAATCTGAGCCAATTCTTTTGGACTATCTGTACTTTTTACCTTATAAATTAATTCTTCTGGTAGATGACCTGGTTTGGAAACATGGTAAATAAAAATAGCCTTGTTAATAATCTTATGCTTGTTGGAACAGCACTTTATAAACAAATGATTATATGAGTACAACAGGGCACGCATTACTGAAGTTTAAGTCAACTGTGGTAAGTCTCTAGAAATTACTTTGTACCAAGGGCATCTGGCCCATAGCAAGGATATTTTTATCCACAGAAAGCTATATCTACTGAAAATGTTCACATGGTCACAGAACTTATGTGCTGCTATTCTACAGTTGGGCACCAAGATACAAATTAGTGAGACTTCATAAACCAGATGTTCTGACTCTGGTAGTATTTAGTGGTCTGTGGATGAATATTTGAGGGTCCTGAAAACATCTGCAATTGAACACTAAACTTTTGTATATTTAGAATATGCATTTTCTTGAAAGGGAGCCGATAATTATTATCAGACTCTCCAGTATCTTCAGTATCTCTGTAATTGCTTACGCGTCAAATGTGGTTTACTTGACTATATTCCTCCATAGACTCTATCATCAAACACAAGGCTGTTTCATTATTAAAACCCTGATGCCAAGCTTTACTACTCACTACTGAAAAAGGCATTCAGTGTTGACAAATAAGTGAATAAATGAACAAATGAATGGTGTCATCTGTTACTAGTCTCTGGTGTTTTCTCTTGTTATGATGTGACACTTTCATTCCATTTTCCCTTGACTTGGGGAGTGATGATCTTCAGACTGGGTTTGCTGTAAGTGTTCCATGCTGGAGTCCATTTAATAGGGTGTTTCTGCTCCTAGGTTTCTGTAACAGAGCTGAGATAAGAATAACTTTTAGCATATTGTATAATAAAACCATTTAAATTCTTGTTCTCATAAGAAGAAATAAAGCTGATAAAGTTTTTCGAAGATCTCTTCCCTCGCAAATTGTCATTATATTTTCTACCATGTGATCCATTATTAAATTGATACCTGATCTGTTGCTTATTATACAAATTAAGGTAGTTTACATGTGGGCTATTTTTCAGATTTCTGGAATCTGGTCCTCTCTTCCTCTATGACACATTTGTAAAACACATGATGAAAAAGGTGTGATAGAATCATGACAAAATATTCCAAATATTTATTATTTGACTAATATCCCAAAAAATTAATGAGGATTTGATAGGGGGACTAACTGGGAACTTTAAGCGAACTTTTTCACTCTCCTTTTTCACTTTCATTAAGAGGCTTTTTAGTTCCTCTTCACTTTCTGTCGTAAGGGTGATGTCATCTGCATATCTGAAGTTATTGAAATTTCTCCCTGCAATCTTGATTCCAGCTTGTGCTTCTTCCAGCCCAGCGTTTCTCATGATGTACTCTGCATATAAATTAAATAAGCAGGGTGACAATATACAGCCTTGACATACTCCTTTTAAATAGCATTTTAAAAAGCAGAGACATTACTTTGCCAACAAAGGTCCATCTAGTCAAGGCTATAGTTTTTCCAGTGGTCATGTATGGATGTGAGAGTTGGACTGTGAAGAAAGCTGAGCGCCAAAGAATTGATGCTTTTGAACTGTGGTGTTGGAGAAGACTCTTGAGAGTCCCTTGGACTGCAAGGAGATCCAACAAATCCATCCTAAAGGAGATCAGTCCTGGGTGTTCATTGGAAGGACTGATGTTGGAAGCCTGGTGTGCTGCGATTCATGGGGTCACAAAGAGTTGGACACGACTGAGCAACTGAACTGAACTGAACTGGGAACTAAAGTGCATTCTGGATTTTATCTCTCTATTCAACTCAATAAACATTGTAAAACAATATTTGATACCAAACTATTTTGCAAATTCAACAAAAACTTGGAGAATCTGATAAGAGAAGGGTATGTATGTGCAGGAGGAAGGAAGGTGGTTCAGAATGAATATTTCTGACTAGAACTAACATCATATCCAGTTTTGGAGGCATTTCAGTACATCAGCTTATGGTGAAGCTGGTAGCACTGATTTTTTTGTGTGTTTTTTGATTGTGCCAGGCTCCTGTAAGGTCTTAATTCCTGGACTAGCAATCGACACTGTACCTCCTACAGTGGAAGCGCGGGTCTTAACCACTGAAATGCCAGTGAAGTCCCAGTAATACCCGTTTTGTTTTATCCCATTGCACTCAGCTAAAAAGATAAACGAATTCCAAAAGAGTTTCCTGGTAGTGTACAGACACCAGGGCTATAGAGCTACACCATTTGCCGTGTAAATATATTACAACTGAGGTTACTTAGGAAGAAACCCAGAAAGGCAACTATGAGTCATTCACATAGAAAGGAAGGAACCATGTACTGAAGGATTCGATATATTCTCTCAAGCCAGTTTTGGGTCAGACTAAATTATTGCGTTTAGCCACAGAAGGTAACATTTTCCTTTTAAAACCATTGGTATAAGGTATTTCAGTATAGTGATTGAACTGTGTTTTTATTTAAAAGAACACACAAAGAAATACCAACCAAGGTTGTTAAAATGTGTTGAAACACATGTCATTAATAGATAATGCCATTTCCCCCACTTTGTTTCTATTATCTGTTCTATTAAGAGGCAATAAAACTGGAGAGCTGAATCTTTGCTTTTTTAAACAAAATGAATGCTTTGAATATAGAAACTACCTTCCTAAAATTTAGCATACTTTCGTGGATTTTTTCTTTTATTTTTTTACTATTTTTGAAAGGCATTGTGGTGAATCATGCTGATTCTTTGTCACAATTTGTTGGTTTAAAATCTCATGTGAATATAAAAACTAAGCAAAAAGGGATGAGAAGACACGAAGACACACAAAAGCAGTCGTGCTGCAGTACACAGAGTTAGAACGTTGGCCCAGGACCTGTGACAAAGGACCATTTCAAAGGATAATCACACTGAAATAATTTGAAAGTTTTCATATAGGAAGGGATTTTTAACTCAGGGAGGAAACTTAGCTCAAAACTAATTCTTCTCTTAAATTTACAAAAGAGCAAATTTAGGTTAGGAAATGTTATGGACATTAGTTTTTGTGCAGTTAGGGTCATGTACCTATTCAGGGTATAAATCTGAGCTAGAATCCTGAATTCTTTTTTTTTTTAATTAATTTTTATTGGAGTATAGTTGATTTACACTGTTAGCTTCTGGTGCACAGCCAAGTGAATCAGTTACATATACACTTACATCCATTCTTTTTTAGATTCCTTTCTCATATAGGCCATTGCAGGATATTGAGTAGAGTTCCCTGTGTTATACAGGAGGTCCTTATTAGTTACCTATTTTACATACAGTAGTGTGTATATATTAATCCAAGTATCCCAATTTAATCCTCCCTGCTGCCTTTCCCCCTTGGTTACTATAAATTTGTTTTATTAACAAAGCAAATATAGAATCATAAATTCTTAACTCCACATATTTAGCACAGCACACTATGTTTTGTGAATATTTTCTTCTGCCTAAATTCTCTTCTCCATCTTTATGCCTATTGTAAAGTACATGAAGGGAATCCCCAGAGATATATTCCCCAATATGGTTGACTTTATTAGTTACCTATTATGTGTTACATGGTATCCAAAAACTTAGCTAAAGCAACAAATATATATTATTTCAAAGTTCCGGGGGTTAAGAGTCTGGGTGCAATGTAGCTGAGTCTTCCAGGGCAGAGGACACCCCAGGCTGTAATGTAGGTGTCAGCCAGGGGTATAGACATCTCAGGGGTTGGGGAAGGTTCTAAGTTCACTCGTGTAGTTTCTGGCAGGACTGAGTTGCTTAGAGGCTACTTCCATTCCTTGCGACATTTTAGTTCCTCACCTTGCCACTGGCTACTAACAGCACAATAGCTTGCATCATCAAATTGAGGAGGCTAAAAAAGCCACTGAAAGAGTGCAGTTCAGTTCAGTTCAGTCACTAAGTTGTGTCCAACTCTTTGTGACCCCATGAATTGCAGCACGCCAGGCCTCCCTGTCCATCACCAACTCCCAGAGTTCACTCAGACTCATGTCCATCAAGTCAGTGATGCCATTCAGTCATCTCATCCTCTGCCCTCCCCTTCTCCCCCTGCCCCCAATCCCTCCCAACATCAGAGTCTTTTCCAATGAGTCAACTCTTTGCATGAGGTGGCCAAAGTATTGGAGTTTCAGCTTTAGCATCATTCCTTCCAAAGAAATGCCAGGGCTGATCTCCTTCAGAATGGACTGGTTGGATCTCCTTGCAGTCCAAGGGACTCTCAAGAGTCTTCTCCAACACCACAGTTCAAAGGCATAAATTCTTCAGCACTCAGCCTTCTTCACAGTCCAACTCTCACATCCATACATGACCACAGGAAAAATCATAGCCTTGACTAGACAGACCTTTCTTGGCAAAGTAATATCTCTGCTTTTCGGTATGCTATCTAGGTTGGTCATAACTTTCCTTCCAAAGAGTAAGTGTCTTTTAATTTCATGGCTGCAGTCACCATCTGTAGTGATTTTGGAGCCCCCCAAAATAAAGTTTGACACTGTTTCCACTGTTTCCCCATCTATTTGCCATGAAGTGATGGGACCAGATACCATGATCTTTGTTTTCTGAATGTGGAGCTTTAAGCCAACTTTTTCACTCTCCTCTTTCACTTTCATCAAGAGGCATTTTAGTTCCTCTTCACTTTCTGTCATAAGGGTGGTGTCATCTGCATATCTGAGGTTATTGATATTTCTCCAGGCAATCTTGATTCCAGCATGTGATTCACCCAGTCCAGTGTTTCTCATGATGTACTCTGCATGTAAGTTAAATAAATAAGCAGGGTGACAATATACAGCCTTGATGTACTCCTTTTTGTATTTGGAACCAGTCTGTTGTTCCATGTCCAGTTCTAACTGTTGCTTCCTGACCTGCATATA
>NW_011495084.1:4336234-4357033 GCF_000754665.1 Bison bison bison
GGGGTTGGAATGAAAACTGACCTTTTCCAGTCCTATGGCCACTGCTGAGTTTTCCAAATTTGCTGGCATATTGAGTGCAGCACTCTCACAGCATATCTTTCAGGATTTGAAATAGCTCCACTGGAATTCCATCACCTCCACTAGCTTTGTTCATAGTGATGCTTTCCAAGGCCCACTTGACTTCACATTCCAGGATGTCTGGCTCTAGGTCAGTGATCACATCATCGTGATTATCTGGGTAGTGAAGATCTTTTTTGTACAGTTCTGTGTATTCTTGCCACCTCTTCTTAATATCTTCTGCTGCTGTTAGGTCCATACCATTTCTGTCCTTTATCGAGCCCATCTTTGCATGAAATGTTCCCTTGGTATCTCTAATTTTCTTGAAGAGATCTCTAGTTTTTCGCATTCTGTTGTTTTCCTCTATTTCTTTGCATTGATCGCTGAGGAAGGCTTTCTTACCTCTTCTTGCTATTCTTCGAAGGAGTGCAAGCAAGGGACAAATCATCATCTTTAAAACCCAGTTTTTCTGTGTTCTTTATTAAAGGCAAGTAGCTAGATTCAGCTCACACACCAGAGTGGGAATACCAGAAGTTAGGGTCCCTGTGGGCCATTTTAGATGCTGCCTGCCACATTCACCAAATTCCACTGCTCTCTGCTCTTACAGATTGGTATAACTCCCTTTGGAGAACTTCAATTACAGCAATATTACATGAATGGAAAGGTGGATTGAGGGAGAGGCACTAGGTTGTCGTCTCATTCCCATGCCTTCATTTGTGTAGTTTGTCATACTGACTGTCTCCTCCCTGGGCTAGGAATTTCATGAAGACAAATGATTTGTCCTGCTCCCTTCTCCTCCCCCATCATATGAACTGTTATATCTCCAGAACGTCTCAGAGTTAATGGTACACATTGGAATATAATATTTTAATAAATGGTTAAATGAATCATTTAATAAATGATTTGATAAATGATTAAATGAATAAATGATTGGATTGTCCCAGAAAACACTAACCTTGAATACAGTTCTCTGTTGGAGGCAGAAATCTGTATTAAGTCAAATGCCAAGTAAAAGGAAGTTCCATAACATGCTAGAATTCCTTGATGTCTTATTTCCTTACACATCAGACATTCCACGTAGCATATATTCACATACCAAACATCATTTTAAGCATGAAATTTAGGCTTAAAGAGCAAGCAGACTGTTAGGAGCAAGGATAGAACTGCTATTTCATCACTTACCTACTTACAAGTCAGTGCAGAGATTTTGAAGACATTATGTGTTTGAGCCTTAGTGTTTCATGTGGCCCGCAGTTAAATGTACAAAATGTTTCCTGATGTGAAAAGCTTATCTAATTGGTGGATTAAGATGAATGTCTGAGAAGGCAATTGATGTTTTGTATATATTTCAAGTGTCAAAAGAGCAAAAAGAGGTGAAGAATGCAAGGGGATTTTCTGTTGAACTGGCCAAGGAAGGCTTTACAGTGGTTCTGGTGGTTCATTCATATCTTCAAGGATAATGAGGATTTAGATGGCTAATGTAGGCAGGGGAGCCAAGACCTTTTTGAAGAAAATACTGTGGACAGCAAAGGAACTAACATAGATAAGAAAGCTTGATAAATTTTAGAGGAATAATGAGAAAAAACAATTCTTAAAGGAGATTCAGTGGCATTAAAGTTCTTCTTGATTTTATTTTGAAAGGCAGAAACTTAATGGTCATGAAATTTTGTATTTTCTTTTTTGAAGTTCTGTAACTCTGGCCTGTTACTGAGATGCAGGGGATAATAAGGCCAACCCTAGATAAATTTTGGAAGAAGTCCCTAGTTTCTGACTTAGTGAAGGTATTAGTGGTTCATTTGTTCAGATTCTTTGCAACCCCATGGACTATATAGCCTGCCAGTCTCCCCTTTCCATGGAATTCTCCAGGCAAGAATATTGAAGTGGTTTGCCATTCCCTTCTCCAGGGGATCTTCTTGGCCTGGGGATTGAACCTGGGTCTCCTGCATTGTGGGCAGGTTCTTTACCATCTGAGCCACTAGGGAAGCCCAGTTTCTGACTTAAGGCCACATTAAATAATTCTCTGTGTCACGCTAATAAAGAACTTTGAATTCAGAATTACGTCTTGCTCCTTCTTTTCTTCAGATTTCAGTGATTTAAGAATGCAGATTACTACAAATTCAGACTGAGGAATGAATGACTAATACTCCTAAAACTCTTCTGAGTTATTAAAAAAAAATTCCAGAAAGGAGACTATGCTATTTATTATTCTGGGAAAATGAAGATGTACCTCGTATTCTGCAGGTTTGGAGAGGAAGCCAATGTGTATATATCTACCTCTTTTAGATTTTTATTTCGTTTCCTTAAAGGAACCTTATTACAATTTCTGTCCTGTTCACATATCTTACTGGCTCCAATCAGTTCAAACCAACTGTTTTTCCTTCATTGCGACTTTTGTAGGCCCCTATTCTGATCTAGAGCCAGAACTGGACTGGTTTGTTCGTTAATGAATTGGGGAACAGTGTGTTGGAGGGTATATTAGTCTGCCAGGACTGTCAAAAAAAAAAAAAAAACCACAGGCTGGGTGACTTAAACAACAGGGATTTTTTTCTTACAGCTCTGGAGACTGAAAGTCCAAGATCACATTACTCGCAGGATTGGTTTCTCCTGAGGCCTTTCTCCTTGGCTTGCAGACAGGACCCTTCTCACTCTGTCCTCAAGTGGCCTTTTTCCTGTGTATTTGTGTTCTCAGTGTCTCTTCATCTTCTTGTGAGGACACCGTCATATCATAGCAGGGTCCTACCCTCATGGCCTCATTTAACTATTATGACCTCTTTAAAGGCCGCATCTCGAACTATCATCACACTGGGAAGTTAGAGTTTCAACATATGAATTTGGGAGAGACAGTGCAGTCCAGAAGAGAGAAACTTTCACTAAGTAACTTCACAAGGAAGAATCTAAAGGTTATACTGTGTAGGAACCTAAAGAGCAGAGGGCAGCAGAGGATGAACTGGTTGGATAGTATTACAACTCAATGGACATGAATTTGAGCGAACTGTGGGAGATAGTGGAGGACAGAGGAGCCTGGCGTGCTGCAGTCCGGGTTGCAAAGAGCTGGACTCGACTCGATGACTGAACCACAGCAGGAAAGCCTAAAGAGTACTGACTCAAGACCCAGCATTTTTCAGTTTAATGAACATTTATTGTACACCAAGTACTAGGCTAGGCTTTAAATAAAGACAGTAAAGACGCTCTCGTACCCTTTGTTTCCGCAGTCTAACAGATGAAATGGAGGTGTAGATACATAATTACAAGGTGTTAGAGTTAATTTTATGTGTTGATTTGGCTGGGTCACAGTGCCTGGATAGTTGGTCAAACCTGACTCTGGATGTTTCTGGAAAGGTGTGTTTTTGTGGGCGAGATTCACATTTAAATTTATGGACTTTGAATGGCACAGATTGCCGTCCACGATGTGGGTTGTTGTTTAGTCACCTAATCATGTCTGACTCTTTGGCAACTCCAACTCCATGGACTGTAGCCCACCAGGCTCCTCCGTCCATGGGATTTTCTGGGCAAGAATACTGGAGAGGGTCACCATTTCCTTCTCCAGGGCATCTTCCCACCCCAGGGATCAAGCCCACATCTCCTGTATCAGCAGGCTCATTCTTTACCACTGAGGCCCCAGAAAAGCCCCCATAATGTAGGTGGGTCTCATCTGTGTAGTGGACAGTCAACAGAAGAATGAGCTCCTGAGCAAGAAGGAATTCAGCCAGTGGACAGCCTTCAGCACTTGCTCCTCTCCCAGTCCCCTGCCTGCTGGCTCACCTTGTAGATTTTAGACTTGCAGCCTTCATGCGTTGTGTAAACCGATTGTTCAAAGTAAATCTCTTGCTCCACACACAGATACACATACTTTCTATTGGTTCTCTTTATCTGACAGTCCCTAACTGATACACCAGATAATCTTTGTAAGCAGAGTGTTCTTTAGTCCTTCAGTCACCTGCTCTCCCCTCTATGGACTTCACCTATTCAGAGTGTGTCTACTGTGGGGTGCTGGCACACAGGCAAAGAGCTAGAAATGTCCGTTTAATTGAACTGCTTTCAAGCAGCTAGCCAGAAGGAGCCCATGTGGCCTGGTTTTCATACTATGTGGTCTAATTTTATGGTCAGGAATTTACAACTTTATAAAAAGTAGAGTACAGAGATGATCAAACTATTCCTCTTTCTGCTCCAATTGTTCTGGATGGAGGGCAGAGGATTCTCTGTGTGAGGGGATGAAGAGAATTGTGCACGTGGACATGGTCAGCACCACTGGGAGGGGGCATGAATGTTGTACAGGGCAGGGCTGGGCCAGGGGTGCACACTAGGTTCTGTGTAATATTATTTCTGAAAGTATTAGGAGGCTGTGTATCTCTAGAGCACCTTATTTGGTAACTCACTGATTTATAGTCTTTTCTCATTAGCCTCCTAACCTTGCCTGAGGGGATCAGTGATAAGCATTATTAACACCTTAGTGGCATCTGGGAACACTAAAATGCAAGGAAGAGGGTGACTTGCCATATATCACACTGCAGACCTGGGAAGGGATGCTGCTGCAGAGAACTATCTTCTCCTGTGTTTATTCTTTGAAGACACTGCTGGGGTCTGAAAGGTTTTTCTTTTGTTCTGTGGGAAATCTCATTGTTGTCATTTGTGGTATGTAAGTAGAGGGCAGAAATCTTCTTAATGAGTGTATAAATGGATGTTCTATTTTTCATTCCTGTAATGGCAAGTCAACCAGTGGAGAACTCTTGACTTGAAATAAAATTAAAAAGGGAGTTTGACAGCTCCTATTATTGTCTTATTTATTGTTCTACTTAGATCATCACATGCAGTACTGCAGGTTCCAAGGAAGCTGAAGAAATTTTAAGCCTCAGCTACAGATGTTTATTGGAGACAAGATGCAAAAACAAAAACAGAAACACACATTTGATTCCTTTAAATGAAGTGTATCATGAAGTATATAATTGCTCTTCAAAATGTTCTCTGTTGCCTCACCAAAAGCATGAGAAACATACTCCCTTTTAGTATTTTAGCTTTTTATCACCTAATCAGCAGGGTCACCTTCAAAAAAACTTGAAAATGTTCTTTTCCTTTTTCTCTTTTATCCCTGAACTCCAGCTCTTGAGACCATCCTACCAAACCATCATTAAGCTTATGAGGAAACTGATTCAGGGAGATGGAGTGACTTGTTATTTATCATTTTTATTTTATTTTGTGTACATGTGTATTTATGACTAAGATAAGGCTGTTTTCCAGCACGATGAAAAGATTCCAAATGCAAAAGCATAATTGTGTTAGCCATGCTTTCTACAACTTTCACTCAAACTTTGCCTGCTACAAATCTGCTAAAGTAAATAAAAAGTAAATTGGTAGAGACTAGTTTTGGACTTGACTACTGTTCTGATTGAACTGATGGTGCAGTTGAATCAAAGCCAATGGTCGGAATGGGCATTAGGGAATACAAAGGCTGGAGTGTGTTTTTCCTTTAGTACGGTTCTTTCAGTATTGAGGGAGTAAAAATGGCTCCATAGCTTCCATCTGTCTTTTCAAACTATTGTCTATGGAGTAAGAACAAGGATTTTGGTGTCAAAGAAACCTACGTTTTAGTTTTCTGTCTTCTATTTCATTTCTGTGTAACTTTGAGGAGGTAGAATAGCTTTTGGTAGAATGGTAACTGCCTTACAGAGTATTGCAGAGATTAAATTGTGCAATAGCTATGAACTTCTTCTGAGGACAGCTTCTATTATCTTGTGATTATTATTGTTAATGATTGTTATTGATATTATGAGTTGTCTCCTTTGATCTCTTTTCATATAACTTTTCATCCTGTCTTTTTTGGCAAAACCTGAAATGCAGCCTAGAAAAGGGAAATGGTATAGTCAATGAAAAAGCTAGGGGTTAGGGTGTATCCCAGTGGTCATAATTGGTGTACACAAAATAAAATGATTGATGCTTATTTTCCTCCAGGTAAATGAAAACAATCGTACCAAAAATAATGGAAGCTACCAGTTATTAAGTGCTTATTCGGTGCAATATTCACTATTAAGTGTTTTGTACACATTAGCTCTCTTAGGTCTCATTTTAAACACTGTAAGTTGTTTTTATTCATCTGGTTTTTTTGGACAAGGGCATTGAGACTCAGAGAAGTAGGTAATTTCCTTTCTTTTTTAAATTTATTTTTTAATTGAAGGATAAATGCTTTACAGAATTTTTTTGTTTTCTGTCAAACCTCAACATGAATCAGCCACAGGTATACATATTTCATTCACTCCCTCTTGAACCTCTCTCCCTTGTCCCTCCCCATCCCACCCCTCTAGGTTGGTACAGAGCCCCTGTTTGAGTTCCCTGAGACCTACAGCAAATTCCCACTGGCTATCTATTTTACATATAGTAATATAAGTTTCCGTGTTACCCTCTCCATACATCTCATCCTCTCCTCCTCCTCTCATGTCCATAAATCTGTTTTCTATGTCTGTTTCTCCATTCAGTTCAGTTCAGTTGCTCAGTCGTGTCTGGCTCTTTCTGACCTCATCAATTGCAGCACGCCAGGCCTCCCTGTCCATCACCAACTCCCGGAGTTCACTCAAACTCACGTCCATCGAGTTGGTGATGCCATCCAGCCATCTCATCCTCTCTCATCCTCTTCTCTTCCCACCCTCAATCTTTCCCAGCATCAGGGTCTTTTCAAATGAGTCAGCTCTTCACATAAGGTGGCCAAAGTATTAGAGTTTCAGCTTCAACATCAGTTCTTTCAATGAACACCCAGGACTGATCTCCTTTAGTATGGACCGGTTGGATCTCCTAGCAGTCCAAGGGACTCTCAAGAGTCTTCTCCAATACCACAGTTCAAAAGCATCAATTCTTCGGTGCTCAGCTTTCTTTATAATCCAACTCTCACATCCATACATGACCACAGGAAAAACCATAGCCTTGACTAGACGGATCTTTGTTGGCAAAGTAATATCTCTGCTTTTTAATATGCTGTCTAGGTTGGTCATAATTTTCCTTCCAACGAATAAGCATCTTTTAATTTCATGGCTGCAATCACCATCTGCAGTGATTTTGGAGCCCAGAAAAATAAAGTCAGCCATTGTTTCCAATGTTTCCCCATCTATTTGCCATAAAGTGATGGAACCAGATGCCATGATCTTCGTTTTCTGAATGTTGAGCTTTAAGCCAACTTTTTCATTCTCCTCTTTCACCTTCATCAAGAGGTTCTTTAGTTCTTCTTCACTTTCTGCCACAAGGGTGGTCTCATCTGCATATCTGAGGTAATTGATATCTCTCCCAGCAATCTTGATTCCAGCTTGTGCTTCCTCCAGCCCAGTGTTTCTCATGATGTACTCTGCATATAAGTTAAATAAGCAGGGTGACAATATACATCCTTGACGTATTCCTTTTCCTATTTGGAACCAGTCTGTTGTTCCATGTCCAGTTCTAACTGTTGCTTCCTGACCTGCATACAGGTTTCTCAAGAGGCAGGTCAGGTGGCCTGGTATTCCCATCTCTTGAAGAATTTTCCACAGTTTATTGTGATCCACACACTCAAAGGCTTTGGCATAGTCAATAAGGCACAAATAGATGTTTTTCTGGCAGTCTCTTTTTCAATGATCCAGCAGATGTTGGCAATTTGATCTCTGGTTCCTCTGCTTTTTCTAAAACCAGCATGAACATCTGGAAGTTCAAGGTTCATGTATTGCTGAAGCCTGGCTTGGAGAATTTTGAGCATTACTTTACTAGCATGTGGGATGAGTGCAATTGTGCAGTAGTTTGAGATTCTTTGGCATTGCCTTTCTTTGGGGTTGGAATGAAAACTGACCTTTTCCAGTCCTGTGGCCACTGCTGAGTTTTCCAAATTTGCTGGCATATTGAGTGCAGCACTTTCACAGTATCATCTTCCAGTATTTGAAATAGCTCCACTGGAATTCTATCATCTCCACTAGCTTTGTTCGTAGTGATGCTTTCTAAGGCCCCCTTGACTTCACATTCCAGGATGTCTGGCTCTAGGTGAGTGATCACACCATCGTGATTATCTTGTTCGTGAAGATCTTTTCTGTACAGTTCTTTGTGTATTCTCTCCACCTCTGCTTAATAGCCTCTGCTTCTGTTAGGTACATTCCATTTCTGTCCTTTATTGAGCCCCATCTTTGCATGAAATATTCCCTTAGTATCTCTAATTTTCTTGAAGAGATCTCTAGTCTTTCCCATTCTATTGTTTTCCTCTCTTTCTTTGCATTGATCGCTGAGGGAGGCTTTCTTATCTCTTCTTGCTATTCTTTGGAACTCTGCATTCAAATGGGTATATCTTTCCTTTTCTCCGTTGCTTTTCACTTCCCTTGTTTTCACAGCTATTTGTAAGGCCTCCTCAGACAGTCATTTTGGGTTTTTTTTTGCATTTCTTTTTCTTGGGGATGGTCTTAATTCCTGTACAATGTCACGAACCTCCATCCATAATTCATCAGGCACTCTGTCTATCAGATCTAGGCCCTTAAATTTACTTCTCCCTTCCACTGTATAGTCATAAGGCATTTGATTTAGGTCATACCTAATGGTCTAGTGATTTTCTCCACTTTTTTCAATTTAAGCCTGAGTTCATGATCTGAGCCACAGTCTGCTCCCGGTCTTGTTTTTTGCTCACTGTATAGAGCTTCTCCATCTTTGGCTGCAAAGAATATAATCAATCTGATTTCAGTGTCAACCATCTGGTGATGTCCATGTGTAGAGTCTTCCTTGTGTTGTTGGAAGAGGGTGTTTGCTATGACCAGTGTGTTCTCTTGGCAGATCTCTATTAGCCTTTGCCCTGCTTCATTCTGTACTCCAAGGCCAAATTTGTGTTATTCTAGGTGTTTCTTCCTACTTTTGCATTCCAGTCCCCTATAATGAAAAGGACATCTTTTTTGGGTGTTAGTTCTAGAAGGTCTTGTAGGTATTCATAGAACTGTTCAACTTCAGCTTCTTCAGCGTTACTGGTTGGGGCATAGACTTGGATTACTGTAATATTGATGTTTTGCTTTGGAAACGAACAGAGATCATTCTGTTGTTTTTAAGATTGCATCCAAGTAGTGCATTTTGGACTCTTTTGTTGACCATGATGGCTACGCCATTTCTTCTAAGGGATTCCTGCCCACAGTAGTAGATATAATGGTCATCTGAGTTACATTCACCCATTCCAGTCCATCTTACTTTGCTGATTCCTCGAATGTCGATATTCACTCTTGCCATCTCCTGTTTGACCACTTCCAATTTGCCTTGATTCATGGACCTAACATTCCAGGTTCCTATGCAATATTGCTGTTTACAGTTCGAACCTTGCTTCTATCACCAGTCACATCCACAGCTGGGTATTCTTTTTGCTTTGGCTCCATCCCTTCATTCTTTCTGGAATGAAGAAAGAAATTTCCCCACTGATCTCCAGTAGCATATTGGGCACCTATCGACCTGAGGAGTTCATCTTTCAGTGTCCTATCTTTTTGCCTTTTCGTACTGTCCCTGGCGGCTACACGGCACACGAGCGCGGCTGAGAGGAGCTACCCCAAATCCAAAATAAGGAGCAGCGGCTGCACTTAGCTGGAGCAGCCGTGAAGAGAGACCCCACATCCAAGGTAAGAGAAACCCAAGTAAGATGGTAGGCACTGAGAGAGGGGATCAGAGGGCAGACAGACTGAAAGTACAATCACAGACAACCAGCCAGTCTGATCACATGGACCACAGCCTTGTCTAACTCAATGAAACTGGGCCATGCTGTGTGGGGCCACCCAAGATGGACGGGTCATGGTGGAGAGGTCTGTCAGAATGTGGTCCACTGGAGAAGGGAATGGCAAACCACTTCAGTATTCTTGCCTTGAGAACCCCATGAACAGTATGAACAGTTTCTCCATTGCTTCCCTGTAAATAAATTCTTCAGTACCATCTTTCTAGATTCTGTATATATGTGTTAATATACGATATTTATCTTTCTCTTTCTGACTCACTTTACTCTGTATAAATAGGCTCTAGGTTCATCCACCTCATTAGAACTGACTCAAATGCGTTCCTTTTTATGGCTGAGTAATATTCAACTGTTTATATATACCACAATTTCTTTATCCTTTCATCTGTTGATGGATATCTAGGTTGCCTCCATGTTATAGCTATTGTAAATAGTGCTGTAATAAACACTGGGATACATGTATCTTTTTCAATTTTGGGTTCCTCAGGGTATATGCCTAGGAGTGGGATTGCTTGGTCATATGGTGGTTTTATTCCTAGTTTTTTAAGGAATTTCCATACCATCTTTCATAGTGACTGTATCAATTTACATTTCCACCAGTAGTGCAAGAGGATTCCCTTTTTTCCACACTCTCTCCAGCATTTATTTGTAGACTTTTTGATGATGGCCATTCTGACCACTATGAGGTGATATCTCTTTGTAGTTTTGATTTGCATTTCTCTAATAATGAGCGATATTGAGCATGTTTTCATGTGTTTGTTAGTCATCTGTATGTCTTCTTTGGAGAGATGTGGGTGTTTTTCCCACTTTTTGATTTGGTTGTTTGTTTTTTCTGGTATTGAGTTATATGAGCTGCTTATATGTTTTAGAAAATAATCCTATGTCAGTTGTTTCATTTGCTATAATTTTCTCCCATTCTGAGGGTTGTCTTTTCACCTTGCTTATAGTTTCCTTTGCTGTGCAAAAGCTGTTAAATTTAATTAGGTCCCACTTGTTTACTTTTGTTTTTATTTCCATTACTTTTGGAGGTGGGTCATAGAGGATCATGATTTGATTTATGTCATTGAGTGTTCTGCCTATGTTTTCCTCTAAGAGTTTTACAGTTTCTGGTCTTACATTTAGGTCTTTAATCCATTTTGACTTTATGTTTGTGTATGGTGGTAGGAAGTGTTCTAATTTCATTCTTTTCCACGTAGCTATCCAGTTTTCCCAGCATCACTTATTGAAGAGGCTGTCCTTGCCCCATTGTATATTCTTGCTTCCTTTGTCAAAAATAAGGTACCCATGGGTGCATGGGTTTATTTCTGGTAATTTTCTTAATGTGAATTAAGTAGCTAATTTCAGAGTTTGTATTCAAACACAGACATAACTGATCTTCATTTTTCAAAGAGCCTTAATCATCATCATGTGGAATATAGAACAGAAAAATGAGATTGAAAATTTATAAAGCTTGAACCATGACATGCTCAACTGCAATGACAATCACAACTTTTTGTGAGTCTTGGACATGCAGCCTCCTTTACTGATAGGTATTAAATGTAACATACCTATAGCCAATGAAATTTTGTGTGCAGAACTTATAAAACACTATTACAAACAAAAATAAAATTGCACAACCTGAAAAATAGGCGAAAGATATTATTAGTTAGAATTACATTTGGCTTCAAGTGGCACAAAGTCTCAAAAGAGTAGAAATTTATTTTTTCCCACATAAATGGTGACAAGGTAATTAGTCAAGGTTATTAGTAATTCAAAAGCTGATTGGCATTTACATCATATAATAACAATAAAACTGTTTTAAAATACATAAGAATGACAAATAACAAAAGTAAGCCAGTGGGTCCCACCACACAGAGAAGCCCAGGAATATGTGGAGGCAGACGACATAGTGACCTCAGTTTTACTTACTATATTTTCTTTCCTTAGCTAGTCAGTAGGTGAAACTCCATTTTATTTTCCTTATACTTATATGTGACAGAACTATTTCATAATACTAAAAAGGATGGGGGGGGGTGGGTAACTTCAGGAAAATCATTAGGAGGATGAGAGAAATAGGAAAAGGAGGAAAAGAATGACCCAACTATCTAACTACCAGCATATCTACTCAGAAGAAACCCCACAGTTATTGAAAAGGTGAGCTCAGGGAGAGGATAAATCTTTGTTTCTCTTTTCCTGTTTGAGAATGATAGACTCTTGCTTCTGCTTATTCTTAAGCTGCAAAGGGGTAATTATAACACTAATGCCATATTGGAGATTTTTAACGTGCTGTGTTCCACAAGGCAATATCCAATAGTTGATAATTTGGTTACTGTATGTGATAGCTGCTCTCCCTTCTTGGGGAGGGATTGATTTTAAATGGGTAGGGTTGTTGTTCGGTTGTTATATTGAGAGGAGAGCGATGCTGTCATTTAGTAAGTAATGACCAAGGAAACTCTATGTACTACAGTTCAGCATTGCAAAAAATGCCAGCAAGCTCCTTGGGTGGGGGAGAGGGAGGAGGGGGCAGGGGTAGAGATTCTGGTAGAACTCCCTTCATCTGATGCAAGAGGGGCATGTATGTAGGCATCCGTGTGTATGAACCAGAAGGTTTTTTATCACCTTGGAACTTTATTTTCTACCAGAATAACAGGAATATAAAGGAATAAAGGAAAACCCCCATAAACTCAAGGGAATTATTACACTCCCTTCTACACTAAAGATGTGTAACACTAAATTTGTACACAAAGTCTGTGTGTTTACTTTGACTTCGTTTACTCTGACTTCTTCGTCTAGCCCATAAGCTTGTATTTTCTAGACAGCTAGTTTTCACTCCCCCTTATTCAAAAAAAAAGTTAAAAACAGGAAAAAAAAAAAAAACAATCCTCAAAACTATCCACATAAATAATAAATTTATTGAAACCATGTAGATTTGACTGTATTAACCCCTTCATGAATGCTTTAGTTTTTCTACCTTGTATTTTTCATTTTTCTACCATTTCTTTTTATGTAACAAATGATCTTGTAACACTAACATTTAGAACAAGTGTTTAAAAAACACTCTGAAATAAAGAGGAGATATTTGAATTGGAAACTTTATCTCCTAAGTGTTGCCTGCAACTGAGATCTCTATGGTCAAAGCGTCTATTATTGATGCTGGAGAACTTAAATCTGCAGAAAGAGCAATTTACATTCATTGTGGCTGCTACCAGAGTGGCTGATTCTTAAATTATTTATGCAAAGAAGAAAATTGTTCTGTTCTCTTTTTGAAATTATGCCAATTGCATGCTTAACAAGGCTAAACTTCTCACTGAAAATTCAACTTCTTTTTCAAGCTTGTATTTTTTAATCTTGTCACTAACTGTTCACACTGAGGAAGATGAATCATGAGTGCAGAGCACAAAGCTTTACCCAGACTCTTGAGAGAGTAATAACTAGAAGCTGTGATAGCAGATTCTATAAGCAAAAATCTAACAGGTTTATGCTTGGCTGGTAGGCCCATTAATGTTTCTTGAAGTTATACTGCTGAATAAACAAGTTTGGGGCATTATTATTATTTTTTTCTCAGCAGAATACATTCAGTCAAAAAACTGGAGGCTAAATGATTATGGTCCAAAATCTGCTTGCTATAAAGCTAATGAACTTTATGTGCCAAAGAAAACTCAGACATATCAGAGTTGGGATTTGGTTTACTAAAGAAATAGAAAGGAACTTAGCCCAAGTGGTTTATAAGAGACGTAAAACTTTAGAAAATTGAAATTATTTTGGACATTTATCACCAAGCCCAAAGCAAACCAATACACCAAAAATTTTCTATATGCTAAGTATTATGCCCAGGGCTTTTTACATAAATAGTCTCATTTATTATTAGCAATCCTCTTTGTGGTAGGTATAATTGTCCAGACTCAGGAGAGATGGCTCAGTCATAGCTAACAATTAATTGATCATGGAGCAGTAAATGGATCTCTGAAGTTTTATTTTGGTATAGTGGACCTCCGATACATAGGTTGAGAAATGCTCATTTCTGTGGGTTTCTGCAGTATAAGAAAGAAGTATAATATCTTTAAAAAATTTTCTTAGTATCATTAACAGGATATCAATTGGTCCCAACAGGTACTTTATTTGGTGACTCAAGCTGGAAGTGTGGCTAGTGCTTTACCATAAATTGCAAAATCTCTCAGCAACATAATTTTGTCTAAGTTCACATCAGGAAACAATTCTCTCAAGAGAAAATAACCAGAATTAGTTTCCCTGGGTATGAATGAGCAGGCCTTACCTCGTTTTTTCTTCTTGTTCTCTTCCTCTGTCAGCACCAAGCTGTTTTTATTTTAGTGGTTTTCAAGTACATTTAAAGAAAGTGAAGTTGCTCAGTTATGTCTGACTCCTTGCAACCCCATGGACTGTAGCCTCTTCCATCCATGGGATATTCCAGGCAAATACTGGAGTGGGGTGCCATTTCTTTCTCCAGGAGATCTTCCTGATCTAGGGATTGAACCCAGGTCTCTTGCACTGCAGGCAGACTCTTTACCATCTGGGCCACCAGGCAAGCCCAAGCTATACCCAAACTACCTACTTCCATCCTTCTATTTTCTTTGTTTCCCTCTGAATATTCTAGGCCACATTTGCTACATTTATTCTGTATTTAAATTGAATTTTTCTTGTTTTAAACACACGTAAAAAATATACCTTAGGTTTATGATCGATATTGTATTAAATTAATATAAAGTTTGGGGGAGAATTGGCTTTTGTTTTTACTGTAGACCTTCTCATCTAAGAACATATTTCCATTTGTTCAATGTTGTATCTCATTTTTCAGTAAGATTTTCTAGTTTTTTTCACTCTTGCAAATTGAACATTTAATACCATTTTCATTTTTTAACCAGCTATTGCATTAGGAATATATTTTATTAATGTATATACCATCATCTTTATTATCTTGTTTAATATTGTACTTTTGCTGGAGACTCAGGAATATAGAACAAGGGAAGATTTACTGAGGGGACTAATCTAAGCTTTGAGATATCATATATGAAAGAGGAAGGATCTCCTTTCAATAAAATAAGGAGATTTTGGTCAAGAGTGTTACATGTTTTCAAAAAGTGAAGGAAATTGAGGATTTAGAATATAGGAAAAGACTTGGACAACCAGAGCAAAGTTTCCATAATGTATCAAATTGCATGTGTTAAACAGTAGATTCTTTTAAAACATTTCTGCAGGAATTCTTAAAGTGAAATGTGAAGATACAGAATGGCGGCTGGAAAGTGAGCAATATCAAATACAGGATTTTCTTTTGGTGACATGTTCTTAAGCAGAAGAGAATAAATCTATGGAGAGATCAGCCTGAAGATCAAGATGAGAGGGAATAATTGGGAAAGCAAATGCTTGAAGGGCAAATTGTTGGGCAAAATTTCTGTCATTTTCTTCTTGACGATGCAGGATACAGGAAGCTTGGGGCTGGTGCACTGGATGACCCAGAGGGATGGTATGGGGAGGGAGGTGGGAGGGGGGTTCAGGATTGGGAACACGTGTACACCTGTGGTAGATTCATGTTGATGTATGGCAAAACCAATACAATATTGTAAAGTAATTAGCCTCTAATTAAAATAAATAAATTAAAAAAAATTTAGTTAAAAAAATAATTGATGTTAGGTGTAGCATGTGATACCACCGTCTTACTTAGTCCAACCTGTATATGATCTGACCTCAATATTAAACTTGATTCTTCCAGTTGGAGAATGCTTCAGTCATATTAGAGTCTTATATTAGTTCATTGATTATCTCTTGACCTATTCAAATTGATTTCAATAGTGTTTTTCAAGAAAAAAAATAATGCAGGTAATTATTTCTCAGATTTAGAATGCCAAATTATACATTGATCATATTTGCATTTTCTAATAAGTTGTTTTTAGTCACATGGGAGATTTCATTTCAACTTCACACCATCATCTTCACTTAAATGAGGTTTCTTGGTTGCCAGGAAGTGCTCTAGTGCATTTCCATGTACTATCTCTTTGAGGTTTCAAAGCAATACCATGATAAAGATAATATGACTCTGCTTGTCTGACAGGAAAACTGAAATACAGAAAAGCTAAGTCAGGTGGCCAAATTTTCATAACTAGTAAGTAGCAGAGCAGGTATCTGGACTGCTGAAGTTTCAGTTCTAGTTTCACCAATCTACATTTAACCAATATAATTATTGCCTCATTTCAACTTCTAAAATGTAATAAAATGTAAAATGTAAACCTAAAGCATAAAGATAGCAAAAGAAAGAATTTGCATGGTAAAATGGGGCAAACATATTTAGAATTCCAGAGAAGGATGGAATATTGTTCACTAAATACAGACATAGTGCATGAATAGCTCCCCAGTTCATGTTTTTCTTGTGGAAGGTCTTTTAATTTGGAATGATGACTTCATAGAGTGTATGATGTATTTTGGCCAATGGAAAACTGAGGTTTACATATCTAAAACTCTACACAACATTGTAGCACAACAATGTGTGGGCATCAAATAGAATGGTCTTGTATTCCAATTTTTCTTCCTATAGAGTTCTGGTTCCATGATGTCCCCATCCTATGAGGGAATTGTTTGTCTCAGCCCTTCTGAATGCAGGAGTGGTCTTGCAACTTCATCCAGCCAATGAAATATGGGTGTAAATGACCTGAGTAAATTTCAGGCAGAAGCTTTAAGGGCCTGTGGTAGTTTTCCATGTTTTGTTTTTCTCTGTCAAAAATTATCAATATTCCAGATAGAGTCCTGAGTTCTGGAAAGAGGCAACATGCAGGTGAACCTTAAAATTCCTGATAGGTACATAGGTTCAGTAAATATTGACCTTTGCTATCATAATTCACTGAGATTTTAGACCGCATGTTTTCTGAATTATTCTAGCTGATTCTGATAATAGAGTTATAATTGGTTGATGTAATTGTTTAAAGTTAAAATTACTTTTTTGTGTCATTACTGACAGTATTTTGGAGATGAGTGTAACTTAACTGACCCAGTTTCTGGGTGTACTTAAGTTTCTCTTCAGACTATTAAACTGGTTTTAAACCCACAATCAATATTGTCAAGATGATGAAATATCCTGAAGGGGCATGTTTATGTCATTTTTCACTTCTAGTGTCATACAGTCTTAGTCTACCAAAGAGACTTTAGATTGATCTGCTTCATTTCCACGTTTGTTTCTGGTATGAGATAAAAATTCATAGTTGATAAAGTTTTGTATAAAAAATATGAGTACATTCGCACATCTTGTTTTCCTCTCTAACCTAAGTTGTCTCACTTTATTTCCCGAAGCAAAATTTTTCAGTGAATAAATAAACTAGAACCAGTGTGCTTAGGCATGAACTTTCTGTCATCTCTGGGCAATTAACAATACTTTGATCACTAGCTCTTTCCACGTTGTTAAGAGGAATCATCATATCTCCATTATAGTAAAGTCTGTTGCTATTAACTTTTGAGCAAGTACCAAGAATTCCCCATTTGAAAAAGACTTTGATAGCAAGTTATTGCCAATTCCAAATGCCTTCCCCTTATTTATACTTCTGACTTAATGTTCAAATTTTAAACTGTCTTTATTTTCTCTGACTTAAAATGTGTGGATGAATACATATTGACTAACAGTTCACATACCCCACCCTGACACCCTGAAGAATTGCCTACCTTTGTGTTGCCTAACATGGACTCCCAAGAGACTTTTGCATAGGCTGAAGAGATGAAATTTCCTACTTCAAAAACACCAACTTGGGTGAAAATCTACCGGAACATTTTAGGACCATCAGTTTTTTGTTCTTTTTTTTCTTTCTCTGGTGAGGTTTCACTGGGGCCCCTGCTGCAACAGTAAAGAGTGAGAACAAACAACAAAATCCCTTGTTTTGCTTACTCCCTGAGTAGAGAGTGAGCATGTAGCTTAGATGGGATTGGAGTAGGGGTGTGTCCAAGGGTCAGTCAGAAAGGGTGGCTCAGTATGGTTTGTCCACCCCTCTGGTGGTGTGGAGTGCAGGGAACATGTTCAGCACCCTGCTTTACACCTGGTTCTTTAGAAGTGGCAGTAGGCATGTTTTGGGGTTTTGTGGGGTTTTTTGGTATCTTTTTAGGACCATCAGCTTAAGGCCATTTAGGATATGTGTTTTGATTTATACTTTAGGTCCGATAAGATGGTGATGGAAACTTCTGATTGATAAATGGAGTGGCAGAAACAGACTTTCAATCTGAGGATCTTATTCTTACTAACACCCTACACTCTGTGCTATTTCTTATCCTTATTTTTACACATTGTAAGTAAATAACATGTATTCTATAAGCAATTTCTTTTCATTTTGAACAACCATAAAATAGTAGAGCTAGAAGCGTTAGTGCTTATCTGGTTGAATCCCCTCTAAAATGAGACACTGAAGGACTTGTCAAGTATCTCATAGCTAATTAAGGGCCTGATTCTTACCAGTGCTCTTTCTCCTCTATGATGAATCCATGTTCCTGTGTCTGCTAAAATAATTAGGAATAATGAATTATTGTTTGCATTATGGATAGGTGCTAGAGGAGCATTTTGAAGTGAAATATACAGGGAAACAGGAAATTTGTTATTACTTTTGATTTTCAATGAGAAAATCAAAGGTCTGTATGATAGCATCTCATGTGTATGCAAATACAGCATGAGAGGAACAGAGAGACAGGTCCAGAGGCACAGGATCTGTCTTTTGGTTACAAAACCACAGTGACTTTTAGAGAGAAAACATAAACTGACCTGAAAATATCTATACTTAAACCTGCCTTTCCCAAAATGTTCAGTTCAGTTCAGTCGCTCAGTCGTGTCCGACTCTTTGCGACCCCATGAATCGCAGCACGCCAGGCCTCCCTGTCCATCACCAACTCCCAGAGTACACTCAAACTCACGTCCATTGAGTTGGTGATGCCATCCAGCCATCTCATCCTCTGTCGTCCCCTTTTCCTCCTGCCCCCAATCCCTCCCAGCATCAGAGTCTTTTCCAATGAGGCAACTCTTCGCAAAATGTTAGGATGTAACAAATTATAAAGAAGCAACTTGGTTTAGATATGTCTTGTATAACCAGAAAGAGTAATGACCAGGAACACTTAAATCTATCTCCAGATCCATAGTATATATATTTTTAAGACCAGCAAACAAAACAATAGCAATTCTTGAATTTGGGATGGGTCTAGACTTATTGTACAGTGCTATTTTCCTCATGTGAACACATGACTAAATGGCCCCTCCTAGACAGTTCTTGTAAATTGGTGTATTTCCTAACTTCTAACACTGCAGTAAAAATATACACTTGATGTACTTCCAGGGCCCTTGAGAGGTCAGGATGAGCTAACAACCAAGGTGGTTATGAGAAAGGTAAAAATACATGTAAACTTTAAACTGATGTATTGTAAATATGAAGCAGTTTATTGCTTCCATAAGAACCCACAGTGGTTCTGCCAGGAGTAGAAAGTGAAAATGGCAGGTTGTTTGTAGATTATCTCAGTAAAGGCAATTTTTATATACTGCATAGCCCTTGACAAGAAAGCTCAGACCTATCTCTGGCATATGCTATGAGTTTTTCATTATGTATTTTATATATATTTCTTATAAAAGATTTCAGTGTGGCAAGACAAAAACCTAAAGCCTCACTAGTTAAATTTAATAAAGAAACACTTCTTATTCATGTGAAGCCTCATTATTATCTACTGCAAACTGAAGAGATTTAAAATAAAAATTGGTGCCCTTTCAAGGTAGAAGTTGGGGATAACATTTGTGGCCATTTTTTATAAGATTATGCTGATGAATATTGTGGTTGGCTGTGAACCTGTTTGCAGGTTCAAATGCTGCTTTAATAATTTATTTTTGATTGTTTTTGCTTTGATTATTAATAACCTCACTTAGTTGTGAATGTTTGTATTTTATAACATGGTATATAGTGAAGTACAGAAAGCCTGGTGTGCTTCAGTTCAGGGGTGCAAACAGTTGGACGCAACTTAGTGACTGAACAATAAGCATCAATACCATCTACTTATTAAATTAGGAAAATGTTTGGATAAGATCTTATAAACTTTTATGATGCTTTTTTGAAATATGTTAATGAGACCAAAGCAATTTGATAGCAAACCTTATGATATGAAAAACATAAATTCTTCCAGTTGCTGCTGCTGCTGCTATGTCACTTCAGTCGTGTCTGACTCTGTGCGACCCCATAGATGGCAGCCCATCAGGCTCTGCTGTCCCTGGGATTCTCCAGGCAAGAACACTGGATTGGGTTGCCATTTCCTTCTCCAGTGCATGAAAGTGAAAAGGGAAAGTGAACTTGCTCAGTCGTGTCCGACTGTTAGCGACCCCATGGACTGCAGCCTACCAGGCTCCTCCGTCCATGGGATTTTCCAGGCAAGAGTACTGGAGTGGGTTGCCATTTCCCAAAAATGTATTATTTTTTCCGTTTCTACAAGAGGCTGATTTGTATGGTAGAAACTTCTATATATCTTGGTTATAGCATTTAGAACAGGCATATAAAAATTGAAATTGGTATTTTCTGCATAGAATATAATACATATTAAAGTTTTCAACTATGCAAAATGTGACTTATTAAACCATGTTAGTTTTCATAAAGTAGATGGATATATAATGTATATGATCAGATCAGATCAGTCGCTCAGTCGTGTCCGACTCTTTGCGACCCCATGAATCACAGCAGGCCAGGCCTCCCTGTCTATCACCAACTCCCGGAGTTCACTCAGACTCACGTCCATCGAGTCAGTGATGCCATCCGGCCATCTCATCCTCTGTCGTCCCCTTCTCCTCTTGCCCCCAATCCCTCCCAGCATCAGAGTCTTTTCCAATGAGTTAACTCTTTGCATGAGGTGGCCAAAGTACTGGAGTTTCAGCTTCAGCATCATTCCTTCCAAAGAAATGCCAGGGCTGATCTCCTTTAGAATGGACTGGTTGGATCTCCTTGCAGTCCAAAGGACTCTCAAGAGTCTTCTCCAACACCACAGTTCAAAAGCATCAATTCTTCAGTGCTCAGCCTTCTTCACAGTCCAACTCTCACATCCATACATGACCACAGGAAAAACCATAGCCTTGA
>NW_011495084.1:4357133-4357401 GCF_000754665.1 Bison bison bison
CTTCAGTGCTCAGCCTTCTTCACAGTCCAACTCTCACATCCATACATGACCACAGGAAAAACCATAGCCTTGACTAGACGAACCTTTGTTGGCAAAATAATGTCTCTGCTTTTGAATATGTTATCTAGGTTGGTCATAACTTTCCTTCCAAGGAGTTAGCCTCTTTTAATTTCATGGCTGCAGTCACCATCTGCAGTGATTTTGGAGCCCAGAAAAATAAAGTCTGACACATTTCCACTGTTTCCCCATCTATTTCCCATGAAGTGAT
>NW_011495084.1:4357654-4359110 GCF_000754665.1 Bison bison bison
TTCTGAATGCTGAGTTTTAAGCCAACTTTTTCACTCTCCACTTTTACTTTCATCAAGAGGCTTTTTAGTTCCTCTTCACTTTCTGCCATAAGGGTGGTGTCATCTGCATATCTGAGATTATTAATTTCTCCTGGCAATCTTGATTCCAGTTTGTGTTTCTTCCAGTCCAGCGTTTCTCATGATGTACTCTGCATATAAGTTAAATAAGCATGGTGACAATATACAGCCTTGACATAGTCCTTTTCCTATTTGGAACCAGTCTGTTGTTCCATGTCCAGTTCTAACTGTTGCTTCCTGACCTGCACACAAATTTCTCAAGAGGCAGATCAGGTGGTCTGGTATTCCCATCTCTTTCAGAATTTTCCACAGTTTATTGTGATCCACACAGTCAAAGGCTTTGGCATAGTCAATAAAGGAGAAATAGATGTTTTTCTGGAACTCTTTTGCTTTTTCCATGATCCAGCAGATGTTGGCAATTTGATCTATGGTTCCTTTGCCTTTTCTAAAACCAGCTTGAACATCAGGAAGTTCACGGTTCACATATTGCTGAAGCCTGGCTTGGAGAATTTTGAGCATTACTTTACTAGCGTGTGAGATGAGTGCAATTGTGTGGTAGTTTGAGCATTCTTTGGCATTGCCTTTCTTTGGGATTGGAATGAAAACTGACCTTTTCCAGTCCTGTGGCCACTGCTGAGTTTTCCAAATTTGCTGGCATATTGAGTGCAGCACTTTCACAGCATCATCTTTCAGGATTGGAATAGCTCAACTGGTATTCCGTCACCTCCACTAGCTTTGTTCATGGTGACGCTTTCTAAGGCCCACTTGACTTCACATTCCAGGATGTCTGGCTCTAGGTGTGTGATCACACCATCGTGATTATCTGGGTCATGAAGATCTTTTTTGTACAGTTCTTTCGTGTATTCTTGCCATCTCTTCTTAATATCTTGTGCTTCTGTTAGGTCCATACCATTTCTGTCCTTTATCGAGCCCATCTTTGCATGAAATATTGCCTTGGTATCTCTGATTTTCTTGAAGAGATCTCTAGTCTTTCCCATTCTGTTGTTTTCCACTATTTCTTTGCATTGATCGCTGAAGAAGGCTTTCTTATCTCTCCTTGCTATTCTTTGGAACTCTGCATTCAGATGCTTATATCTTTCCTTTTCTCCTTTGCTTTTCTTTTCACAGTTATTTGTAAGGCCTTCCCAGACAGCCATTTTGCTTTTTTGCATTTCTTTTCTATGGAAATGGTCTTGATCCCTGTCTCCTATACAGTGTCTTGAACCTCATTCCATACTTCATCAGGCACTCTATCTATCAGATCTAGTCCCTTAAATCTATTTCTCACTTCCACTGTATAATCATAAGGGATTTGATTTAGGTCATACCTGAATGGTCTAGTGGTTTTCCCTACTTTCTTCAATTTAAGTCTGAATTTGGCAATAAGGAGTTCATGGTC
>NW_011495084.1:4359210-4365358 GCF_000754665.1 Bison bison bison
CAGGAGCCACAGTCAGCTCCTGGTCTTGTTTTTGCTGACTGTATAGAGCTTCTCCATCTTTGGCTGCAAAGAATATAATCAATCTGATTTCGGTGTTGACCATCTGGTGATGTCCATGTATAGAGTCTTCTCTTGTGTTGTTGGAAGAGGGTGTTTGTTATGACCAGTGCATTTTCTTGGCAAAACTCTATTAGCCTTCATTCCGTATTCCAAGGCCAAATTTGCCTGATACTCCAGGTGTTTCTTGACTTCCTACTTTTGCATTCCAGTCCCCTATAATGAAAAGGACATCTTTTTTGGATGTTAGTTCTAAAAGGTCTTGTAGGTCTTCATAGAACCATTCAACTTCAGCTTCTTCAGTGTTACTAGTTGGGGCACAGACTTGGATTACTGTGATATTGAATGGTTTGCCTTGGAAACGAACAGAGATCATTCTGTCATTTTTAAGATTGCATCCAAGTACAGCACTTTGGACTCTTCTGTTGACCACGATGGCTACTCCATTTCTTCTGAGGGATTCCTGCCCGCAGTAGGAGATATAATGGTCATTTGAGTTAAATTCACCCATTCCAATCCATTTCAGTTCGCTGATTCATAGAATGTCGACATTCACCCTTGCCATCTCTTGTTTGACCACTTCCAATTTGCCTTGATTCATGGACCTGACATTCCAGATTCCTATGCAATATTGCTTTTTACAGCATTGGAACTTGCTTCTATCACCAGTCACATCCACAGCTGGGTATTCTTTTTGCTTTGGCTCCATCCCTTCATTCTTTCTGGAGTTATTTCTCCACTGATCTCCAGTAGCATATTGGATAATGTATATGATAGGTATATATATATATATGCTATGCTAAGTCACTTCAGTCGTGTCCGACTCTGTGCGACCCCATAGACGGCAGCCCACCCAGGCTCCCCCGTCCCTGGGATTCTCCAGGCAAGAACACCGGAGTGGGTTGCCATTTCCTTCTCCAATGCATGAAAGTGAAAAGGGAAAGTGAAGTCGCTCAGTTGTTTCCGACTCCTAGCTTCCCCATGGACTGCAGCCCACCAGGCTCTCCGTCCATGGGATTTTCCAGGCAAGAGTACTGGAGTGGGGTGCCATTGCCTTCTCCGATATACACACACACACACACACACACACACATATATATATATACACATTGGATAATGTATGATAGGTATATATAAATTGTGGGTACTATTTTTATTAGGACGTTCCAAGTTATTTTTTTATAATTAGAGCTAATAATTAAATATGCATTATATGTATTCATTCTCTCTACACCCATATACACACAGTAGTATAATAATAAAGTTCTTCAGCTTTTAGCAGTTTGTTATTAACTGCTGTTTATTTTCTTTATTCCTTGATCCACATATCTACTTGTTCAAACACTAATTCATTTATTCATTCCATATGTGTTTATTAAACATGGATATTTGCTCTAAAATTTCAAGTTTCTCTTATTTTTATTCTACTGAATTTTTTAGTTAAAAATTTTTGCTCATTGTCTGTATTATGTCTATTCATATCTGTATCATTTCCAAACTGTGCATATGAGTTGTCATTTAGATGACATTGCATCTTCATATTTTCATTTTCTGCTGGATTCTGGCAAGAAAGGTTTTTACTAGCCGTGGGTTGGTAGAATCACACTCAATTAAAAATTTAGTTATCAGTCTGAAGTGAAATATGAAAACTCAAGATACATAGCATGCCTCCACTGTGTTCTAGGGCAACTTCCTATTGGATCTTACTACCAAACTCATTTCACAGTTTAATCTAGTATTTTTTGCTGATTAGTCGCTCAGTTGTATTCAATTCTTTGCAACACCGTGGAGTGTAGCCCTCCAGGCTCCTCTGTCCATGGGATTTTCCAGGCAAGAATACCAGAGTGGGTTGCCATTTCCTACTCCAGGGGATCTTCCTGACCTAGGGATCAAACCTTTTTCTCCTGCTTGAGCAGGCAGATTCTTTACCAGTGCACCACCAGAGAAGCCCCTAATCTAGTATTAAAGTCTGTCATAAAAAAAATATAAATTTTAAAATCACATTCATATATGCAGTAGTCCACAAAAGACATTATATGTCTATGTAATTTTCTGTTCCAATTATTCTTACAGCTTTTGGGTTGAATGAAAGCGAAAGTCACTCAGTTGTGTACGACTCTTTGTGACCCCATGGACTGTACAGTCAATGGAATTCTCTAGTCATGTTTTATAATGCCCTGAAAATTTTTTAATGACAATTTGTTTGTTATCAAGATTATTCAACACAGGCCACTCCCACTGCCTCTCCCCTTTGCAGATTTGTTATATATCACTTATTTTGTAATTAATGCTTGTAGAGTGGATTCTTCTTTCAATAGGTGGTGAATTCCATACACACTTCTATTTTGAAAACAGTAGACAGGCTTATTGAGATGACTGTAAAAATATCCATGAAAAATTCAGCTTTTAAACATTACCAAGATGTATGAAATTTTCTAGGAGACAAGGTGAGAAAGGACTGAGACAATCATAGAATTTAAAAGTTATGATTAATTGAAATTCTAGTAAGAGTCACAAGGGCTGGGTGTCATTTATCACACTGATTTGAAATGAAGGATGTGAGACTTCAAGGTTAGGCAAGGTGAAGTGGGAATTTCAAGGGAGCAATGTCTTTCTTTATTCTCTTCTGAATGGAGGTTGACAACCCATAATAGTCAAAAGAAAAGAAAGCCCATCTTTAAAGAGGCTCCACTCTATGATACCAAAGCCTATCTTTGGTTTATCTTCTAAATTCATTGTTACTCTTTTTATTTCATTAAATGCCTTTGGACCTTTATAGAAAGAAAACAACAAGGCATTAGAAAAAGCATTATTTAAGTATCTTAAAGTCATAGTGTTTGGATAAAAGGACATGTGCAAATATTTTAAATTGAATTGCCATATTATTTATCAAATTGAAAATAAGATTGATGTGGTTGTTAGTTTCTTGGTGCATCAAAGCATGATACCTTTCTCAGCTTTTATTTGGAAGCACCTGAGAAACAGGTAAAAGAATTGTGTCTGGAAATCATATTTGGAAAAATGTGGCTTGGCCTGTGCCAGGAAGTCCTGCTATTACTTCATGTGCAAATTTATCCTACCTACAAAGTCATGGGCATTGATAAAAAGTAACTGCTATCCCATCTGGGCACCTGACCATGTAAAATGTAGGGCAGGGAAAAGTAGTGCTTGCTGCAGACAGCTGCCTCTCAGGACAAGAAAGGAACGATGGAGGAGCACACTGGGCCCCCCTTCCAAACCTGCTAAGCAGATGAGCTTTCCTCCTTCCCACAGAAAAGTGAGTAAAGTATAAGGCTACAGGCCAGGAATTTTTTTCCAGCAAAGCCCCTCCACATGGAAACCTCAGGGTGAAGAATGCATGCATGCCTTTAATATTTTAAAATCTTGGAGGTCTGAAATGCATTCAGATCCATAAGCCATTAAATCATGTGTTGTATTCTGTTAGGTAAAAGTCACAAGGAAGATTAATTTTCATCACACTAGATCTAGAATTAACTTCTTTCACTTAATATAAGAGGTATATCAACGTTTCAAAAAAAATGGGATTTTTGAGCTGATTTCTCTTTGTGTTATTTTTTGGGGAGAGAATAAATATTTGCTTTAATAATTCTTAACATGGAGGGAAAATGTACCAAAAGAAAAAAATCCAAATATTTCAGGTACTATAATTCTACCCAAGTCTCTAAGTCTTACTATTAGACTTTACTTCCAAACAATTGGATTGATCTTTCAAGTGTGTGTTTGTTGTGAGGATATCTATACAAATAAATATGGTCCTTGCTTTGTTTATCATTAAATACCAGAAAAAGTCTCTGCCTTCAAGGAACTTATATTTTGGTAGGAAGAACACACAATAAACATAAATACATGTATCAAGTAGTGATAAATTCTGTGAGTAAAATCAAGTAGTCATAAGTGTTGTAAGAACCAGGAGAGAGAAGGAGATGGTGCTGTTGAAGGTAGATTGACAAGTCTTCTTCAAGATAGACCTGAGGGCAAAGTCTGAGGAAAACCATGTGCATATTTTTGTTAGGGAAAGCACCCTGACTGAACCCACCCACCCTGGCCAGGCACCATAGTAACTATTTGCATGAGTTGTTTTATGACAGGAGGTCCTGGTAAGGAACATGGAACTAATAAGCCACCACCAACTGGAAGAGTTCGGGAAAGGTCAAAAGCAGGCGCCACATGTCCGACACCTCCCAGAATCCTCTCTGGCATCCATCTGGTTAAACAAGGTGTGCACCACCAGGAAGGACTCTGAGTCAGATGATTGGCTAAAGACAACCCGGAAACTAATCCCATCACCATAAAACCCGAGACTGCAAGCCATGTGGCAGAGCTGTTCTCCTGGGTTCCCTTACCCTCCTGCTCTCCGTCCGGGTGCCCTTTCCCAATAAAATCTCTTGCTTTGTCAGCAGGTGTATCTCCTTGAACAATTCATTTCTGAGTGTTAGACAAGAGCCCAGTTTCAGGCCCTGGAAGGGGTCCCCCTTCCTGCAACATCTTTGTGGAAGAGTGTCCTAGGTTAAGAGAAGAGGAAGTACAAAGACACTTAATGGTTGTCAGACATGCTGGGTATGTTCAAAAAGCAGCAAAAAGCCCCTGTGGCTGGTATGGAATAAGAAAGAGGAAAAGAAGAAGGTTGTTATATTAGTGGTGTCCAAGGGCCAGGTCACCTAGAGCATCATAAGGACTATGGACTTTACTCTAACTCCAAGAAGAAGTTATTAGAAGGCTGTGAACTCTAATGGACTGATTAAAATTTAGAAGTGTCACCTAGCTGCTATATTGAGATGAGATTTTTTGGAAGATGCAGGAGGAAGCAGAGAGAAAGTTATTTCATTTAAGATATTTATTTAGAGTCCATTATAGGTCCGCTCTAGGAACTGAAGATATGTTAGTGAATAAAAACAAAAAAAGTCACTGCACTGATGAAGCTTATGTAAAATAAATATGTGATCTACTTCATGTCAGTATATAGAAAACCCAAATAAGATGTAGGTATGGGATGTGTATGGGCTATTTTACATAAAAGGTCAGGGAGAATGGTCCAAATAAAGTAACATTTAAGCAAGGATCAGAAGGAAATAAAGATATTTCAGATAGAAAGCTTGAGATTGAGATAGGGGAAACACCAAAGGCCAGGATCCTGGTGGAAGTGCCCCTGAGATGGGGCTGGACTGAGCGGAATAAAAAGAAAGTGGGTTGGATGAGGTCAAGGGGAGACTGAAGGGAGAGGTGGTGTAGGGGCTTCTAGGCCCTGGTGTTTATGTTGAGTGTCATGAGAAAGATGACAGAAGCCCCTCATATTTTAAAACCAACACTGGCTTCTGTGTGTAGACTAAGTGGCAGAGGAATCAGACTAGGATGGAGAGAAGCAAGGCTGCTCTGGAAGCTGGATGAAGATTTATGCCTTTCGAATTCCCTTTTAGAAGGGACGCACTGCCCAGCTGTGAAGTGTGTGATTGGCTGATAGCTTCTAGTGGCGAGCTTCCTCCAGGTTCTGCCTCAGTTTTAAGTGAGATCACCCTCTTCTTGGAGTGGCCCCAGTCAGTTACTGAGTAAGGTGGTGGGACAAGGGCCTTGCCATTTCCACTCTGTGTGGGACTTTGCTTCAGAGAGCTCTACTGGGCTGGCGGAAGCTTTACCCGGTGATTAGGTGGGCATCACTATCCAACGGCAGCCACTGCCCAAGGCACTGTTGGCACCTCGCATTCCATCTCAGTGTCTGCATGCTGGAGAACCCAACCTGTGACAGAGGAACAAGGGAGATGAATTTACAGACTGTGGTGGTAACTCAGGTAAGAAATCATGGTAATTTACAGGGAGGAGCCAAGATGGCGGAGGAGTAGGACGGGGAGAACACTTTCTCCCCCACAAATCCATCAAAAGAGCATTTTAACGTCCAGTAAATTCCACAAAACAACTTCTGAATGCTGGCAGAGGACATCAGGCACCCAGAAAAGCAACCCAACTCTTCGAAAGGAGGTAGGAAAAAATATAAAAGACAAAAAAAAAAAAGAGACAAAAGAGGGAGGGACGGAGTTCCGTCCCGGGAAGGGAATCTTAAAAAGAGAGAAGTTTCCAA
>NW_011495084.1:4365656-4366851 GCF_000754665.1 Bison bison bison
ACGGTAATTCCCCCAGCGGAGAAGCAGTGCAGACGCCTGCACACGCCATTAGCAAGCGGGGGCTGGGCAGGGAGGCGCGGGACGGGCTGCATCGCTCAGAGTAAGAATCTGGCCTGAATACCCTGAGCACTATCTAAGCGAAATAATTTGGGCTAGCAAACCAGACTGTGGGATATCTACCACGCGAAAAGCCAGCCCCAACCTAAGACACCGCCAGGCCCGCGCACGGAACAAAGGACTGAACAGAGATAGCGGGCTGCAGACCTTCCCCCTCCGGTAACAGGCAGCCAGAGCCGGAAGGGGACAATTGCAGCCCCAGAGAGACATTATCTATAAAACTGTAAGCAGGCTTCTTTGCTAACTAAAACTTCTTGGGGGTCTGGACGGTCAACATCTGCCTGTGAAGGTGCGCCGGTTTTACACCCAGATAACTGAGTGGTGGGGAGGCGATAAGTCGCAGCATTGGCGTTTGCCAAGCACCTCATCACCTGAGCTGCTCGGACCTGGGAAGAGCACAAAATGCAGGCCCAACAGAGTCTGCGCCTCTGAGGACTACCCGAGTGCCTGAACCTGAGCGGCTTAGACCTGGGAGGTACATGCAGCCCAGGGCCGGCCTCGGATTGTTCTCGGCGGAACAACCTAGAGCCCGAGCAGTGAGGGCAGGGAGGCTACACGCGCTGTGAGTGGGGGCAGACCCAGTGTGGCTGAGGCACTGCGAGCGCACGCCAGTGTTATTTGTTTGCAGCATCCCTCCCTCCCTCCCCACAGCACGACTGAACAAGTGAGCCTAAAAAAAAAAAAAAAGTTTCCCGCACCGTCCCCTTTGTGTCAGGGCGGAAGCCAGACACTGAAGAGACCAGCAAACAGAAGAAGTTATAACAGAGGGAAACGCCTTGGAAGCTACAGGCAATAGATTAAAACCCCGTGGTTACTACGGACTACATAGGAAGGGGCCTATAGATCTTGAGAAATATAAGTCGGACCAAGGAACTAGCCAAAAATGAACTGAACCCACCATACAACAAAACCAGAGAAAGTCCTAGATATATTTTTACTATTTTTACGATCATTATTTCTTTTTTTTTTTAATTAAAAAAAATTTTTTAAGTCCTCTATTGTTCCTTTAATTTTCACTTTTATAACCTATTACTTTGCAAAAAAAAAAAAGACCCTATTTTTTTCTTCTTCAGCAAAC
>NW_011495084.1:4366951-4368741 GCF_000754665.1 Bison bison bison
TTTGCGACATTGTTTTTGTTTGTTTGTTTTCTCTCTTTATGTTTCTTCTTCCTTTTTTTTAACATTGTATTTTTGAAATTCCAAACTCTACTCTAGATTTTTAATTTTTGCTTTTTGGTATTAGTTATCAATTTTGTACCTGTATTTTCTTTATAATTTTCGCAACCTTGTTTGTTTTTCTTTGTTCCTTTTTTCTCTCTTTCTTTTCCTTCTTCTTTTCTTTAACATCATATTTTTGAAATTCCAAACTCTACTCTAGATTTTTAATTTTTGCTTTTATGTATTTGTTACCAATTTTGTACCTTTAAGAACCCAATGTTCAGGACCCATTTTTCACTATGGACCGAGATTACTGGCTTGACTGCTCTCTCTCCCTTTGGACTCTCCTTTTTCTCCACCAGGTCGCCTGTGTCTCCTCCCTAACCCCTCTCTACTCTACCCAACTCTGTGAGTTTATGTGTGTTCCAGATGGTGGAGAACACTTAGGGAACTGATTACTGGCTGGATCTGTCTCCTTCCTTTTCATTCCCCCCTTTTATCCCTCTGGCCACCTCTGTCTCCTTCCTCCTTCTTCTCTTCTCTGTATAACTCCGTGAACATCTCTGAGTGGTCCAGTTGTGGAGTGCACATAAGGAAGTGACTACTGGCCACCCCACTCTCTCCACTATTGATTCCACCTCATCTCAGTTGGGTCACCTCTAACTCCCTCCTCCCTCTTCTCTTCTCCATGTAACCCTGTGAACCTCTCTGAGTGACCCTCACAGTAGAGAAACTTTTCATCTTTAACGTAGATGTTTTATCAATGGTGCTGTATAGAAGGAGAAGTTTTGAAACTACTGTATAAATAAGACCGATAACTGGAAGCAGGAGGCTTAAGTCCAAACTCTGACTCCAGGGAACTCCTGACTCCAAGGAACATTAATTGACAGGAGCTCATCAAACGCCTCCAAACCGACACTGAAACCAAGCACCACACAAGGGCTAACAAGTTCCAGGGCAAGACATACCAAGCAACTTCTCCAGCAACAAAGGAGCACAGCCCTGAGCTTCAAGATACAAGCTGCCCAAAGTCACCCCAAAACCACAGACATCTCATAACTCATTATTGGACACCCACCAGAACACTGACACAAGCTTCCCTAACCAGGAAACCTTGACAAGCCACCTGTACAAACCCACACACAGCGAGGAAAAGCCACAATAAAGAGAACTCCACAAACTGCCAGAATATAGAAAGGACACCCCAAACTCAGCAATTTAAACAAGATGAAGAGACAGAGGAATACCCAGCAGATAAAGGAACAGGATAAAAGCCCACCAAACCAAACAAAAGAGGAAGAGATAGGGAATCTACCTGATAAAGAATTCCGAATAATGATAGTGAAATTGATCCAAAATCTTGAAATCAAAATGGAATCACAGATAAATAGCTTGGAGACTAAGATTGAGAAGATGCAAGAAAGGTTTAACAAGGACCTAGAAGAAATAAAAGAGAGTCAATACAAAATGAATAATGCAATAAATGAAATTAAAAACACTCTGGAGGCAACAAATAGTAGAATAACAGAGGCAGAAGATAGGATTAGTGAATTAGAAGATAGAATGGTAGAAATAAATGAATCAGAGAGGAAAAAAGAAAAACGAATTAAAAGAAATGAAGACAATCTCAGAGACCTCCAGGACAATATTAAATGCTACAACATTCGAATCATAGGGGTCCCAGAAGAAGAAGACAAAAAGAAAGACCATGAGAAAATACTTGAGGAGATAATAGTTGAAAACTTCCCTAA
>NW_011495084.1:4369242-4370659 GCF_000754665.1 Bison bison bison
AAATAGGGACCAAAATAAAGCAGGAGTAGCAATACTCATATCAGATAAAATAGACTTCAAAACAAAGGCTGTGAAAAGAGACAAAGAAGGTCACTACATAATGATCAAAGGATCAATCCAAGAAGAAGATATAACAATTATAAATATATATGCACCCAACATGGGAGCACCGCAGTATGTAAGACAAATGCTAACAAGTATGAAAGGAGAAATTAACAATAATACAATAATAGTGGGAGACTTTAATACCCCACTCACACCTATGGATAGATCAACTAAACAGAAAATTAACAAGGAAACACAAACTTTAAACGATACAATAGACCAGTTAGACCTAATTGATATCTATAGGACATTTCATCCCAAAACAATGAATTTCACCTTTTTCTCAAGCACACATGGAACCTTCTCCAGGATAGATCACATCCTGGGCCATAAAGCTAGCCTTGGTAAATTCAAAAAAATAGAAATCATTCCAAGCATCTTTTCTGACCACAATGCAGTAAGATTAGATCTCAATTACAGGAGAAAAAAGATTAAAAATTCCAACATATGGAGGCTGAACAACATGCTGCTGAATAACCAACAAATCACAGAAGAAATCAAAAAAGAAATCAAAATTTGCATAGAAACGAATGAAAATGAAAACACAACAACCCAAAACCTGTGGGACACGGTAAAAGCAGTCCTAAGGGGAAAGTTCATAGCAATACCTCAAGAAACAAGAAAAAAGTCAAATAAATAACCTAACTCTACACCTAAAGCAACTAGAAAAGGAAGAAATGAAGAACCCCAGGGCTAGTAGAAGGAAAGAAATCTTAAAAATTAGAGCAGAAATAAATGGAAAAGAAACAAAAGAGACCATAGCAAAAATCAACAAAACCAAAAGCTGGTTCTTTGAAAGGATAAATAAAATGACAAACCATTAGCCAGACTCATCAAGAAACAAAGGGAGAAAAATCAAATCAATAAAATTAGAAATGAAAATGGAGAGATCACAACAGACAACACAAAAATACAAAGGATCATAAGAGACTACTATCAACAATTATATGCCAATAAAATGGACAACGTGGAAGAAATGGACAAATTGTTAGAAAAATACAACTTTCCAAAACTCGACCAGGAAGAAATAGAAGATCTTAACAGACCTATCACAAGCACGGAAATTGAAACTGTAATCAAAAATCTTCCAGCAAACAAAAGCCCAGGTCCAGATGGCTTCACAGCTGAATTCTACCAAAAATTTAGAGAAGAGCTAACACCTATCCTGCTCAAACTCTTCCAGAAAATTGCAGAGGAAGGTAAACTTCCAAACTCATTCTATGAGGCCACCATCACCCTAATACCAAAACCTGACAAAGATGCCACAAAAAAGGAAAACTACAGGCCAATATCACTGATGAACATAGATGCC
>NW_011495084.1:4371869-4375128 GCF_000754665.1 Bison bison bison
AAAGCAAAAATAAACAAATGGGACCTAATTAACCTTAAAAGCTTCTGCACATCAAAGGAAACTATCAGCAAGGTGAAAAGACAGCCTTCAGAATGGGAGAAAATAATAGCAAATGAAGCAACTGACAAACAACTAATCTCAAAAATATACAAGCAACTCCTCCAGCTCAACTCTAGAAAAATAAATGACCCAATCAAAAAATGGGCCAAAGAACTAAACAGACATTTCTCCAAAGAAGACATACAGATGGCTAACAAACACATGAAAAGATGCTCCACATCACTCATTATCAGAGAAATGCAAATCAAAACCACTATGAGATACCATTTCACACCAGTCAGAATGGCTGTGATCCAAAAGTCTACAAATAATAAATGTTGGAGAGGGTGTGGAGGAAAGGGAACCCTCTTACACTGTTGGTGGGAATGCAAACTAGTACAGCCACTATGGAGAACAGTGTGGAGATTCCTTAAAAAACTGGAAATAGAACTGCATTATGATCCAGCAATCCCACTGCTGGGCATACACACTGAGGAAACCAGAAGGGAAAGAGACACGTGTACCCCAATGTTCATCGCAGCACTGTTTATAATAGCCAGGACATGGAAGCAACCTAGATGTCCATCAGCAGATGAATGGATAAGAAAGCTGTGGTACATATACACAATGGAGTATTACTCAGCCATTAAAAAGAATACATTTGAATCAGTTTTAATGAGGTGGATGAAACTGGAGCCTGTTATACAGAGTGAAGTAAGCCAGAAGGAAAAACACCAATACAGTATACTAACGCATATATATGGAATTTAGAAAGACGATAACAATAACCCTGTGTACGAGACAGCAAAAGTGACGCTGATGTATGGAACAGTCTTATGGACTCTGTGGGAGAGGGAGAGGGTGGGAAGATTTGGGAGAATGGCATTGAAACATGTAAAATATCATGTATGAAACGAGATGCCAGTCCAGGTTCAATGCACGATACTGGATGCTTGGGGCTGGTGCACTGGGACGACCTGGAGGGATGGTATGGGGAGGGAGGAGGGAGGAGGGTTCAGGAGGGGGAGCACATGTATACCTGTGATGGATTCATTTTGATGTTTGGCAAAACTAATACAATTATGTAAAGTTTAAAAATAAAATAAAATTAAAAAAAAAAAGAAATCATGGTAATTTACATTAGGTTAGTAAGAGAAGAGATTTTGAGAGAAAGATTGCAGATATATTTTGGAGATTAAATGAATAGTAATTATTAATGTGTTAAATGTGAGATGTGATAGAAAGAATGGAGTCAGATTTGACTTCAATTTTTTGCCTTGAAAAATTGGAATATGAAGTTGCTTCTCCACCAAATTGGAGAAAATTTTAAAAAGATCAGGCTTAGGGAAGCTTAGAAAAAAAAAATCAAAAGTTCAATTTAGCATATCACCTTGCTTACACTTAGTTGGATTTACAAGTCTAGATTTTGGTGAATGGTCAGTAGGGAGGTAGGCTTTTGGATGTTATTAGCCTTTTGCAGTATTTAAGCCACAGGAAAGGATAAACTCACTTAGAAAATGAGAGTAGATAGAGAAGTACCATACTTATAGGGCATTACTAGTGTAGAGGTCAGAAAAACTAGAAAAAGCCCCTTACAGAGTCCAAAAATACATAACAACTGAGTCAATAAAAGAGTCAAAGAGAGCATGTACCAGGGAGCCACTGAAGAAAGTATTTCAAAAAAAAAAAAAAGGAAAGAAAACGTCTGTGAATTTGAATGCTGCTGAAAGTACAACATAATAAGATAGGTATCACTGCTGAGTTTGGAAACATACAGAAGTTGATGACCTTGGTAAGGACGGTTTTAGTGACAACAGAAGCCTGAGAGATGGGAGTTCAGGAATTGCTGGGTATGAGAGTAAGGACAGTGCAAACAAAGCACAATTCTTTAGATAAACTGATCTATACCCAGAGGCGGATGTACTGTTAAAGGGGTTTATTTACTTGATTGCTATTATTTTAATAAAGCCATATATCAATGTGCCAGACATTTTTCTATGTGCTCTATAGACATCTAATTTAATATTCTTAGCAACTATAGGATGGAGACACAATGGTTATTTTTGTTTTAGTGGAAATTTGAGGACCGAGACGTTAAATCTATTGCTTAAGGTCACACAGATAGTAAGGTGTGCAGGTGGTAATTCAACCTAGGAAAGCAGAATCAATAACATTTTCCAGAATCAGCCCTCCCAACCCTCTAGCTATGGTGCAGGATGTTTGTGTGTTGGAGTTCATATACTGACGGGAAAGTTACGATGAGGAAACTTTGAGGATTTAAGAGAGAAAGGAAGGAAAACTAGGAGCAAATGCCATGAGTATGCAACAAGGGATCAATGCAGTTCATAAAGAGTTTGGTCTTAGACATAAGCCAGGATAGTTTATCCATTGTGATAGGACAAAAGGCTAATTATTTCTATGCAAAGGCAGGTAAGTTTTATCTTTGATGCTAGGAGAATGAGGAAGTTCTCATCTAATTATTTCTATTTTGTGGTGAAACATGAAGCCAGGCCTTAAATTGAGAGTGAGAAAAGGGGGTAAAGGTAATGGAGTATTGAAGAAAAAAATAGATGGTATAAAATTGTGTATGTGTGTATGTGTTGTGAATGGGGTAATTAAGTAACTAAGAAAATATGTAAGGATGATTTGTACTGATGAGAGTCTACTTGATATTTCATGTAACAAAAATAAAGTGAATCCAATCAGCATAGTCTTCAAGGTATTTTTCTATAGCCAGTTCAGCTGCTTATCTCTACATGTAACAGATAAAATGGCTTAGTTTTACTGAAGAAGCTCAAGCTGGAATCAAGATTGCCGGGAGAAATATCAATCACCTCAGATATGCAGATGACACCACCCTTACCGCAGAAAGTGAAGAGGAACTCAAAAGCGTCTTGATAAAAGTGAAAGTGGAGAGTGAAAAAGTTGGCTTAAAGCTCAACACTCAGAAAATGAAGATCATGGCATCTGGTCCCATCACTTCATGGGAAATAGATGGGGAAACAGTGGAAACAATGTCAGACTTTATTTTGGGGGGCCAAAATCACTGCAGATGGTGACTGCAGCCATGAAATTAAAAGACGCTTATTCCTTGGAAGAAAAGTTATGACCAACTTAGATAGCGTGTTGAAAAGCAGAGACATTACTTTGCCAACAAAGGTCCATCTAGTCAAGGCTATGGTTTTTCCAGTAGTCATGTATGGATGTGAGAGTTGGACTG
>NW_011495084.1:4375228-4389038 GCF_000754665.1 Bison bison bison
GTGAGAGTTGGACTGTGAAGAAAGCTAAGTGCCGAAGAATTGATGCTTTTGAACTGTGATGTTGGAGAAGACTCTTCAGAGTCCCTTGGACTGCAAGGAGATCCAACCAGTCCATTCTGAAGGAGATCAGCCCTGGGATTTCTTTAGAAGGAATGATGCTAAAGCTGAAACTCCAGTACTTTGGCCACCTCATGCAAAGAGTTGACTCATTGGAAAAGACTCTGATGCTGGGAGGGATTGGGGGCAGGAGGAGAAGAGGACAACAGAGGATGAGATGGCTGGATGGCATCACCGACTTGATGGATGTGTCTGAGTGAACTCTGGGTGCTGATGATGGACAGGGAGGCCTGGCGTGCTGCGATTCATGGGGTCGCAAAGAGTCGGACACGACTGAGTGACTGAACTGAACTAAACAAATAAAATAGGTGAAGAAGTATATTTAACCATGTTTGAAGTTTTGTCAGGTGACTGTTATAGCAGGAGATAAGGATGAGGGACTTGAGATTTTATGGAAGGGGCCTTGGAAGTTCACTGGTTAAATGAGGAAGTGAAGGAGCTGGTAGACCGTGACAAGTGTGTAAAGTCCTAAGTGGGAGTATTAGAACAGTTATCGCAATTGAAGGGAATAGCAGTAAATCTGGCAAAGAGCAAACAAGCTCCACTCATAAAATTAACTTCCAGGGTCATTAGAAACCATTTCTTTAGTTTCAGCAAAATGCAGTTATTTAATCTCAATAAATAGCAATTCTACTGGAGTCAGTTACTGTGTTTTACATTTGGCAAAGTTGTGGGAATGCTTTTCTCTGTGTTCAAAATATGAAGTGACTAACACTCACTGATGGTGTCACAGGCAAAGCCATCACTTGTCTATTTTGGTATATAAAATTTAAATATTTTAAAATAACTATTGTAATTACATGTACTACTAATAAGCAGTTCCTATATGCAAGCCTTGGACTAACACCTTAAATGTATTAATTCATTTACTTTTCTCATCAGAACTATTATACCAGTCTTTTAGATAAGAAAACAAAGACATAGTAAACCATAGAGCAATTTATTGATCAAGATTTTGTCAACAAGGGACGGAAAGCAAACTCACTCACAAGCTCATTGGCTCATGTAGTACGAGTGTCCAGGGGACTGTTGTCTAGCACAGCTGAGTTTAGGCTCTTCAGAGAGGTTTTATAACCTCAGTGTGGCTCTTCCCCAATACTGGCCCCTCCCAAGCCTTTCCTGCAAGTGGCTTCTAGTCACTTCTGACTCACATCCTTATAGCTTGTTAACCTTGGTGGAAAGAAACATTCTCTTTCCCAATAGATGCTACACAAGTCTTAGGATGACTTGGGAAAAATGTCCCTGAACTGATTGCTGGAACCAGTGGAATGTGATTCACTGATTGGTTAAACTTACATCAAGAAGGTGTTGTATTGATCCAATCTGAATTTCATGAGCCAAAATTTGGGTTGGGAAATTTTGAAGGAAATTTGAGATGCTCTTATTAGTTGAAGGGGGATTAGAGGCAAGGCAGTACTAAAATGAAAGTTCATTGGTTTTAGTGACTGTCTTCAGTGATCTCACAGGATCATTTATTGATTCTAAGGTCATCAAAACCAGCCTAATGAAGGATCATGGAAGGTTTATCAAGACTAAGAGCAATATTTATGTTCTTGTAGGTAGATGACTTGTGCTCTTTGAGTAAAATTACCAGTTTTGGGTTTTTCTTCCTAATACTTTTTAGTCATCTTCTGAACACTTGCCAATTTGCAAGGTTTTTCTTAGTCTGTTTTACCAAATTGTGTTCCACTTTTACTTAACTGCAGCTTGCACTTACATAATGACAGGACTGTAGGAAGAATTTTCAGTGGTGTTTAGACTAAATAATAACTGTAATTTGATGCATAGGGAGATTGTTCTCAAAGGTTAAATAATTCATTTTATGATTCACATGGGCTGCAGTAGAAATAGAAACTCCATCTTGGTTTCTTATTTTGCTTATTTGTTCTTATTCCTCTTTTCCCTTCATGATTAATTTTTTCTCCAGGAAGAGGTTGAAATTTATTAATGTGAATGATTATTGTTATGTTAGAAATCTAAACCAGGATATAAAATACATGATTCTGTTTGACTTTAGGCAAAACTTTTAACATACATATATCTGGAAAAAATGGTAATATGAAATTGTTGCATCCCATAGTTATCATGTAAGGCTATTTTGCAGTTATTTTTATGAAAAGTTTCATATATACAAATCCTGATTATATCATATTGAGCATTCATTTCCATGTTACTCAGCTTCAAAAATTGTCAGTTCATAGCCATTTATTTCTTCCGTATTATGGTCAAATTTGTACTATATAAAAGTAGCACTTTCAGTGATAGTAACTCTGGTAGAAATTAATTGAAATATATTCAGAAGCCATTTAGGTTAGTTATTGTGTTGATCTCGGTAAGAACCTGAATTTAAGTAAATAAGAGATTGAAATTAAAAAGTACATATGGAAAATATACAGAACTGACCTAATCTGGCAATTGGTTGAATGAAGAGTGCTCTAAAATATTCTAATAAGGGAAATGTTGGTGTTATTTGATTCTCTTCTGTCCTATTTAAATGTTTAAACATTTCCAAGGTGCTACTAAATGATCTTGTTGTACCGTATAATTCCCTTCTGTGGTAGTGAAAATGATTATATATTTATATAATTTTATAATTTAAATTAATATTCAGATTAAAATTGTTATAAAGTTTCCTATTTTTTGAGAGAGGAAGCAGACATGTAAGAGTATAGTTGACATACAACAGAAGCTTAATGAACGTGCTTTTGTAAACACATAAATGCATTGTTCAAAAAATAGTTTCGAGGTGATTTTAAAATAATATTTATTTCTTTTTGGCTGTGCTGGGTCTTTGTTGTTTCATTTTCTTGCAGCGAGCATGGGCTATTCTCCAGTTGTGGTGGGCAGTCTTCTCTTTGCAGTGACTTCTCTTGTGGAGCATGGGGTTTAGCAGGTATGGGCTTCAGGAGTTGTAGCTCCCGGGCTCTAGAGCAGAGTCTCAGTAGCTGTGGCACATAGGTCTCGTTACTCTGCGGCAAGTGAGATCCTCCAGGATTGGGGATCGACCTCGTGTCTCTTGCATTAGCGGGCAGATTCTTTATCACTGAGCCACCAGGGAGGCCCTGAAAGCGATTTTTTATTTTTTACATCTCACTACTCCTAAAAATCGCTTGGGTATATTTGTAGTGAGAATACAACAGTAATATTTTATTTGTCAATTATACCTCAATAAAGGGCTTCCCTGGTGGCTCAGACAGTAAAGAATCTGGCTGCAGTGTGGGAGATCTGGGTTCAATCCCTGGGGTGGGAAGATCCACTGGAGAAAGGCATGGCAATCCACTCCAATATTCTTGCCTGGAGAATCCCATGGACAGAGGAGTCTAGCAGGTTACATACAGTCCATGGGGCCGCAAAGAGTTGGACATGACTGAGCAACTAAGCATAGCACATACCTCAGTAAAGCTTAAAATACACACACACACACACACACACACACGCGCGCGCACACACACACACACACACAAAGCTTAAGAGAATACAGTAGAAAAAGGCTATAAAAGTACAAATGAAAGAGAGAGAAGCCTAACAGAGAGAAGGAAGCAAATGGATAAGCAAATTGTTGGTTTAGTTAAATTCCTGTGACAAGTCAAAGGGCTGGGATGATTCTATTATTCTATCATCCTATAAGTTAAAAAAAGAAACTATTTTAATTACATATGGCACCCCACTCCAGTGCTCTAGCCTGGAAAATCCCATGGGTGGAGGAGCCTGGTAGGCTGCAGTTCATGGGGTCACTATGAGTCGGACTCGACTGAGCAACTTCACTTTCACTTTTCACTTTCATGCATCGGAGAAGGAAATGGCAACCCACTTGAGTGTTCTTGCCTGGAGAATCCCAGGGACGGGGGAGCCTGGTGGGCTGCCGTCTATGGGGTCGCACAGAGTCAGACACGACTGAAGCAACTTAGCAGCAGCAGCAGCAGTCAAGGCTATGGTTTTTCCAGTGGTCATGTATAGATGTGAGAGTTGGACTGTGAAGAAGGCTGAGCGCCGAAGAATTGATGCTTTTGAACTGTGGTGTTGGAGAAGACTCTTGAGAGTCCCTTGAACTGCAAGGAGATCCAACCAGTCCATTCTGAAGGAGATCAGCCCTGGGTGTTCTTTGGAAGGAATGATGCTAAAGCTGAAACTCCAATACTTTGGCCACCTCATGCGAAGAGTTGACTCCTTGGAAAAGACTCTGATGCTGGGAGGGATTGGGGGCAGGAGGAGAAGGGGACGACAGAGGATGAGATGGCTGGATGGCATCACTGAATCGATGGATGTGAGTCTGAGTGAACTCCGGGAGTTGGTGATGGACAGGGAGGCCTGGCGTGCTGTGATTCATGGGGTCGCAAAGAGTCGGACATGACTGAGCGACTGAACTGAACTGATCATAAAGAGAAAAGAGAAACATGCCTTTGACTTCTAAAATTTTTATTAAAGTCCGTATTGGTGTTTCAAATACAACAAACATAAAAAATGACTCCTCTCCTACCCTAACTTCACTAGTAAATAACAACATCAGGGAGGAAAAGAGAAATCCTATGCTTTGATCATCAAAATATAGTGTCCATATAAAGTGAACTCTTACAGGTTGGCATTATGGGAGTTGATACTTGGAAAAACACATGGGGATAGATAAAGTACAAATTTATCATTTCATCTTGGAAGTTTGTTAATTCCCACTGTAAGTAAAACTCTTGCTACCTCCCTACACCCTTACCCCGTCCCTACCCCAATACTCTGAAGAAATGTAGAAACCTCAGGTAGCTTGTTTGGTCACCAAACTGGAGAAATTGGAGTACAACCATTTTCATATACAAACTTGATGTTTAGTATTCTTTAAAGACTTATCTACTTCATTGATTCTGAGAACAGAGTCCTAAAGTGAGACTCTTCTTTTTTTTTCTTTTTCTTACTTGAAGTATAGTTAATTTACATTGTTTAATTTCTGCCGTACAGCAAAATGATTGTTATACATACATATACATTCTTTTTAAATATTCTTTCATTATGGTTTATCACAGAAAATTGAATATAGTTCTCTGTGGTATACAGTAGGACTTTGTTGTTCAGAGACTATTCTTTTTAAAAAAATAACTTCTTCTGGAAGCTGTTTTCCTTTTAGTGAAGTGAGTCATCAGGATATAATAGAGTCCCTTACTTGTCTTATGATGCATATACATGGATAATTGATTTCTTCATGTGAAATAGATAATATATTTCTGAAATCGTGTTTTTCTCTAAACTGTGGGCAACTGTTTATTTTAGACTTTAAAATATCATCTGTTATTGTTTTCCTTATAATCTAAATTATGTTAAGGTTTTATGAGTCCTTTTACTCTGAACATGCTGATCTCTCTAAAATGATTGTTTTGTGTACTTTTTGGCATCCAGGGAAAAGGCAAGTTGGATAAATCATGGAAAGGGTCGTTTTAGATTAGCAATTCCATCCAATGCAAAATCCCCCTCCAGTTCCAATAAATTTGTAAAACCTTACAATTTCCTGTATCCTCAAACACTTTTTAAAAGTCATAAGTAGTGGTTACATAGCCATGTGGTTTTTCACTTATATTTACAAACATTGACAGAGAGAGCCATATGATAATATTCTTTCAGTTGGTTAAGTATACTACTTCAATTAAGAAATTAGCACTAGGAGAGAAACGGGCATTTCTTTATTCACTTCATTATTTAACTCAATAAGTGTTTATTATCAATAATGTGTTATGCCCTGTGTTAAAATACTAAAACTTAAAGTATGGATAAGATATATTCATACTTTATACCATACATATACCATAATTAAGTCTGAAATATAACTGAATGTCATGGCAGCTAAGGATTTGATTTGTTTGAGGAGCTTAGAATAGAATTCCCCCAAAATGAAATGAATTGACTTTAGGAAGCACTGTGTCAATAGTTTCTATAATAATTTGATGAGAGTAGTGAGTGCTATAGGCACACTACTCAAAAAGAGCCTGTGACAGTAGCCTACTCAGCCTTTCAGCAGCTGTCTTATCCAATTCCATTTCTGTATGTACTATTTTGGTAATGGTTTCATTAACTAAAAGAGTGACTGACATGCAATAAATATTTGTTGAATGAGTGAATGAAGCAGTAAATTACCATTGTCAGCCATAAATGTTCAACTGAAAAATTTTCATTAGGAGGTATTTGTATTTTGGATAGATGGTCTCTCTTGCCCAAAATTAAAGAATCAGGTTGATGGGTGACAAATTAAACTCATAAATACACCTTTCTACTTGAAAACTCAAAATCAATGATGTAGTGTCAGAAATACTACATAATCCATGACATTAAATGATATCACCTGAATTTTAAAGGTTATGTGGCCTTTTCCATGTTTGATTTATGAATTTGTTTTGGTTTAATAGTTCTGTAAGAGTTAACATAAAACATTTATAAGTATCTGTGAATGTTCAATATTATTCTCCTAGAAGGAATGAAAAAACTAACCTGTCTAGACTCACTCTTGGAGGCCACAGCAGTTTATAAATGGCAAAGAGTGACATTTATTGTGAGTGCATGAATGGACTGGCACAACCTTTAGAGGTGTGAGTGAGAATAGAGAAAACTCAGTAGGTTATTTTACTGTTTACATGATCTACTTCTGCCTCCTGAAAAACACTGGAATTTTTTTTTTTTTTTTTAGTTTTCAGAGGTTGCATAGACTGCGAGAACCACTGAACATTTTCCTTATCACTTGATTATGATCAGAAATAACAGTTTGGAAATGGAGATTAAAAGCATTGCTTATAGTCAAAAGTACTCCAGGTTAAAGTACAGTAATGCAAAGAGTAATTGTGATCACTGAATGGGAGTCTACTGCAGTTATAGGCACCTGGATTCAGAGGTATACACACAAAAAAAACCCTGACCTTATGGGATGATATTCCTTGTACTTGAGAACAGAGACTCAAGTGGAAAGAAGACTTCAATGGAGATTTGGAATTGGAGCGCCTGCTCAGATGCTCATTAGCTTTTGGACACTGGCAGACATTTTGCCTTTGCTTCCTTGTCATAAACGTGATGAAGTTGGACTTTTTTTTTTTTACTTTGTATTTTGAAATAATTTCAAACTTATAGGAAAGTTCTAAGGACACTACAGAAAATCCCATAAAAAGCTTTTTTATATAAAACAAATCCACCCACTGTTACAAGGTCTTTTACAGGAAAAGAATCTAATTCAGGATCCTCTGTTGAATGTAGTTGTCTTATCTGGAACTGTTCCTCATTCATTCCTTGTCCTTCATGACCTTAAGATACTTGAAAATTACAGTCTGGTTATTTTGTAGAATTTGGCATGGTCTGGTGTTTCCTCTTCTTAGAGGAAAATGAATGTCATAGTAGTGATTCTGTGCCCTTTCCCCTGTAAAACATCATCTTTGGGTTGCTTTGTCCCATCATTGGTAACCTTCACCTTGATCACTTGAGTAAGATGATGTCTTCTAGATTTTTCCACTGTAAAGCTACTGTTTTCTCTTTTATAATTAGTATATATTTTGTGGGGAGATTCTTTACGCTGCATAAATATCCCACTCTTCATTTAACTTTCACCCACTAGTTTTGTGGATGTTTTTTGCCTGAATTAATTATTATGATTATGGTTGACAAGTGGTAATTTTCAAATTTCATTTCCTCTGCATTTATTTGTTATCACTTACTGTATGGAAATCTTTGTTATTTATTTATTTCAGTGTGGGGTTATGGATTCTTATTCCATTCTTATTCTTATATGTTTTGTTACTAAGTCTTTTGATACAAAATGTCCCAGATTATGCCAGTGGGGCCAAGTTAGCTTCTGTGTCTTTCTTATATGATTCCATCACCCTTTGTGCATTTCCATAATTGCTGGAATAACATTTTCTAGGCTTATTCTGTGATTTTCTTGCTCTACCTCTAGAATTGGTTCTTTAATCGAAGGAGCCACAGTAGGTCTTAGTGAGTGTGTGCTGATCGCTGTTGGAGTATCACTGTTCCTAGACTCTCTGACTCTTCAGAGCTACACCATATATATTTATCATCTAGATTTCCTTTTTTTTTTTCATGTTTACAATTTCTTCCTCTTTCAGTGAGAAAGCTCAATTTAAATTTGTTAAATTTTCCAATCTCAGTGAGCTGCTGTCCCACTTGGAAGTTTCCATGATATCAACCCCTGCCAGGCTCTCCTTTCTTGATTGGGACTGTCTAATGGCTCTTTATCTGAATTATTAAGAAAGAAAAGAATTCAGAAGGAGAGAAGAGGGGGAGCTATTAATTTTGAACGAGGAAAATAGTGGCAATATAGATTATTTAAGACAAGTAAGTATATGATACTCTATCAAGGTAATACAGTTATTGGATTGGGTTCATAATGTGATATTAACAAAGTAAAACACAAATATATTTTTAATTTCTATATTTATACCTTCAACTGACTTGTGCCTTAAAATCTAGTTTTCTTCTCTAATGGCAATAGTAGTATCTTTGGACTCCACATTAGCTATTTACACCATTTTTCGGTGTAGTCTCTGAGGGAGAAATCTCTGAAGGGGAAAGGAATGAATACATGAATTTCTTGATTTCATTTGGCTAACTACTGAGAGATATGCTGTCCAGTTTTTTTTGGAAAATAAAGCTATATGAGTAAATTAAAAATAAACTCTCTAAGGACAAAAAAAATTCCAGAAACTCCCAATAGTTTGTGAACCTTAACAGAATTTAAAAATGGAAATGCCCTGACATTCTTACTTTGAAAGGTTAAGCTTAAAAATAAAAATGACCTGACAAACACAAACTTTGATTAGACATTGAACCATAACATTTCAAAAACAGACTGAGAACAGATACGTCCGAAAAAGAGCATTGCTGAGAGCCAGGCAAGATTCTCCCAAGGGGAAAAAAAAAAAAAAAAAAAAAAATATATATATATATATATATATATATATATAAAAGCAGGGGATAACTATATTTCAGTGGGCATTTACAAGGAAATAATACTCTGGCAAGGTGGAAAGGTGTATTTAATGAACATTCTAACTAATCATAGAACCATAACTTGAAAAACGTGCTGTTTTGATTTTCTCAGCTATTATTCATTCCCACAATCTTTCTAACACATAACATGTTTCTTACAGGGGCATTTTGTTTTCATGGTTTTTCCATGGACATTCCTAAATCTTTAAATTCTGGTTCTTTTTTTAAAACCTCATTTTTAAATACACAGTGAGTTTTTCTAGCTGTTTCCAGGTTCTCTGTTCCTGATCTTCCCCTCTGTCATGATAAAGATGTATGACAGACTTGGTCATGCAGTAGCTAGTGGGTATCAAGCTTCCCTAATGAGAAAATATATTATTCATCAGATGGCTGCTTTTTTTTAGAACCTACTATGTACGATCATTCCATTTGACATCACTGCCTTATAAAACATATTTGCAGTCATAGAAAAGATTTGAAAATGCATAGTAACTATAACAGCTCAGAATTCTGGTTGATTTGGCTGTTTCAATCAGATTCTTAGCAACAGAAGTGGATTCAACTTAATTTAGAAAAGGAAGAATCATGGGAAGAATCACTGGAAAGTCTAGACAACCCAGTTAAGGAAATCAGCAGGGAATAAATGTGGCTGTCTGTAGGATACACAGCCAGGATCTGGATAATGGGTACCTTATTATACAGAGAACTGGATGAGGTAGAGAGACAACAGTGTGATTTTAAGCATCTGGAGTACCAGTCCCAGTGTGCTGGGGATAATTGGACTTTTAGTAGTTAAAGTCCCACATGCAAAGTAACTCCTTAATCCTTAGGGCAGTTGGTCACCCTTTCAGTAGCATTTGGCTAAAATTATATCCTTGTACTAGAATGAGATTTAAATATCTTAATTAAAATCATAGAAAAGTGTGCTTCATAGTCAATATATAAAACCCGGAAGCAGAGGGGTGAAAATTCTGTTAAAAGAACAATTTAGCAGGTGCTTTGACTTAATTGGCAGCTATAGTTATCCTTATTGATTCATAATTCTATGTAGGCACAGCCACAGCCAAATTCATATAAAAGTTTCTCCACTTACTTCCTGATCCTTATTAAGCTCCTCATTCACTTAACAGTCTTCACTGGAATCCTTTACTACAACTATTTTTTAACTCACAATACAGACATTACACTGTCTTTAATTTGCTCACTAATACCTTTTGACATTTATTTCTCACAACAAGTTCTTTGTTGTCACCATTTTGCAAATGAAACAATTGACTCTCAGATGATTAGCTCCTTGCTCTTAGTTACATATCTAGTGATCAGCAAAGCCCAGAATTAAGTGCATATTTACTTGACTCTAGAGTGCCTGCTATATCAAAATTATCTCCCAGTAGTCACTGACATTTTTTTCAACTGTATTCTCTCTTCAGGGAGATAATAACACCGTGGAGGGCAGATCATGCTTGCTGAAAGAGCTGTGTACTGAATAGAACAGCACTTCTCAAACCTAAGGAGCCTTTCAAAGTATTGGTAGCTAGATTTTCCCCACAGAAATTCTGCTCATTTGGTGTGGACACTAATATCTTTCTAACCATGAGACTCTGAACCATTAAGGTCAAGGAGCTGATCCTAGGGAAGTTTAAGCTGGCTTGAAAGGTCAGGTACGTATCTGAATAAGCTTGTGAGATTTAGTTTTGATATTTAACCTAAACCAAGATATACATAAGGTATTCCCCAGTGGCTCAATGGGTGAAGAATCATCCTGCAATGCAGGAGACACAGAAGATGTGAGTTTGGACCCTGAGTCAGGAAGATCCCCTGGAGGAGGAAATGGCAACCCACTTCAATATTCTTGCCTGGAGAATCCCATGGACAGAGGAGCCTGGCAGGCTATAGTCCAAAAGGTCACAAACAGTCAGACACGATGGAGATACTAAGCACCAAGATGTACATAGACATATGTACACGTAGTCTTAGACTGCCTTGCCCAAAGCCACATGGGCAGGCAAAAATCCAGCTTATCAAACTCCTCATCTCAATAGATAGACTTGTAATGGTTCAGAAAAAGGTATTCACTTGAAAACTTTAGGCTTAAAGTATAAACATAGGTATTGTGAAGATTTAAGTGTCATTGAACAAGTAGCATTTGGTTACATCAAGGTTTTCTGAAAAATAATTATCTTTATATGTAAACACCAGACTGAATTTATTTCAACTGTTTTCACATTTGTTTTCATGTCCATTCCCTTTGTCATCCACTGTTTAAATAAAAATGCATAGAACCATTGAAGCAAAGCAACTTATTAACAAACTACCATGTGCTCCTTTAAATTAAATCTCTTCACTAAATGAAATTGCATTGTATCTGATAATGATTGAGCATGGTGAAAACCATATCCCTAAATTTGATCTCCAAAAATCCAGTTTCAGTTTTGAACTTTTCCCAGGTAAGAGAAATGTAATTACCAAGAAATAGTAAAAGGAGAGGATCCCAAGTCTAGACAGCTGGGACCTGAAGGAGAAATCAAAATTCCAAGCAGATAAGCAGGTGATATACAGTCCCTGAAATATAAAGTCTGATATGTAGCTAGAAAGGCAGCAACAATCACTTGAAGATTTTTCATAACTGGTTCTCTCTGTCCTAGGACAGTAGCATTTCTAGAATCCTCTTAAGGTAGGACCTGATTCTTAATTTAGCTAGTTTGATTGTTTGGTTAAGTACTTGAGTGTTGTTGTCTGAGAGGCAGTAGGAGGGAGGTGATTTTTTGACAGCATAATGGATGACCCCAAATCCTTTTTGATTGAATTATGTCAAAGTTAAAGATAGGGACATTATATTCTCTTGAAGCAATTAACCAACTTACACTACTAAATTATCTGCCCAACTGTCAATGCATCATTGCTGTTAGTGATACAAATAAAAATATGTTGTATTTTTGGATGTTTTCCTTCTAGGTTTGAAATGACCACATTGAAAACTGAGTTGAAAAAAAAAAAATATATATATATATATCCTTGTTTGTGTATACACACACACACACACACAACTTTATTGGAAAAACACAAACTCAGTGTGAAAGCAGATGTGGTACTTCAGAATAGCACCAACAGGGTAATATAGTTATTAAATTGACCCCAAACACTAGCATGTACATTGAAAAAAGGTTGACAAGGAAAACATATCTCTTGGGAGTATAGACCAGACCATCTGTCAAAGGGAGAATTGAAACCATATTTCCATTAAAGGTGGTCATTGATCATTTGGCGAATATTTCTGTAGACAAATTGCATAGACTATGTCATCTTCCACTATCTTATCTTACATGTACAGACCTCAGACATTTTTCAAGGAAAGGCAATTTGGTGTTCAGAATTTGAGCAAGATTGTTAAAAATGTGATTCCAGGAAAGGCATGCTGTAGACATCAGTTGGAGAAAAAGTAGTTGGAGAAAACAGATAGAAGCTGTATGTTTGGTGTGGGAACCAGTAAATCAGCTGTAGTACTCTCTGGGGCAGAAGCCCAGAAAGTAACTTCAATTAAAAAAAAAATTGAGAGTTTGATTTATTTGGTAGGTAAGGGGATAAGAAAAAATCCTCTAAATGAATTAACCTGAAAATCGATAAAGAAAGAAATTAGTAAATTTTTTTGAGTGGAGTCCTAGAGATAAGCATTGCTAGATTAATAGAAATATCTTGAATTTTCTAAAACTTTTTTCAGATGTAAATATTCATATATGTACAGCATTATTATCCTTGAACACTAATAGTGAGCGACAGAAAAAGATGTATATCCTGTCTCAGGTAATGGAAATACTTGCTAATTTTTACAATAAGTTTGGGACAATTGTTTAGAAAAGATGACATCAATTCTAGCATTTTTTGCATGTTAAATCTCCCAAAGATATAATGTTAATATCTACATTAGTATCTGCATAGTATTAACATTTTAAATGTGTGTTGTTACTGTTTGTTGTTCAATCACTAAGTTGTGTCCAACAAGAAATAATGTTTATACTCATCATTATTAACATACAATTATAATATAACTTTCCCCATGGGTATACCTTGTTGTCTCACTAAGAAGATACAAACTCCTTAAAGGTGTATATTGTATGATATACTTCCATATATTCCTATTTTATTTAACACAGTGTTATGTACACACTAATTTATTAACAATATGTAATATGTAATTCCTCAAGGAATTTTCATACTGTTCATACTGATCAATGCAAAGAAATGGAGGAAAACAACAGAATGGGAAAGACCAGAGATCTTTTCAAGAAAATTAGAGATACCAGGGGAACATTTCATGCAAAGATGGGCTCAGTAAAGGACAGAAATGGTATGGATCTAACAGAAGCAGAAGATATTAAGAAGAGGTGGCAAGAATACACAGAAGAACTGTATAAAAAAGATCTTCATGACCCAGATAATCACAGTGGTGTGATCACTCACCTAGAGCCAGACATCCTGGAATGTGAAGTCAAGTGGGCCTTAGAAAGCACCACTACGAACAAAGCTAGTGGAGGTGATGGAATTCCAGTGGAGCTATTCCAAATCCTGAAAGATGATGCTGTGAAAGTGCTGCACTCAATATGCCAGCAAATTTGGAAAACTCAGCAGTGGCCACAGGACTGGAAAAGGTCAGTTTTCATTCCAATCCTAAAGAAAGGCAATGCCAAAGAATGCTCAAACTACCACACAATTGCACTCATCTCACACGCTAGTA
>NW_011495084.1:4389138-4403002 GCF_000754665.1 Bison bison bison
AGAGAGCAAATTGCCAACATCCACTGGATCATCGAAAAAGCAAGAGAGTTCTAGAAAAAACATCTATTTCTGCTTTATTGACTATGCCAAAGCCTTTGACTGTATGGATCACAATAAACTGGAAAATTCTGAAAGAGATGGGGATACCAGACCACCTGACCTGCCTCTTGAGAAATCTGTATGCAGGTCAGGAAGCAACAGTTAGAACTGGACATGGAACAACAGACTGGTTCCAAATAGGAAAAGGAGTTCATCAAGGCTGTATATTGTCACCCTGCTTATTTAACTTATATGCAGAGTATATTATGAGAAATGCTGGGCTGGAAGAAGCACAAGCTTGAATCGAGATTGCCAGGAGAAATATGAATAACCTCAGATATACAGATGACACCACTGTTATGACAGAAAGTGAAGAGGAATTAAAAAGTCTCTTGATGAAACTGAAAGAGGAGAGTGAAAAAGTTGGCTTAAAGCTCAACATTCAGAAAACGAAGATCATGGCATCTGGTCCCATCACTTCATGGGCAATAGATGGGGAAACAGTGGAAATAGTGTCAGACTTTATTTTTCTGGGCTCCAAAATCACTGCAGATGGTGACTGCAGCCATGAAATTAAAAGATGCTTACTCCTTAGAAGGAAAGTTATGACCAACCTAGATAGCATATTCAAAAGCAGAGACATTACTTTGCCAACAAAGGTCCATCTAGTCAAGGCTATGATTTTTCCAGTGGTCATGTATGGATGTGAGAGTTGGACTGTGAAGAAGGCTGAGTGCCGAAGAATTGATGCTTTTGAACTGTGGTGTTGGAGAAGACTCTTGAGAGTCCCTTGAACTGCAAGGAGATCCAACCAGTCCATCCTAAAGGAGATAAGTCCTGGGTGTTCATTGGAAGGACTGATGTGGAGGCTGAAACTCCAATACTTTGGCCACCTCATGCGAAGAGTTGACTCATTGGAAAAGACTCTGATGCTGGGAGGGATTGGGTGGCAGGAGGAGAAGCGGGGGGACAGAGGATGAGAAGGCTGGATGGCATCACTGACTTGATGGACATGAGTTTGGGTGAGCTCCAGGAGTTGGTGATGGACAGGGAGGCCTGGCGTGCTGCAATTCATGGGGTAGCAAAGAGTCGGACATGACTGTGCAACTGAACTGAAGTGAACTGAAAGGATTTTTAAGTGCCCAGTAACTTTAAATTATTAAAATAATTAATAGTTAATCCATTAATGTACCTGTTGCTATAGCAAATACCCCTTGCTTAATTCTTTGGGAGCAGTACACAGAGATTTTTATTTCTCTTGCTGTCAAGGTTTAAAGAGAACTAACGCACTTAACAAATGTTTTTGTCTTGACTAATTGTCTCAAAATGTATTTATACAGCGTTTAACATCTATATCCCACTTCCTTGGACTAGTGGCACAACATATATGAAGAACACCTTTTTACATGAGAACATTGTGACTTGCTAACCTCATTGATTCTCACTGACAGTAGACTCAAGCCTATTCTTTTGTGGATCTTCAGCTTAAACAATTTACATTACCCACCTGGGTTCATCCCTGGGTTGGGAAGATCCCCTGGAGGAGGGCATGACAACCCACTCCAGTATTCTTGCCTGGAGAATCCCCATAGACAGAGGAGCCTGGCAGGCTACAGTCCATGGGGTCATAAAGAGTTGGACATGACTGAGCAACTAACACAGCACGTGTGTATAAGAGCAGAGTGGTCTGTGTGTATTGAATAAAGTAAAAGCTAAAGGTTGGGGGTGGGATGAGATCTGAAGATGATAAAAAGGGAACAGTTACAGAATCTTCCTGTGATTACTGACCAGGTACCCTCTTCTTCTGGTCTGCCCCTCTGGTTGTGACTGACAGGATTTTGATTATGTTACAAATGTTTTTAATCTTTGTCATATGAAGAAGGAGACAAATGTTTCCTAGTTGACCTTCAGTGATCAGTCTTGCTTGCATATATTCATCATGTCTTCATGCCTTGGTAAGTCAGAGTGGATTGATTAGCTTAGGAAAGAAGATAAGGAGAATGCATTTGGGGTCATATACAATGGCAATTTAGGAACACTTGCCTGATTATCATTTTGACCTGGAGTGTCAGTGTAGGAGGTTTCATATTATTCAAAGTCAAATATTATAACTCATGCAGTTGTTTTCACAAATGCTATAACATGGACTGTTTCCTCATTTTGTTTCCTTGTGTAAGATAACTTTTTAGCCATTTGCATACCCATAAAAGCAGTTCTCTGGTGTCTTAGATGGTAAAGAATCTGCCTGCAATGTGGGAAACCTTGGTTTGATCCCTGGGTTGGAAAGATCCCCTGGAGGACAGCATGGCAACCCACTCCAGTATCCTTACCTAGAGAATCCATATGGACAGAGGAGCCTGATGAGCTACAGACCATGGGATCGCAAAGAGTCAGACATGACTGAGTGACTAAGCACAGCACATACACATAAAAAACACAGGTTTTCAAAATGTTTATATTTTACAGAATATAAAAACAAGGACAGTGTCAAGAACTCTTGTACTGACATTTACTACTTAATTATTAAGTAGGTCTTTTTTTCATATTTGAGCATTTATGAAATAAGCAAGCTGATCTTAAAGTTTTTTTTAAAGATTCCAATACATGTCTACCTTTCATACAATAACCTTAGCACAAGCTTTGCTAATTCTTAAAAAAAATTGACAATATAATTTCCATTGTCCCCAGATTTTATAATTAACTATAGACCTTAGTGATTAACTGGAGTATTTTTAAAGGTCCTTCTGATTATAAGATTATCTTATATTATTTCTTGTGAAATAAACTCAAAAATGGTTAAAGCTCTCCCCAAAATGTTTAATTTTTTTCTCATCTTATTATGAGAATGCATTTCTGATTAAGTTTTGAAATTCTCTTTAGCTCATTAACTCCTATTAAACTCCTACCACTGACTTTCAGATAAAATCTTATTTTCTAACACATCTTTCTAACATATAATAATGGTAGAATATCAGGCTTTCAAAGTCTGTTTTAAGATCAAGGATTTATTTTACTTGGAAATCATTTTTTAGTCCTTGCTGAGAATGACTTCCGTACAGTTTTAATCAAGTCTGACTTATAGAATAGGATCTCCCTGATGATTAGCTAATACAGTTAAGGTGAATGAGAGTCCAGCTGTAGGAAATGTAATATGAATTTCATTTGCATTTTCATCCAGCCACTCAGACTATAAAGAGTGATTCTAAGATAATGTAAAAAGCCAAAGATTTTAAAGTTTTCAAAAATAACCTAACTGAACAGAATCATTCACTTAGATATTTACAAAAAAAATCACTTAATTTATATTTTAGAGCTCTCCCGAGTATGGTTAGTTGTAAAGAAAAGAGCTTTAGGAAAACAAAGCATTATTATGATTATTATTTCCATTATAGAAATGCCAAATCTAAAGATACACTCATAGAATCAATCCAAATAGCATTTTACTGAATGAACAAAGACAAGGCTGTCACAGCATTTCTCTTTGGGAAAAGCCCTCTCCACTGCTCAGGCGAATGCATCACATTTTGAAAGGCTAGATCCTGAGGATAGAATAAAGCAATAAAACAGGACTGGGAAGAGCCTTTTTCTCATGCTGTTATTAACATCCATCAAAAACCCAGAGTCTCTTTTAATACTACTTTCAAACTGACTTCTTCCCATCAAACACAATTACAGATGACTTCATTCATGAAAACAGGGTTTTGGTTTCCCGTCAACAAATGGCAACATGTTTTTGCCAACCAAACCAACAAGTCAGTATTTTCTATTTGATGTAGAATGCAATTTTAGTCAGTGAAATCATTTCTAGGTATAAGGCAAGGAAACAAAGCTTAAAGCAGACAGGAGCTAACTATATTTAATCCACCGCGTATACTGGGCCATCCCAATGGAATCAAACACAGGTATTTCCCGCACTAAGCCTTCCTTCACCATTTCGAACAGAGCCATGAAGTATGTTTATTATGAACTTTTGAACTATCTGAACTTATTCCATGCACTGAAATATTGCCTTGAAAAATGATTTTTTTTTTTTTTAAAAACTAGTGACGTGACAGCTAAAGCTGTTGTGTTTTGTATCATTCAGTTGGAAGGTATTACCCTGAGAATTATATTTCCCGGCATTAGCCCAGGTTCTCTGAAAATGGTAAGCTGCACAATGAATAATTAATATTGGCAAAGTCCTTATAAACCTTTGTAGATAGACTCTATCATATTCTACTGGAATATATCCCAAGTACAAAGCAGCTTTGATTTAATTCATTGTCCGTTCCTGATTTGTTTTTCTTTTACTAGCCTGCCCTCCATTTTATGTAAGACATCATATAAATAAAATTACTGTTTCTGGCTTGAATCATCACTAGATTTGAGTTAGTGGTTGCATGAAAGGCTAATTTAAACAACAGGCAGGGCCCCTGCCTTATATAGAAGACAGGAAGGAGTTCTATCCACGGCCATCCTTGGCAGTAATGCTCTGTCCAATTAGAATGAATCATATTCACGTTATATGTAAAATATATCATACTATAGTAAACGAAGAATTTGCTGTTACTGAGTCAAGAATGAAAGAAAGCAAGCTTCAAAGGTCATTAGCCTGTCCTCTGGCTTTCTGAGGACTACAATTAAAAAGTCCTCGAGAATTATCTGCCAAGTCCTTAAAATTATTCAGACAAGTAGGCACCACAGTCTCCTTCTGTAAATCATTACCAGGTCTGCCAGCCTTTATAGTCAGTAAGATCTGCTTGCTATTTAACCCAGCCATGAAAATAGTCTCTGGCCGAAATACAGTGGTCCCAGAAAAAGATAGACAGTGGATCTAATTTTAAAAATGGGATGGGTATAAAAAAATATTTTTTTCTTGCTCTATTTTCCAGAACTTTTGGTTTTCTTGGTAATCAGTCTTTGTGAAGTCTTAGCCTCCTAAACTGGTGAGGCAGTTTCTTATTACAATGTGGAACTTTGACTGGACCAAACTGTGCCCTGAATCAAAATATATTCCTTGGAGAAGAACACAGAGTGATGAACAGCCAGCCTGTAACACAGCCCTTGTCGTGTCCCCCAGTTACAATACAATAATGATAATTTATATTTACTGAGTGCTTACTATGTATTAGGCATTGATTTAAGATGCTCCAATGTATTAATTCTGCGATATCCTATAAGATGACTATTCCCATGTGAGAGTGAGAGTGTGAGGTTCTGAGGAGGTCAGTAACTTGCCTAAACCACCCACTGTTTTTGTTATTGAGTTGCTAAGTTGTATCTCTTTGTGACCCCATGGACTGTAACTGGCCAGGCTCTTCTGTCCATGGGATTTCCTAGGAAAAAATCCTGGAGTGGGTTGTCATGTCCTTCTCCAGGGGGTCTTCCTGACCCAGGGATCAAACTCAAGTCTCCTGCCATGTTTCCTGCACTGGTAGATGGAGACTACTAGTGAGTTACTGGTTACCAGTGAGTTTTACCAGTGAGTCACCTGGGAAGCCCTAAATCACCCAGTAGTCAGTGGCAGAACTTGGGTCCGAACTCAGGCATTTTGGAGTAAAAATCTGTATTTAACCTTAACGAAGTAAACACCATTTGATATTTAAGAGTTTGCATATTTCCAAGCTTTTGGAGTGAAAAACTCAGGTAAGAAGCACAGAGGAATGTCTAGAAGGCCACAGGAAATATTAGAAATTTGTGAAAGAATATAATTGTTTACATTTCTGATAGAATTATTTAATATGGTAGGAAGCCCCCTGTCCTGTCTAGGCAGGAGAATTCTAAGGAGTATGTCTGGCAAAAATGGCTTGCCATTATTTTAACTATCACAATTCCTGAGCTATATAATTGATTGAAATGGACTATTTCAAGGTAAGGTTTAAAATAGGATGATATTTTTTTTTTTTGGTTTCAAGGAAGAATATCACAACAGGGAATGACTCATTCTTCTTTATTTTTATTTTAAAATTTTTATTGGGTATAAGTTGATTTACAATGCTGTATTGGTTTCAGGTGTACAGTAAAGTGAATCAGTTCAGATCAGATCAGATCAGATCAGTCGCTCAGTCGTGTCCAACTCTTTGCGACCCCATGAATCGCAGCACGCCAGGCCTCCCTGTCCATCACACATACATATATACCTTCTTTTTCAGAATGTTTCCTGTATAGGTAATTACTGATCATTGAGGAGCATTCCCTGTCCCATACAATAGGTCCATATTATTTATCTGTTTTATATGTAATAGCATGTATATGTCAGTCCCAGTCTCTCAACTGGTAGCTCTGTTGACCCTAAGTTTGTTTTTCACTTCTATGACTCTATTTCTGTTTTGTAATTAAGTTCATTTGTACTATATATTTTTATTATTGTATACAGCTTTATCGGAGAAGGCAATGGCACCCCACTCCAGTACTCTTGCCTGGAAAACCCCATGGACGGAGGAGCCTGGTAGGCTGTAGTTCATGGGGTTGCTAACAGTTGGACACGACTGAGCGACTTCACTTTCACTTTTCACTTTCCTGCATTGGAGAAGGAAATGGCAACCCACTCCAGTGTTCCCCCGTCCCTGGAGAATCCCAGGGACGGGGGAGCCTGGTGGGCTGCCATCTATGGGGTCGCACAGAGTCGGACACGACTGAAGTGACTTAGCAGCATACAGCTTTATAAAATAATCTCTTAAAATATTCCTGACTTTTAAAAATGGATTCCATTTTTGTACCTGGACCAATTTTCTTTCATCTTCACTTACTCATATTCCACGTTTGGTTACCCTCACTCTCTTGATTACTCAAGTCACTGTCCATATAGAAAAGAAAATATTTTTGAATTGGCAATAATTTCTTTGGTTTTGAATTTCCTGCTCAGTTGTACCATAATTTTGGTATGCATTAGGAGTATTATAATGCCACATATAAGCAGTATGCCACATGTAATAATTATATGCCACATATAAGCAGTATTATATATTTGTCTTTCTCTATCTGACTTACTTTACTCAGCAGGACAGTCTCTAGGTCCATCTATGTTACTGCAAATGACATTATTTCACATTTTAAAATGGCTGACTCATTCTTGAATTAGTAATCCCTCTACCCCCTAATCCCATCAGTGGGTTACTTTACAGTGTTTTCAAATAATGTCTCCAAAGCTTGTCTGTTCCTCAAGTCAGCATTCTTGTACTTAATTTCCACAAAACATAATTTCAAACCTTCTCCATTCTTTTCAAACTCCTGACCCCCTTTCAGTTTTGGCTATGACTGTATATCCTATTTTAATGAGCACATGATGATGTAAAATAGCAATTATCTCTTCCCTGTCACTTAAATGACAAGCACACTCATCTTTGCTGATTTTCATTCCTCCTTTCTAAGACTAATCCTTCCACTCGTTTTCCTGGGAACACATACTCTGGAGTCATTCCTCTTCTTTTCCCTTGCCTTCTGTTTCTTTTTTCTTTGCATCAATCTGTAAACAGAACTGTCTCTCTCATTATAAAACTAAATCAACTAAATGAAAGAAAATAACGTTCTTTGACCCTACTATATACCTCCTTTCAACTTTCTTGAAATCACCTACTTTTTTCTTTTAATATTTTTTCCTTTGTTCATTCTCCTTGCTTTCTTGGCTTGTTAACCTCCTAATGCATTTTTCTTTGAATGCCATCTGATTTCTGTCTTCCAGTGTTCTATTAGTAATGTCAGAGTTACCACATTTGTTTTAGAAAATGCAGTGGGTATTTCTCTGTCACATTTTGGCATTATGTACTACTATTGAGTTTCCCTTCTTGAAGAAGCCCTTCTATCCTCTGGGCTTCCATGACTCCACACTAGCATGTTCCTTTCTTACTTTGCTCTTAGCCAGTTCTCTTACACATTCTTCTTCTACTTGGTAATAATTTTTATGCTCCATTGTCATCTCTCTTAAGGGAAAATTACCCTAAAAGATTGCATCCAACTTTATGACTCCAGTTCCCAACTGTATGCCAATGATTTCCAAATAAAAAATTTCAACCAGATACATCTCATTAGCATCAGATCTATTCTTCCAACTTCCTGTAGAATACTACATGTAGTTATTCTGTCTAACTTTTCATATTTACCATTCAACAAAATAAGCTCATATTTTTTCCCTACAATTATCTCTTCTTCCTGTGTTTTCTGCCTCAATTCATAGCAAATCCTTTGCTCAGTTGCCCAACCACAAGGTTTGGTGTTATTCTTGACTTACCTCTTCTTCATCCCTTACATCCAGTGAAATATTTGTGTTCTAGTTTTATAGCCTTCCACAATTTTTTCAGCCCAGTAAACTTTCCCCCAGAGCTATAGCTCAACTTAGGCTACTACCAAAAACATCTACTTCTGCTTTATTGATTATTACAAAGCCTTTGATTGTGTGGATCACAACAAACTGTGGAAAATTCTTAAACAGATAGGAATACCAGACCGCCTGACCTGCCTCCTGAAAAATCTGTATGCAGGTCAGGAAGCAACAGTTAGAACTGGACAACAGTTAGAACAGGACAACAGTTAGAACAACAGACTGGTTTCAAATTGGGGAAGCAGTATATCAAAGCTGTATATTTTCACCCTGCTTATTTCACTTATATGCAGAGTACATCATGAGAAATGCTGGGCTGGATGAAGTACAAGCTGAAATCAAGATTGCCGGGAGAAATATCAATAATCTCAAATATGCAGATGATACCACCCTTTTGGCAGAAAGTGAAGAGGAACTAAAGAGCCTCTTCATGAAAGTGAAAGAGGAGAGTGAAAAAGTTGGCTTAAAACTCAGCTTTCAGAAAACTAAAATCATGGCATCTGGTCCCATCACTTCATGGCAAATAGATGGGGAAACAGTGGAAACAGTGACAGACTTTATTTTGGGGGGCTCCAAAATGACTGCAGATGGTGACGCAGCCTTGAAATTAAAAGAGGCTTACTCCTTGGAAGAAAAGCTTTCACCAACCTAGACAGCATATTAAAAAGCAGAGACATTACTTTGCCAACAAAGTAATGTCAAGACTATGGTTTTTCCAGTAGTCATGTATGGATGTGAGAGTCGGACTATAAAGAAAGCTGAGCACCAAAGAATTTATGCTTTTGAACTGTGGTCTTGGAGAAGACTCTTGAGAGCCCCTTGGACTGCAAGAAGATCCGACCAGTCCCTCCTAAAGGAAATCAGTCCTGAATATTCATTGGAAGGACTGATGCTGAAGCTGAAACTTCAATACTTTAGCCAACTGATGTGAAGAACTGACTCCTTGGGAAAGACCCTGATGCTGGCAAAATTGAAGGCAGGAGAAGAAGGGGACGACAGAGGATTATATGGTTGGCCTCACTGACTCAATGAGCATGAGTCTGAGTAAACTCTGGGAGTTGGTAATGGACAGGGAAGCCTGGCATGCTGTAGTCCATCGGATCGCAAAGAGTTGGACATGACCGAATGACTGAACTGAGCTGATCGCTCACCTGGATTTCTGCAACAATATCCTCATTTGTTTTTAAGCCTTTAACGTTGATCCATCCTATTTTCTGGCTTGCACATTTCCAAAAGTCATCATGCCATACTTCTTAAACTTGAAAAATCATTTATCCAATCTTATGTGGCTTTCTTTAACAAATTCTTTAGATAAACTTTTCCTTGTGAAACTTTGCCTTGATTATGAAATCTGGGTTAATCATTGTTGTTATGGGTTTTCAACAGCATTGAAGCCTTCCCTAAAGAAGAGTTGTTTTTTTTTCTCACATTTTTATTTATTGTTATGCTATTTTAAAGTATAAGCTAAACAAAGGCAAGAAATTCATTTAGATTTTTTGTTAAATTCAGAATATTATACAGTTTCAGACAATCTGTACTTAGGTTTACTTGTTGAATGCAAAACTGATAAAAGTAACTCCATCTTTGGACAGCAGTATTTATTACAGGAAATATGTATATATCTTCTTATATCTGTATTTTGAATTGATTTATGATAATTTGTAATATAGGTTCAGACTGCAATCATTTGAAACCATGTGATTACCATCATAATTCATATGATCAGTTCAGTTCAGTCGCTCAGTCATGTCCGACTCTTTGCGACCCCATGAACTGCAGCACACCAGGCCTCCCTGTTAATCACCAACTCCCAGAGTTTACCCATCATGTCCATTGAGTCAGTGATGCCATCCAACCATCTCATCCTCTCTCATCCTCTTCTCCTGCCCTCAATCTTTCCTAACATCAGGGTCTTTTCAAATGAGTCAGCTCTTTGCATCAGGCGGCCAAAGTATTGGAGTTTCAGCTTCAACATCAGGTGATTCTAATGTTTAAATCTCACCAGATTGAGATGGGAATTTTCAGAAGTCATTCAATTTTGGGTATTTGGGATCTCTGAAATATGTGGCTGGATCCCTGGGAGAAAGACTTTAAGACAGTTGGATCGCTATCCATTCAGTTCTTTACCCAAGAGGGTAAAAAAATGGAGTCAGGTGACATGTCTAATTGTTTTGTCAGCTGGCACTCCAGGTAAACTGACTAATGATATTTGTTAGGGAGAAGAAATCTTGTGTCAGAAATGCCTTTTGCAGGATATATCTGGGAAAGAATAAACTATAGAAAAATAGAACGCAGGATCTAGAAGGCAAGGCTTCCTGGAGAATGCCACGTAAGCCATGCACTTCTATGGGGTATAAAACGAAGATGTGTTGTCATTGAAACCTAACTGAAGAACCTGCTAGTTGTACAAAGACTTCAAGAACCTCATCTAGAGACAGTATCTCTTCTGGGCAAACACACACGCACACACGCATGCATGCACTCATCTAATACTGGAAAGAATGGCCTGAGTAACAGCTTTCAATGTCCCAAATTCTCACTGTTGCTTCTGAGCCCTTTTGATGTTATTTCATATGGGTAAGAACTCTGTCTCTCTCTGTCTTACTTGCCAGTCTGATCCTATGTGACAGTGATCCTATGCAGATCCAGTGCTCCTTTAAACAAATTTAACAGTCTTTTGTTGATATTTATGTACAGTATATGATGTAGCTGGATTCATGGTGGTTCTCTCTCTCTCTCAAGTTCCTTTCAGCATAGCTCTTGAAAACATTTAGTTTTCCTGCTTGATTATACCATATTTGAAGGAACATTCAAGGTCAGATTCACAATGGGTAACTCTAACAGTTTGTGCATTTTAAGCAGATTTAAATTGCATTCATGACTTTATTTCAAAACCCATATATCCTCTTTTAGAGAACAATGCTAAGGACATTAGGTAATTGCTGAACTGAGTATTAGAGTTGGATAATTTCCTTAGATATTTTAATTGGATATCTGTGAATAAAGACTCCATCACACATTGTACTTAGCCTTCCAAGTATCAAAACGCTAAGCATGCATTTATTACAAATGGACTGTGGTGACATTAGCTGTTCTGGGAGTTCCTAGAAATATGGTTATTCTATCTGCCTCTTAAAAGGAACCATTCATATTTACTGCCTCAGAGACTCTGATGAGTGGACAGAGGAAGGGATGGAAGATGAGGAGCAGGAGCAAGTTATGAGAACAAGATGTATTGCCATGTTTGCAGCAAAGGCAGATCAAACACAACGAGTCTCAGAAGATAGCATATAAGTCAGGATATTCTGACATAATATAGGAGAGGTCTTTAAATGGAACTGATTTCATAGTCTTGGTAAATCATAAAAGGTCTATTTGAAAAACTGCAATAATAATTAAACATCTGCCAAGTTTTCAGTGTTGACATTTGCTGGAGGACTGAAAACTTTCCTGAAATCTATATTTTAAGACATTTTCTCAGTTCATCACAAAAGGTTTTTTTTTTTTTTATCAGAGTATTCTGTGTGACCCCTTTAAATAATAACAACAAAAAAATATGAACAATCTGAGAAGGAAAGGGAAATGTGGCACAGTTCCCTCTTAGAATTTCTGCTCAGTTAAAGAATCCAGGAGAGATTTCAACTCTATCAAAATACAGTTGTAAGTTTAAAATAGTCAAATTGTTATGAGCACTTTAAAGGTTCTTGTGACAGTCTCTTAAATTTTGCTTTGTAACAATCAAATTGGAATTGAATCTCACAGAAATAGCTTCCAAGAAATTAGTAAGCAAGAGTGGAAAGAAACATGTTTGTTCAAGTCAACATAATACAGAAAAATTTATGCTAAAGACATTAAGTTTTGAGAAGTGTGAAAATTCCATTTTTGCCATCCTATCAGCAGATTTTTTTCCATTCTTTGCTTTTTAAAAAAAAAAGTGAATGAATTGGACTTTCTGAATTGTACTCAAGGAAAAATCTTGAATTGGAGTCCTGTGAAAGAAATTTTTTCTCTGCCCACTCACAGGCAATTATCATTTTATTTTAGCTGCATGTTTTGATTTGTACTTATGTGTGTATACAACATAGAGATGATGAAAGATACGCCTTATAGTAGTTTAAGAAAAGTCTGTGAATTTAAGAATATTTCTTAACCTCCAACAAAAATGCTGGAGAGGCGTGTAAAGCTTGTATGTTTTGGACTACAAGTGAATCCTGAAATGCATCTTGAATGCAGAATAGCTGTTGAGTTCACACTCTTTTTCCTATGACTTTAGTCTAAAAGGGCCAGGTAGGTAATTAAAATGAGTGAGGGGTGTCTGGTGACAGAAAAAAAAAAAAAAAGCTCCAAGTGGTATCTAAAGGGTGAGTCTTTACTCAGCTCCAGTTGATGGTGGACATGCAAAAGCACAGGCCCAGTGGGGGAGTATCTGTTTCAAGAGCATTTGTGAGACACTACGGATATGTGAATTCTCTCAATTTAAATGTTGGCCAGGCAAATCAAGATGATAGATCGTATGTGACTCAAGATCTGCTAATTTCCATATCTAATACAACAATATTCTAATATTCTATGTCCCTACCAAGCTGATGAAACCTGATATGTCTAAACCAAAATTTTATTAGCTTATCTTCTTGAAGTGGAATCGTCCCTGAATTGTGTTTAAAGTTGTGTATTCAGTTCTCATTGAGAATTGATACATAAAGCAACATGGAACTGGACATGGAACAGCAGACTGGTTCCAAATAGGAAAAGGAGTACGTCAAGGCTGTATATTATCACCCTGCTTATTTCACTTATATGCAGAGTACACCATGAGAAACACTGGGCTGGATGAAGCACAAGCTGGAATCAAGATAGCCGGGGGAAATATCAATCACCTCAGATATGCAGATGACACCACCCTTATGGCAGAAAGTGAAGAAGAACTAAAGAGCCTCTTGATGAAAGTGAAAGAAGAGAGTGAAAAAGTTGGCTTAAAGCTCAACATTCAGAAAACAAAGATCATGGCATCCAGTCCCATCATTTGTGGGAAATAGATGGGGAAACAGTGGAAACAGAGGCTGAATTTATTTTGGGGAGCTCCAAAATCACTGCAGATGGTGACCGCAGCCATGAAATTAAAAGACCCTTACTCCTGGAAGGAAAGTTATGACCAACCTAGACAGCATATTAAAAAGTAGAGACATTATTTGGCCAACAAAGTTCTGTCTAGTCAAGGCTGTGGTTTTTCCAGTAGTCATGTATGGATATGAGAGTTGAACTATAAAGAAAGCTGAGCACCAAAGAATTGATGCTTTTGAACTGTGGTGTTGAGAGTCCCTTGGACTGCAAGAAGATCCAACCAGTCTGTCCTAAAAGAGATCAGTCCTGGGTGTTCATTGGAAGGACTGTTATTGAAGCTGAAAATCCAATACTTTGGCCACCTGATACAAAGAGCTGATTCATTAGAAAAGACCCTGATGCTGGGAAAGATTGAAGACAGGAGGAGAAGGGGACGACAGAGGATGAGATAGTTGGATGGCATCACCA
>NW_011495084.1:4403102-4411382 GCF_000754665.1 Bison bison bison
GGCATCACCAACTCAATGGACATGAGTTTAAGTAAACTCTGGGAGTTGGTGATGGACAGGGAGGCCTGGCGTGCTGCAGTCCATCGGGTTGCATGGAGTTGGACATGACTGAACAACTGAACTGAACTGATTCAGTTCTCATTGAGAATTGATACATAAAACAACACTATGAGGAATATACCTGAATAAACTATAAAACTTTTCAGTAGTCTGTTAGGTGTCAAAACTTGTCAGTGATTGATTAAGTGTTAAATGTCACTTGTGTGAAGATATATAAGACAAATTTACTTTAGAAGTTAACACCAGTAGGACATTTTTTAAAGATAAAGCATATCACATAATACGTATTCTTTTTTTAGGAATAAGCAAGTAAATGAGAAAGTGCACTCAAAATTCAGTCTCAATCATGGTAATTATATGAACTTAAGAATGATAATTTGTATCTTTCTAAGTGTATAGAATTTTGAATTCTTGTTCTCTTTTAATAGCTGTGTGTATGTATGAATGTATGTGTGTGTATAGAGTTTTGGATTTTTGTGTGTGTAGATATATACATGCCTGTACATATATGTGCTTATATGAATGTGTGTCTTATTTAAAGTGGTTTAAATCATTCTTTGGAAGGTGGAATACAATTTTAAGTAAAAATTTTAAAAAAGCAGTTTGGAATCTTTCTGTTACAGCATCTGTAGAATTTTGATACTTTATCACCATTTTAAGATACCTGAATAAGGAGCTAAGTTACTGATAAGATTATAAAGTAGCCAAATTTTCTTTTAAGTTCCTTTCCTTTTCTTAAATAATCTGTACTAATTTATTGAGACAATAGTGATTTCATATTATTCCTGTATGGAAGGTGTATATTTGAGTAAGTATATTTATTTTACAAGCTTAAAGAATATGAAACAGAGGTAATAGTTCACAGTTTTATAGAAAATACCTGAAGTGTTTTCTTGTTGTTGTTCAGTTGCTCAGTTGTGTGAGACTCTTCGCAATCCCATGGGTTGGAACACACCAGGCATCCCTGTTCTTCACTGTCTCCTGGAGTTTGCTCAAACTCATGTCCTTTGAGTTGATGATGCCATTCAACCATGTCATTCTCTGTAGCCCCCTTCTCTTCCTGCCCTCAGTCTTTTCCAGCATCAGGGTCTTTTCCAATGAGTCAACTCTTCCCATCAGGTGGCCAAAGTACTGGAGCTTCAGCTTCAGCATCAATCCTTCCAATGAATATTCAGGGTTGGTTTCCTTTAGGATTGACTGGTCTGATCTCCTTATTGTCCATGGGACTCTCAAGATTTTTCTTCAGCACCACAGTTCAAAAACATCAATTATTTGGTGCTCAACCTTCTTTATGGTCCATCTCTCACATCTGTATATGAATACTGGAAAGACCATAGCCTTGACTATATGGACCTTCTTGGCAAAGTGATATCTCTGCTTTCTAATATGATGTCTAGGTTTGTCATAGCTTTTCTTCCAAGGAGCAAATGTCTTTTAATTTCATGGGTGCGGTCACCATCTGCAGTGATTTTGAAGCCTACGAAAATAAAATCTGCCACTGTTTCCATTTTTTCCCCTTCTATTTGCTATGAAGTGATAGGACTAAATGCCATGATCCTAGTATGCATGAGCTGTTTAAGACATAAAAATGTTGGTTTCAATTGTGTGTTGTTACTTCCATAGCATTAGCAAAATCAACATGCTTAGGAAAATTATATTTATTGTTGAAGTTAATTATGTGAAGCAACCATGGTCAGAAAATAAATCTCCTAAGGAAATTTTGGAATTTTAAAATTGCATTTGCTTTAAAGTAAGCTTTTTCTGTTTGTTTTAATTCACCAGATGAAACTTTATCATCAAGATCATATTTTGAGAGGTGGGCAATTTTATGGATGATTACAGGTGAGCTCAGTCAGATGTTGTGTTTGAGACTAGCTTTGACATCTTTTTCATCTGTGTATCATTTATATCCCTAGTACAATAGCAGACATGTTATCTGTTTTCTATAAACTCTTATTGAACTCTATTAAAGAAAACTGTTAAATAATTTTGAAAACATAGTGACATCAGAAAAATATTTTGTGCTTTACTGTACACTGTTAAGCCCAACATAATTTTTGTTGATAAACTTTTATTTTTTCAACTTAGTAACAAGGTTTCTGAATGGTTATTGAATGATGGCCTCTTTTTTTTACTTTAATCATTACAACGGAATTAGACAAATATTGTGTTAACTTTTTGCATTAAGATGACCAGCATAGGTTAACTACTGAAATGTTCATAAACTATAATGAGAATGCTATAAATTAGTCTTGAAAAATATTAAGAAATAGCACATTTCCAAACTTTGATCCAAATGTATACATTTAAGGCACTTTTTTATTTGTTTTACTTATTTTTGCACATGTATCTACTAGAGTCACACTGATCCTCTAACTTTTCAATGATTTATTGTCTTTCAGTGATTCAGAGAAATTGCTTTCCCTGGTTATACTAGTCTAGCACTAAGATAGTACTTTTTTTTTTTTTGGTCTAAAAGAGTCTTTGCATTCCTTATCTAAGGCTTTATCCCTGTCCTGAGTGAATAATGGATTAAAAAGTGAACTCACCAGCCTCCTTCCTTAGTCCCCTTCCTCAATTCTTAATCTTCACAGTAAAAAGATATGTACTTGGATAAAAGTCAGTAGCCATAAGTTTGTGTAGTTTTCTAAAAAGTTAAAGAACATTATGGGCTTCCCTTGTAGCTCAGTTGGTAAAGAGTCTGCCTGCAATACAGGAGACATGGGTTTGATTCCTGAGTCGGAAAGATCTCCTGGAGAAGGAAATGGCAGCCCGCTCCAGTATTCTTGCCTGGAGAATCCCGTGGACAGAGGAGCCTGGTAGTTTCCCAGTCCATGGGGTCACAAGAATTGGACACAACTTAGTGACTAAACCACCACCAGCACCAAAGTGCGTTATATTTTTAGATTTCCAAATGGTCTCAAATTTAAGTATGCCTAGAGAATTTTTGGAATGCATATTCATGAATTTAACCTAAATGCTATTTGTCACTGAGACCTGTTGTGATGAAGACCCTCTCTTCATAGAGCGGTTGGACTGTACTTTAATCAGTTCACCTTCCTGCTAAGTCCTTTACTTATCTTCACATTATATTTGAAGGATATAGCACTTTTGGTTCTCTATTCTATTCCCTGTTTCTCTGCCAATTTTCATCCAGGCATTTGACATATTATAAGCAGCTACATCATTGTGCAGACCAATAGGTAATGAATAATTTTTTCTCTTCATTTACTGTAGAGGAGATTTCTATGGTACAAACTATGCTCCTGTTGTCAGAATGTAATGACATATTGCATGGGGGAAGGGAACTAAATGCACAGATTTATCATGAGTATCTGGGGATGTTTGCCAGTTAAGCTGAACTAAGAGGTGGATGGTGAGTTTCTAATGTATTGTTTTTTAGAATTCTGCCTGTGCAGGTCTACCATCTTTGTACACAATGTTCATGATTCCACATGGTATAGTCAGAGTCAAACTGTCCACTGAAGATCTATAGTTTTATTTCAGCTTTGCTTTTAGTTATACACCATCTTTAAGACCTTTAAGAAAAGTCACTTGATCTCCACAAGCTTTTACATCCTCAATCAAGCCAGCTATCCTTCACAGAATTGGACAGGAGATTCATATTATTACATATCGAATTATTTCATAGTCTAAAAAAATAGTATACGGATGACAGGGCTTTTGCCACTGTTGTTAATTGCTATTTGCTTGGCTCTCTAAACATTGTGTTAGATAATTAAGGCAGATTCATTCATTTATTCACCAAATAATTATTCATCACCCACAGTGTTTCAGTGCTGATCATTCAACAGTGATTATGTTAAACAGGGGCTTCTTCCTTCCTAGAGCCTATTCCAGTACCAGATATAGACACCATCTGGTTAAACCAGTACTAAGTGAAGAGTTTTGCAAAAAGAATGCACTGTCATAGCAAACACCCTCTTCCAAAAACACAAGAGACAACTCTACACATGGACATCAGCAGATGGTTAATACCGAAATCAGATTGATTATATTTTTTGCAGCCAAAGATGGAGAAACTCTATACAATCAGCAAAAACAAGACGGGGAGCTGACTGTGGCTCAGATCATGAACTCCTTATTGCCAAATTCAGACTTAAGTTGAAGAAAGTAGGGAAAACCACTAGACTATTCAAGTATGACCTAAATTAAATCCATTATGATTATACAGTGGAAGTGACAAACAGGTTCAAGGGATTAGATCCGATAGACAGAGTGCATGAACAATTATGGACAGAGGTCCATGATATTACACAGGAGGCAGTGATCACAACCATCCCCAAGAAAAAGAAATGCAAAAGGCAAAATGGTTGTCTGAGGAGGCCTTACAAATAGCTGAGATAAGAAGAGAAGCTAAAGGCAAAGGAGAAAAGGAAAGATATAAGCATCTGAATGCAGAGTTCCACAGAGCAAGGAGAGATAAGAAAGCCTTCCTCAATGATCAATGCAAAAAAATAGAGAAAAACAATAGAATGGGAAAGAATAGAGATCTCTTCAAGAAAATGAGAGATACCAAGGGAACATTTCATGCAAGGATGGGCACAATAAAGGACAGAAATTGTTTGGACATAATAGAAGCAGAAGATACTGAGAAGAGGTGCAAGAATACACAGAACTGTACAAAAAAGGATCTTCATGACCCAGATATCCATAATGGTGTGATCACTCATCTCGAGCCAGACATTTTGGATTCCCAAGGCCTTGGGCCTTAGGAAACATCACTACGAACAAAGCTAGTGGAGATGATGGAATTCCAGTTGAGCTATTTCAAATCCTAAAAGATGATGCTGTGAAAGTGCTGCACTCAATATGCCAGCAATTTTGGAAAACTCAGCAGTGACCACAGGACTGGAAAAGGTCAGTTTTCATTCCAACCCCAAAGAAAGGCAATGCTAAAGAATGTTCAAACTACCACACAATTGTACTCATCTCACACGCTAGCAAAGGAATGCTCAAAATTCTCCAAGCCAGGCTTCAACAGTACATTAACCACAAACTTCGTGATATTTAAATTGGATTTAAAAAAGGAAGAGGAACCAGAGATCAAATTGCCAACATCTGTTGGATCATCACAAAAGCAAGAGAGTTCCAGAAAAATATCTACTTGTGCTTTATTGACTATGCCACAGCCTTTAACTTTGTGGATCACAACAAACTGTAGAAAATTCTTAAAGAGGTGGGAATACCAGACCACCTGACCTGCCTTCTGAGAAATCTGCAAGCAGGTCAAGAAGCAACAGTTAGAACTGAACATGGAGTAACAGACTGGCTCCAAATTGGGAAAGGAGTACATCAAGGTTGTATATTGTCACCCTGCTTATTTAACTTACATGCAAAGTACATCATGCACAATGCCAGGCTGGATGAAGCACAAGCTGGAATTAAGACTGCTCGGAGAAATATCAATAATCTCAGATATGCAGATAACACAACCCTTATGTCAGAAAGCGAAGAAGAACAAAGAGCTTGTCGAAAGTGAAAGAGGAGAGGTAAAAAGTTGGCTTAAAGCTCAACATTCAGAAAACTAAGATCATGGCATCCGGTCCCAGATGGGGAAACAGTGACAGACTTTATTTGCGGGGGCTCCAAAATCACTGCAGATGGTGACAGCAGCCATGAAATTAAGGATGCTTGTTCCTTGGAAGAAAAGTTATGACCAAACTAGACAGCATATTAAAAAGCAGAGACATTACTTTGCCATCAAATGTCCATTTAGTCCAGGCTATGGTTTTTCCAATAGTCACATATAGATGTGAGAGTTGGACTATAAAGAAAGCTGAACACCAAAAATTGATGCTTTTGAACTGTGGTGTTGGAGAAGACTATTGAGAATCCCTTGGACTGCAAGGACATTATACCAGTCCATCCTAAAGGAAGTCAGTCCTGAATATTCGTTAAAAGGACTGACACTGAAGCTGAAACTGAACTGAAGTTCAGATTATTTTAATCACATATACATGTAATGATGAGAATATAAATGGAGTGTTGTTATGTTAGTGTTTGCTTAAGATATGGATTCAGAATGTTCACTCTGAAGTTGTTGTTCAGTTGCTCAGTCATATCCAACTCTCTGCAATCCCATGGACTGCAGCATGCCAGTCTTCCCTATCCTTCACCATATCTTGGAGCTTGCTTAAACTCATGTCCTTTGAGTAGGTGATGCAACCCAACCATTTCATCCTCTGTCATCCCCTTCTCTTCCTGCCTTTAATGTTTCCCAGCATCAGGGTCTTTTCTTATGAATCAGCTCTTTGTATCTGGTGGCTGAAGTACTGAAGTTTCAGCATCAATCCTTCCAATGAATATTTAGGATTGGTTTCCTTTATGATTGACTGGTTTGATCTCTGATCTTCTTGCAGTCAAAGGGACTCTCAAGAATCTTCTCCAACACCACAGTTCAAAAGCATCAATTCTTTAATGCTCAGTCTTCTTTATGGTCCAACTCTCTCATCCATATATGACTACTGACAAAACCAATGCTTTGAGTAGACAGACATTTGTCAGCAATGTAATGTCAGTGCTTTTTCACATGCTGTCTAGATTTGTCATAGTTTTTCTTCCAAGGAGCAGCAAGTGTCTTCTAATTTCATGGCTGCAGTTACCATCTGCAGTGATTTTGGAGCCCAAGAAAATAAGTCTGTCATTGTTTCCATTGTTCCCCCATCTGTTTCCTATGATATGATGGGACCAGATGCCATGATCTTCATTTTTTGAATATTGGGTTTTAAGCCAGCCTGTTCACTCTCCTCTTTCACTTTCATCAAAGGGCTATTTAGTTCCTCTTCTCTTTCTGCAATAAGGGTGGTATCATCTGCATATCTGAGGTTAGTGATACATCTTATGGCAATCTTGATTCCAGCTTCTGCTTCATCTAGCCTGGCATTTCACATGATATGCTCTGTACATAAGTTAAATAAGCAGGGTGACAATATATATTGTATACCTTGAAGAATGGACAGTTAAATGAGATTTGAGGGTTGAGTGGGGACCAGTTACTTGAAGATTTGGAATAAGAACATTTCAATAAAGTATATTAAGCCTTCCATATGGCTCATATGGATTTCCAAGGTGGCACTGTGCTGTGCTTCATAGCTCAGTCGTATCTGACTCTTTGCGGATCTGTAGCTTGCCAGGCTCCTCTGTCCATGGGGATTCTCCAGGCAATAATACTGGAGTGGGCTGCCTTGCCTTCCAGGAGGGAATCCTCCAAACCTAAGGATCAAACCCAGGTCTCCTAAATTGCAGGCAAATTCTTTACCCTCTGAGCTACCAGGGAAGTCCAGGAATACTGGAGTGGGTAGCCTTTCCTTTCTCCAGGGGAACTCCCCAACCCATATCACTTCACAGATATGTAGATGTGGATTTAGTCACTTCCACCCTCTTGCTGATTTCTCTGCTTAATTTTTTAAGATGCATGTGCAAGAAAACTGGGTCCAGAGAACTTGGGAGGATTCTATCCAAAAATAAAAGAAACTTCAGTGGAAACTTACCCTTACTAACATTAACTTCTCATTAAAGAAAGTATGGAAAACAACAACAACAACAAAATTAAGTGCATATTATAGCTTACAGTGAACAATGTCAGATTCATGATCCCCAGAGAAGATTTAGCATTGGGAGCAGGGACCAGGCTTGATCACTAAAAAACTTTTGTGTAGCAGAGTTTTGTTAAAGTGAAAGAGAACAGAGAAAGCATCTGACACAGACATCAGAAGGGGACAGAGAGTGCCCCCCTCTCTCATCTTAGCAGGCCTTATACACTTTTCTCAGACCTACTCCCACAACATGTGTCTTAAGATAACAGGATTAGAACTAACAATAGAAAGATCTTACCAGACCCACTCTTACAGTATACAAGTTTTAAGATTGCAAGGTTAGTTGGAAGGTTCTTGTTAAGGAGAAACATATCCTCCAGCAAGATCAGTTCAGTTCAGTCACTCAGTCATGTCAGACTCTTTAGGATCCCATGGACTGAAGCACGCCAGGCAACCCTGTCCATCACCAACTCCCGGAGCCTCCTCAAACTCATGTCCATCGAGTTGGAGACGCCATCCAACCATCTCATCTTCTGTCGTCCCCTTCTCTTCCTGCCTTCAATCTTTCCCAGCATCAGGGTCTTTTCCAATGAGTCAGTTCTTCGCATCAGGTGGCCAAAGTATTGGAGTTTCAGCTTCAAAATCAGTCCTTCCAATGAAT
>NW_011495084.1:4411482-4412309 GCF_000754665.1 Bison bison bison
TGCCATTCTCCCAAATCTTCCCACCCTCTCCCTCTCCCACAGAGTCCATAAGACTGTTGAGTTTTAAGACAGCTTTTTCATTCTCCTCTTTTACTTTCATCAAGAGGTTCTTTAGTTCTTCACTTTCCACCATAAGGGTGGTGTCATCTTCATATCTGAAGTTATTGATATTTCTCCTGGCAATCTTGATTTCAGCTTGTGTTTCATCCAGCCTGGCATTTTGCATGATGTACTGTGCATATTAAGTTAAATAAGCAGGATGATAATATACAACCATGTTGTACTCCTTTCCTGATTTGGAACCAGTCTGTTACTCTGTTATGTCCAATTCTAACTGTTGCTTTTTGACCTGCTTTCAGATTTCTCAGGAGGCAGGTCAAGTGGTCTGGTATTCCCATCTCTTGAAGAATTTTCCACAGTTATTGTGATCCACACAGTGAATGGCTTTGGCCTAGTCAATTAAGGAGAAGAAGATTTGTTTTTTCTTTAACTCTCTTGCTTTTTTGATGATCCAATGGATGTTGGCAGTTTTTCTCTGATTCCTCTGCCTTTTCTAAATCAAGTTTGAACATTTGGAAGTTCATGGTTCACTTACTGTTGAAGCCTGGCTTGGAGAATTTTGAGCATTACTTTGCTAGTATGTGAAATAAGTGCAATTGTGTGGTAGTTTGAACATTCTTTGGCGTTGCCTTTCTTTGGGATTAGAAAGAAAACTGACCTTTTCTAGTCCTGTGGCCACTGCTGAGTTTTCCAAAATGGCTGGCATATTGAGTGCAGCACTTTCACAGCATCATCTTTTAGGATTTGAAATAGCTCAACTGGAATTC
>NW_011495084.1:4412409-4412725 GCF_000754665.1 Bison bison bison
ATGGACTGGTTGGATCTTCTTGCAGTCCAAGGGACTCTCAAGAGTCTTCTCCAACACCACAGCTCAAAAACATCAATTCTTCAGTGCTCAGCTTTCTTTAGAGTCCAACTCTCACATTCATACAAGACTCCTGGAAAAACCATAGCCTTGACTAGACAGACCTTTGTTGGCAAAGTAATGTTTCTGCTTTTTAATAGGCTGTTTAGGTTGATCATAAGTTTTCTTCCAAGGAGTAGGTGTCTTTTAATCTCAGGGTTGCAGTCACCAGCTGCAGTGATTTTGGAGCCCCCAAAATAAAGTCTGTCACTGTTTAGAT
>NW_011495084.1:4412825-4416394 GCF_000754665.1 Bison bison bison
GCCTTTCTTTGGGATTAGAAAGAAAACTGACCTTTTCTAGTCCTGTGGCCACTGCTGAGTTTTCCAAAATGGCTGGCATATTGAGTGCAGCACTTTCACAGCATCATCTTTTAGGATTTGAAATAGCTCAACTGGAATTCTATCACCTCCACTAGCTTTGTTCATAGTGATGTTTCCTATGGCACACTTGACTTCGCATTCCAGGATATCTAGCTCAAGGTGAGTGATCACACCATTGTGGTTATCTGAATCATGAAGGTCTTCTTTGTATATTTCTTCTGTATATTCTTGCCACCTCTTCTTCTTTGAGTAAGATACATTGTTATATTGACTAAGACAAAGCAACGTAGGAAAAAATGTTTGTTCTTTTTTCTTACTTGAGAGCCTCACACCCCTTTCTTCTTCTTGAGGGCCTTCAACCCTTTCCCCTCTTGTGAACATGGGGTTTTTGTCAACCTTCCTCAGAATTGACTCTCTCACACATAAATGGAGCTAAAATATTGATTTCTGTAATTGTTCAAACAAAGAGGACATGATGCTGAGATTTCAAAAGGAATGCAGAAAGAAGTATTTCACTTATTTATTTTTTTTCTGGTTACTACCAAGCCATCACTTTAGTGATAATCCTTTAATAATACACTATAAAAAGAATTATTTCTATGGTTTACTGTTTTTAACAGTCACCTCTCAATTCCGTTTTTTGTGCATGTTCTTATAACAAATTTGAATAACTCAGAAATCTACAACAATAAAAGTTTTTCTTATTTCATTAGCTCCAACAGTTTAATTGCAAATGCTTTTCACTTTTGCATTGTCTTTATTTATAGAAAATTCTTTATCTTTGTAGACAACTAGAAGATTTTAGAGGATAAGTGTTGGAAAACATTGATGTGGAATTTATAGATATGAAATATTAATATTCTAACATTCCTATTGGGTTTTAGAAGGTAACATAGTAGCTAACATTAACAATATATATAAAATATTTTTAATAAAACATTTAAATTGTTACATTTTATAATGTAGTGATTTATTAAAGTAGTTATCATAAAATAAGAACAAATTTGTTCTATATAGTTTTTAGGAAAGCATTTTTTTAGGAAAAGTTAGTGTGACAATATGTATAAAATATAACACCAATTCAGAATATTGAAATTAATATGGATAATAAAAGTACTGTCAAACAAATGATATTATAATACAATATGAAAAATTTTCTACAACATTCTGCTAAAAATGCTTTCAGGCAAAACCCATGATTCACAAATAATAAGTACAAAGGGAGAAAATATTAAAGTCCTAAACATCTTGCATTTGGGACAGAGAAATTACACAGTAAACTTCAAAGATATTGAAGCACACTTATTGAATGAGAATTTTCCAATTCATAATTGCTGATTATACTTGAAGATACATTCACAAAGTGTTCTAGTTTAAGTCACAACTTATAAGCTCTCTTCTTGATAATTTTGTTTAATGTTAACTACAGAGAACAGAATTTTCTCCATTATTTTTCTCATTTAGGACAATTTAGATGAGATAGAGCCATTACTTGGCCCGAGAAAGCTCTTCTTTTGAGTTACGGAGGTTAGCTGTCTCGGGGCTTGTGGACTGCACTCTGTTCTCAGACTTAGCAGCTGTGTACTCTGTTCTCCTACATCTTGTCAGTTGTCTCTGTGTCTGAGTCTTTTCTGAAGCCATAGTTACAGACCAGGCGTACCTCTCCACAGGCACTGTTCCTGCAGATCTTCAACGGCTGACTGACCAAAGGCACCTGGCAGGGTTAATTGTATGTGTCAACTTGACTCCACTGAGGGACACCCAGATAGCTGGTAAAATATTCTTTCTAGGTGTGTCTGTGAGGGTGTTTCTGAAGAGATTAGCATTTGAATCAGTAGACTGAGCAAGGTTGCCTGCCCTACTGCTGTTAGTCATCATCCAATCCACCGACAGTTCCAATAGAACAAAAATGTAGAAGAAGGACGAATTTGCCACCTTTGTACATCGACACTCTTGGTTCTCAGGCCTTTGGACTTGGATTGAGACTTATACTGGGGTTTTTCTGGCTCTCAGACATTTGGACATGGAATGAATGACATCTCTAGTTTTCCTGGTGCTCTAGCTTGCAGGCTTCAGATCCTGGGACTTCTCAGACTCCATTATCGTGTGAGCTAGTTCCTGTAATAAGTCTCTTATTACTCTATGTTAATATCTATCTATCTATAGCTTTCTGTATATAGATATCCTATTTATGGATCTATCCTATCCTATCTATCTATAGATCCCATTGGTTCTGCTCCTCTGGAGAACCCTAATTAATACAGCACCCATATCTGGTTATGAGCTCCTTGTCAAGAAAGAGATAAGCCAGAGGAGGCTGATGTGTCACTCTGCAGTGACAGTGATGTGCTGGCAAACATTCAACAACTTCCTCTCTAAAAATCAAATGTCTTGATTTGTAGGATTTACTGTTTTCTGTGTTGTTAATACTCCCACCATGGTCAATTTCAAACATCATTTAAAGAAAAACTGGGCTGAGACATATAGTAGTCTCTCTTTGTATATCTGTATCCATGCTTACAGATATAATAGATGCAAATAAATTCAAGACCATGTAGCGAAGTAGGAAGTGGTGAGGTATGCATATTTATTACTTTTAAGTAATACATTTCAGTGTAAGTTTATATATTTTAATTTTAATACTTGGTTAAAGAGCAGCTGGCAAAATCCCTGCAAACTTTACAAATCACTCTCATAAACTGCTACAAACTGACTCCAGCCTGCACTTGTTTTTCAGTTGCTCAGCTATGTCTGACTCTGTGATCCCATGGACTGTAGCATGCAAAGCTTCCCTGTCCTTCATTATCTCCCTGAGCTTGCTCAAACTCAAGTCCATTGAGTTGGTGATGCCATCCAACCATTTCATCCTCTGTTGTCCCCTTCTCTTCCTGTCTTCAATTTTACCCAACATCAGGGTCTTTTCCATTGAGTCAGCTCTTCGCATCAGGTGGCCAAAGCATTGCAACTTCAGCTTCAACATGCCCTAGGGAGGGACAAATGGTAAAGATATCATCAAAAAGGTTGTTGCCTTAATCTTGATACAGAGTAATGAGAGCTTAGACCATAATGGTCAGTCAAAAGACAGCAATGGAGGAAAGCTCTGGAGATGATGCAAGAGAGGATCAAGAAATCACTCAAGGGAAGGGTGATCTCTTTGAGAAAAAGTAGCACATTTTATGACTTGGTAAAGTCTATCAAATGCAAGGAAGAGATCTGGAATTGGGAGCAAAATTACAAAGTTCACTTGATTTGGGTCAAAGTGCTATTAAGTTTCTGAGTTCTGGAAGAATGATAACATAAAATTGAAGATGATGATTTAAGGAGAGAGGCAATGCTAATCATTTAACCATAGTGGGGATCATGTCTATGTGAGGGAAGTTAGTGAATGTAAATCTGACTTTCAGCATAATGCATGTATTGAAATGGAGGAGAGATTTGAATTTAAGAATAAAAAAGGAAGAAACCAATATAGGAAGTGATGTTAAGGAACCACTCTCATAGAGTGGTAC
>NW_011495084.1:4416494-4423649 GCF_000754665.1 Bison bison bison
CTGTGTTTTGAATTTAATTTTTCTGTTAAGAACTCAGGAGATAAAAATCAGTGCTAAAATAAGCTCTTTTGAACGTGATATTTTATCATTTGGAAATTCAATAACTAATAGGAACTTCTTACTTAAAAGGACAAAATTAATGCCTGAAGACATGGGAAAAGCTGGTCTAGTGAGCACACTTTTCTTTTTTCTTTATACTTTAAAAATATCTCTTTAGGCTCACAAGGTTAAATGAACTCAATTAAATTTGCTGGCTGTTAATTTATAATCTGTTCAATATTACACTATTTCTTAAAAGAAGTCTGATATTTTAGTTGGTTTTGAGATTTAACAGAATTAAAAAAGAACTCAGAGCAGCAGAGTCATTTATTGGCCAGTACTTCAAAAACAAAATGCAATTTCTTTTGATACCCTATTTTTGAGGAGCCCTGGAGACCTGGTGTGTTGTAGGGTCATCTGTCTTCTTTCAAAGACTGATGCTCTGCATCTCCCATGATTGAGCAAGAAAGTGACAGCAGGCATGTTGTAAATTTACAGGTCAAAAGAAGCTCAGTGGTGTAAATTACATTACTTTGAAGTCTACATCTATTGCTGATCCCTTTGAAAATCTAATTTTACTCAATAAATTCCTTCCACCATACAAATATTATTTTCAAGGAAAAGATGGCATGGCTTTAGAAAATGGACGTGTCCATAGTAGGATATAACAAAGGAAAAAAGTAACTTTATTCTTTCTCTGTGTTTAACTCTCTGTTGGGATCCACTGAATAATCTGTACCCAAAGTAGTTTATAGATATTTTTTCACACTCTGAATATCGAGATAAAGAACAAAGCAAGGGACTGTGTACAGTTAGAGCTTCCATTAGAATGAAGAATAGGATTGGTTACTTAGCAATCAATGTCAAGAAATTACTGATTGCGATTTTTTTCTAGATTCTATCTTTTCCCTTTTTTATGCAATGATTTTCATTTAAAAGTGATGCAGCATGGTTCTAGTTGATGTATACATATATTTTTTGTAGTGAGTGCATTAGCTGTGTTGCTTCTGATGATGGACAGTCAGTTATTCTGACTTCTGATGTGTAAAGGATAAGAGGTATTAATAGAAGAGTTTGTAGGCTATACTTTCAAAAGTCTTTACTGATATTTCTTGCAAACTGCACACAGAGATACAGCAGGGATGTTGGGCAGGTTAGGGAATATAGTAGGCAGCTTCTAAGATATGTCCCAGTGAGACCTGCCTCCTGATTCTCTCTCTGTGTATAATCCCCTTGCCTTGTCTCTGGGCTGAACCTAGTAACTTGCTTTCGATGAGTACATATGACAAAAACAATGAGATGTCACTTTAGAGTCTGCTTTACAGAAAGATTGTCTGTCTTATTTGTCCTTTTTTATTCTCTCATTTGCTTCCTTCAAATATTGCCAGCTGCTATGTATGAACTTCCCTATGGAAAAGCCTATATGACAAGAAACTGAGGGTGTCCTCTGTCTAACATATAAATGAGCTTATAAGCAGATTTTCTGTTAGTTAGCTCTTAAGATGATTGCACCCTGGTTGACAGCTGGGTGGTAGCCTCTGGGATACCCAGGGTCAAAGGACCTAACTAAGTTGTACCCAGATACCTTACCCCAAAAATACTAAATGATTTTTAAATATTAAATTTTGATAATTTATTGCATGCAATAGGTAACTAAAAGAGGGAATCCCTTTTAATTTTATGTATCCCATACTTGCATAAACAGGATCCTCATAATTATATGTCTAATCAAATTAGACAAATCCATAGAATGACTGTATCATTCAAAGGCAAGATGGAAAATAAATAACATCTCAAAGAGTCTAACTAAGAACTGTTTAATGAAGGAACTATTTAGAGAGGAGTAGGAAAATTTATGAGATCCAGCCAAAAAAACCAGAGAAACAGTAAGAAATTAGCCTTGGGGGAAGCTGTTAAAACCACAGACCTAAAGGGGCCAGAAGAGGGAATGGTGTTATTAGAATCCAGAAAGGGACTGGCGTTGTGGAAAACTGGCCACACTCCAGAAGCTCCAGCTTTAGGGTGAAACTGAACTGATGCTGGAGCAACAGCAAAGCTGTAAGAATAGGGGGAGGAAATCAATGCTTTGACCTCTTTCCTCCTACCTTTAGCTCTTCTCTCTATCTCCTACTGGCCAAACCCAACCAGAAGCCAGAGGGCAAGCAAGCCTAGGAGATGAAGACTTAAGCTCAGTCTCTGAGGGTGTAGCCCAGGACAAAGAAGGGTATAGGGTGGGTTGTGGATCTCCAAGGGGTGTGAAGAGAGACTCCACTGCATAAGTGATATTCAGAGTTGGAGATTTGCTTCAGCCTAGCAATAGGAAGATGGTGGTTCATAAGCAGTTGGTGGAGCAGGAGAAGTTGGATGCTACTTTTCAGGAAAATATGTGACCTCTTCATCCTGGGCGTGAACTGTGCTTCTATTCCTATCCTTTTTTGGGGGCTAGGTATGCCATGTTACAGAGTCCTGGCAATGGAAACAGTAAACTCAGCCCATGCCCAGATCGGGCCCATGTAAACCTTGTAAGTACTTTGTTTTCTACCTCCCTTTCTACTTCTTGCTGTGTTGGATGGTGCCCTTGCAAGAATATTTTGGGATTCAACTACCGAAAGTAGTAGTAGGCATTTAGTCCCTAAACAACTATATGGAACAGAGCTAATTATCAATCAGACCACTCAGAAATGTTAAGAAAGCATGAGATAGATGATTAGTTTTAGAGACATTATATTTTTGAGGCTTTTTTCCTCTTTCATCCTAGCCCATCTTTACTAATACAAAGGGAAAGGCTACCTTTTTTTTTTTTGAATAGGGCTTCCTGTTACACACATTATGTCCCTGACCACTTTGCCTCCATGTAAGAATGTCTCTACCTACAGTGTTTTTAGTCGCTCAGTTGTGTTTGACTCTTTGTGACCTTATGGATTGTAGTCTGCCAGGCTCTTCTGTCCGTAAGATTCTCTAGGCAAGAATTCTGAAGTAGGTAGCCATTCCCTTCTCCAGGGGATCTTCCCGACCCAGCGATCAAAGCAGGGTCTCTCATATCACAGGCAGATTCTATACTTTCTGAGCCACCATGGAGCCTCCCCACCACCCCCCACACACCTATATTTACTTAATACTAGCTAAACTGGATTAAGATTCCAAAGATTAAGTCAAAATGCTGCAGTTTAAAATAACCAAACAGAGAAACAGAATCCCTAGTATGGCTGATCATATTGGGTTGGCCAAAAAGTTCTTTCAGATTTCCCATACCATCTTATGGAATATTTTTCAAAAATGCCTTAAACTCTTTGTTCAATCCCACAAGCTAATCTCAAAATCCATCTTTAACACAGGTGTATGGGCTGTGATCCCTGTTCTAAAATCTAGAGAGCTTATGACTGCAACACAAATGACGCTATGTGGTTTCCGAGGCTGGGTTGCAAGAGGCAGCAGAGTTTCTTCTTGATTCTCATGAGATGCTAACTCTGAAAACCTAGTCATTGTGATATAAGGAAGCAGGCTGAGAGGACTGCTGAGCTGATAATGTGGGTTATTTCTTACAGAAAAGGAAGGGAGACTCAGAAGGCAAAGCAAAGAGCCGCAGAGAACAACTCTCAGGCAGTAGGACTTAGTTTAAACAAGAAATGTGCTACGCTATGCTATGCTAAGTCACTTCAGTCGTGTCTGACTCTGTGTGACCACAGAGATGGCAGCACACCAGGCTCCCCCGTCCCTGGGATTCTCCAGGCAAGAACACTGGAGTGGGTTGCCATTTCCTTCTCCAATGCATGAAAGTGAAAAGAGAAAGTGAAGTCACTCAGTCGTGTCCGACTCCTAGCGATCCCATGGACTGCAGCCCACCAGGCTCCTCCATCCATGGGATTTTCCAGGCAAGTGTACTGGAGTGGGGTGCCATTGCCTTCTCTGAAGAAATGTGCTAGATATCAAAATAGCTATAGGGCAATGCTTGCTAGTATCTCTTGTTTTTACCCCTTCTAAATAGAAGTGTCTATAAGCAGTTATGCTATGAATGTTCCACCACTGTGGGCTGGGTATGTGTCAGGCAGATATACCTTTAGTTCATAGTTCTTTAGGTTAACAGAAATGGTACTGAAGGAACTGTATGCAAATACTCACATTAAAGAACCCCATATGTATTTGGACCTGATTTAAATAATAAGACCCTTAATTTAAGGCTCATGCTATAACTAGATTAGATTTGGGGATTTTAGAGGGAATCAAGAGCACATTTTCCATGGCAATATATGAATTTGGGAACCTGGTGGGCATACAGGGGAAACTATATTTCTCAAAACTAGTTTCAAACATATTTCCCTCCTATATGTTCTTCTTAACTTGGATCCCTAATACTCCTCCTGTTGAGATGTAGGGAATCTATATTCTCTCCCATTGAATTTTGGTGCACTTGTGATTACACAGAAGCCTCATACCTGTTACATCTGATTCTAGGATATAAAAGAAAGGAAAGACTGGTCCCCCTGGGATTGATGCTTTTAGAACTCAAAAAAAAAAAAATTTGCCCTAGCCAAGGTTGGAGTCTGTGGCCTTCATTTCCTATCATATATTTAAGTTAGCAAGCCTTCAGATGATTTCTCCTCCCAGACATTTTGTTACCTCTAGCTTTTGATTTTTTGTAAAGAGAGGAAAAGAAAAAAGAGCTATCCAGGCCCTAGCTTATCTTAATGCCTGACTCACCTTATACAATGGTTATTTATATCACTAATATAGGAAGCTTTATTTTGCATCTATATTAACTAAAATACACTATTTTCATTCATGGACCCATAAGCCATTTCTATAATTGACTTCTGAAGTATCCAAAAGTGAAGATCTTAGAAATCTTCAGTTCAGTTCAGTCGCTCAGTCATGTCCGACCCTTTGCGACCCCATGAATCGCAGCACGCCAGGCCTCCCTGTCCATCACCAACTCCTGGAGTTCATTCAGACTCACGTCCATCGAGTCAGTGATGCCATCCAGCCATCTCATCCTCTGTCGTCCCCTTCTCCTCCTGCCCCCAGTCCCTCCCAGCATCAGAGGCTTTTCCAATGAGTCAACTCTTCACATGAGGTGGCCAGAGTACTGGAGTTTCAGCTTTAGCATCGTTCCTTCCAAAGAAATCCCAGGGCTGATCTCCTTCAGAATGGACTGGTTGGATCTCCTTGCAGTCCAAAGGACTCTCAAGAGTCTTCACCAACACCACAGTTCAAAAGCATCAATTTTTTGGCGCTCAGCCTTCTTCACAGTCCAACTCTCACATCCATACATGACCACAGGAAAAACCATAGCATTGACTAGACGGACCTTTGTTGGCAAAGTAATGTTTCTGCTTTTGAATATGCTATCTAGGTTGGTCATAACTTTCCTTCCAAGGAGTAAGCGTCTTTTAATTTCATGGCTGCAGTCACCATCTGCAGTGATTTTGGAGCCCAAAAAAATAAAGTCTGACACTGTTTCCACTGTTTCCCCATCTATTTCCCATGAAGTGATGGGACCAGATGCCATGATCTTTGTTTTCTGAATGTTGAGCTCTAAGCCAACTTTTTCACTCTCCACTTTCACTTTCATCAAGAGGCTTTTGAGTTCCTCTTCACTTTCTGCCATAAGGGTGGTGTCATCTGCATATCTGAGGTAATTGTATTTCTCCCGGCAATCTTGATTCCAGCTTGTGCTTCTTCCTGCCCAGTGTTTCTCATGATGTACTCTACATATAAGTTAAATAAGCAGGGTGACAATATACAGCCTTGATGTATTCCTTTTCCTATTTGGAACCAGTCTGTTGTTCCATGTCCAGTTCTAACTGTTGCTTCCTGACCTGCATACAGATTTCTCAAGAGGCAGGTCAGGTGGTCTGGTATTCCCATCTCTTTCAGAATTTTCCACAGTTTATTGTGATCCACACAGTCCTAATCCTTTGGTCATCCTTAGCCATCTGTCTATTAATGGTGGATTGCTAGATGACTAATTACCAAGACCATCATCTTATTAATAATTAGTTTATTCTTACCTCTTCAATTAATTTGGTATAACTGCTCAACTTCCACAAGCATGTTCATCTTGAGTATACAAGATAAAGTAGTATAGCCTTGATGAACTCCACATACCTAGGGCTTTAAGGATACCCACCTATATAACCATATCATTATTTATCATATATGTCTGTCTGTCTGTATATATCTATCTACCTATATGAGAAAGAGACTCCATTAAGAAGTGGAGAACACATAAATAAATACCAGTAATAAAAAATACAGTGAGAAACCAGAAGACCTGCATTTAGTTTGTAGCTCTGCCTTGAGATATTCGAAAGTACTACAGAGATAGTGTAAACATTGGAGGGCATGGAAAATTAAATCCCCTTTTAATGACTTCCCAACCTTGAGGCTTGCTATTTAACATTCTGCTTGAAAAACCTAGGATTCACTTCAAATGAAAAATCAGCTTATAAAAATAATGCCGTGTCTTCTCTGACAGCCTCCAAATAGGTCTCTCTGAGCCAAACTCACTGAAATACTGAAGTCTTCATCAGCATCACAGTTAGCTGAGGGTGAGCAAGAGAAGCATGGACTCCACATGATTGGGTTATTTATTACCTGTTGTCCCAGAGTGAAAGATTTTTGCAACTTTCAAAAATATGATAGATTTTAAATCAACTATATAAGTTCTGAGTCATATCACATTTTTCTGCTTGTTCTGTTATGGTGTAAAAATCACAAGATTTTTATCTAGGTAGTTAAAAATATATATATAAAGAATGATGAAAGCCGTTTCATGAAGAGACATTTAATACTGTATCACTTTCCTATGTCCTGAGCAATAATTTATGGTTTGTATTTGCTCCTCTCCATAGAATAGAAATCTTCTCTTCCTTCCTTAGGGATGCCCTCTCTTGTGAGAGCAACTCTCAAATTTTTTGCATTGCTATGAGCTCTACACATTTCTTACTTTTTTCTTCCAAATTCTAGTCAAACTGCAGTGGCTGAACATGATAAGCCATGTCTCATTTCATCTTCTCTACTGGGGGACTGACACTGGTTTAATGTACAATATTTAAAAGGCTTCCCAGGTGGCACTAGTGGTAAAGAATCTGCCTGCCAGTGCCGGAGACACAAAAG
>NW_011495084.1:4423749-4444836 GCF_000754665.1 Bison bison bison
TACTGGAAGACCCCCCTGGAGAAGGAAATGGCAACCCACTCCAGTATTCTTGCCTGAAAAATTCCGTGGGCAGAGGAGCCTGGTGGGATGCAGTTCATGGAGTTGCAAAGAGTCGGATACGCCTGAGCCTGCACACACACACACAAACACACACACACACGCACACACATTTAAAAGATATGTTGAAATTGTATATAAAGGATCTATTCGCAGGAATGTTGAAGGAACCTCCCAAGAAAGTATCTCATGCTCAAGAAAGACAGTCAAGGTGCCCAAGCTTGCTTAGGAAATAGGGAGGGCCCACTATGGAGTACAGTATCAGCTGTGACTCATTCAGTCTGAAATATCGGAAATTCATTTTCACCTAGTCTTCATCTCTCAGCTGATACCAGCACATGAGAGCTAATGGCTAAATTTTCAGGAGTTTGATGAACTAGTTGCTAAATTAGTTCTTGAAAGTGGCCATGGTGGAGGTTTCACACCACAGAACTTGCCAAATATTCAAATAATGTTTTCCTCCTCTCATACAGGTTGCTAACCTTTACTGCAATAACACTTGTTCGACTTGACTCATTTCCGGCGCTTAATTACCACCACAATTGTCATGAGGATGATTTCTAAAAATCAGAAGATGTCATTCCACTGCTTGGAAGTATCCACTAAGTTGGAACTGCGTCCTCCAGAATTTTTTTCCCTGTATAGTTCTGGGCTAGTACTGGCCGCAAAAGAGTTTGAGCCTTGGAAGATGGAAGTGAAGTAGCATCCGTTTTTATGATTCAGTGATGTAGAGAGAGGTGTTGTTGCCGGCTCAGTTTGCCCTTGGCGGTGTCCAGTTCATCCTTTAGTCATCTGCGTGAAGTCCAGTTTGTCCCTTCACACCCTTACTTTATGCCCATCTTTTTTCTTAAATATTTGCTCTAATGAGTTCAAGCTCAGAACTAGACAAAGAAATAACAGTGAGACAAACTGTTTAACCAGCTCCCACACATGCACTAAGATCCCATTTATTGTTATTATTCCTAGTGGTTCTGCATCTCTGATTGATCCAAAGTGATGCAACTTAGAATGAAACCAAGGTTCTCACTCTAGCTAAAAAACAGAGGTTCAAGAGGAAGAGGATATATGTATATCTGTGGCTGATTCATGTTGCTGTTTGATACAAAACAACAAAATTCTGTAAAGCAATTATCCTTCAATTACAAATTAAATAAAAATACTGTACTTATACACACCTCGGCAACCGTCACTAACCTTGTGATGGACTTCTCTTTTCTTTGCTCCCTATTTTGCCATACTGGCCTTCTTTCTTAGTTCTTAGCTGTTTGTTCTTAGAACCCATAGTGATTCTACTACTTTAGGGCTTTGTGTTAGCTTTTCCCTCTGTCTGATCTGACTCCTCTTCTTGAACTCTCATTTCAAATGTCATCTTCTAAGACAGGTTTAACCTGACCACCCAATTTACAGCCTGAGTTGAAGCCTACTGTAATGTGTGTGTGTGTGTGTGTGTGCGTGCGCAAAATCCTGATCATTTTGTAATATATTTCTTTTATTTATGTGTTATTATCTTTCTTCTCTCAGCAAAATCTTAATGCTTTGGAGGCAAAGCTCTTTCTGGTCTGGCCAGTAGTACATTGCCTGTTAATAAGTTTTGCATTTTTATTTTACTTGTGTGGAAAACATAATGAATGTAATTGTTATGAGCTGAAGTCCTCTTGGAAGCTACAGTATTTCTTAGTAAAAATGGCTTGATGGCTGCCAGGGGTGAAGGAGGTAATGAGGAAGATGAGTGAAGGGAATTGGGTCGGGAGTGTTACATGGTCCACTGCATACTCTCAGATTCCTACCCATGTATTCTTTAAAGATTAATCCATTAGAATTGATTGAAGATAATATTTTCTCCCAACTTGAAAGTGAACTCAGTTTTATATGCATGTTAATGAAGAAGTAAAACAAAATTTAGAGGCCTTGGAGCCCCGAATCAGAGGGAATCACAGGAACTGAAGTCTCTGGCAATTTAAAGTTATTTGCAGGAGTTTCTAGACCTGCTGCTGCTGCTAAGTCGCTCAGTCATGTCAGACTCTTGGGGACCCCATGGACTGTAGCCCACCAGGCTCCTCTGTCCGTGGGATTCTCCAGGCAGGAATACTGGAGTGGGTTGCCATGCCCTCCTCCAGGGGATCTTCTGGACCCCGGGATCAAAGCCACGTCTCTTATGTCTCCTGCATTGGCAGGAGGGTTCTTTACCACTCACGCCACCTGGGAAGCCAGGTTTCTACACTTGCAGGGGCACAATTAGGAGTATCAAGGGAATTCTATTTACTCCCCCGGGGCAGTGAGACTTCAAGTAATGTTCACCTCTCAGAAGCCAGGAGGAACTTTAGCTTAATACTTGAGTGTTGTCTTTAGATCCAAATTTGAATCTACATTTTCTGTACCATTTACTGATTCTGTGACCTTAACTATCATGTTATTTGTGTCCTCTATGCCTTGGTTTCTCCATCTGGACTTTAGGACTAGTAAGAGTATCTACTCATGGGTTTATTGTAATGATTAAATATATGAAAACATTTCAAGCATTTAGAACAGTGCATAACACATAGCAGTCAATCACTATGTTAGTACATTTAAAATTATTGATTAACAGGCATGTCTTTTTCTCTAATCAGGATACACGTTTTCCTGAAGGTGGATGTAAGTCTGTATTCTTACATAACCCAGTTCTTACCTAACCCAGTTTAAAATCAAAATTTTTGGCTTTAGCATGTAATCACTGTATCATAATTTATAATTAGTTATAATGTCAACAAACTATTTTTACATGTATCATGAAGAAACATTTTGTATATTTGATAAAATTAAATGATAAAGATTTTGTACCATAAAACATTCTTTCCTGGTATGACCTAGACCATATTTTTCTCCCCAAATTTTAAACATTTTAATTGCTATCATTAAAAAAAATATAGATATATGTGTTACAAAATTCAGAAGATACAAGACAGTCATGCAGTGAAACATCAACTTTCCTCCCATATTGGTTTCTATGTCTTAATTTCTTTCTTCTGACTGTACAACCAGCTACCTTCTGGAGATAATTTGTGCCTCACAGGAGTATAAAGGCAATGACTGCAAAGACATGTACCTTTGCTTCCCTGATGTAAATAATGACCAACTGATTTTAGACATGTAAGCACATGTTCACACATCCCATTGAAGGCTCCTTAAAAGAAGGAACAGCCAGATAAAGGCATGCTGGGGGCTGTCTTGCTCTGCTTTAAATACATGGAAAATTAAATACTAAAAATATCAACAAAAACAACAAACAAAAACTGCTCAATATTAAATCCAGCTGTTTTCTATGTGAGATTTTTAGTTAAATGATAGTTTCAATAAACTGTCAAAGAAGGAACAAAAAACCTGAGGTTTATCCCTTTAGAATATAAATAATTATGCATTATCATTCAGTTATTTCTATGCAATATAAATTAGGATACATGAAGTAGAAATAGAAATACATTAAAATAAAAGCTAATTATTATGTGCTAGATCAAATTTTCCTGTGAGAGCTTCTTTATCACACCATCTGAACTGTTTTCTATAGAAACTTTTATATTTCATAAATATATTTTTATTGACAAATTATTCACATGAATTGAAAGTTTTCCTCTATTTTTCAATAGATGTGTGAATATATAACAGAAATATATATGATTGATATATACACATGTACATACCCCTGGCCACATTTTTTAAAATATCATTTTAATGACTACATTCCCCTGAGATGGTATTTCACTTGACGTTTGATAGCTTGACTTTTGAAATCCAGTACATCTGAATTGATACTGTGACCCTACAAATTTTTAGCTGTCTGATTTCAGACAAGTTCTCGAATTCCTGGAGGTAATAATGGTTCACCTTAATTGAATATTTGTTATTTGTCTTCCTGATCTAAGTGCTTCACATGTATGAAATCAATTTTTCTTGTTCAACAAATGAAGAATTTGAGGCATAGATAAGTTAGTAATTGCTTTGTGATAGAGGGTTAGAAAATGGTGAAACCAGACTCACACTTCAGGCAGTTGGCCTCTACAGCCTGTGCTCTTAACAACTGCTTTATGCTGCCTCATTGTATAAAACCTATGTACCTCCCAGAGTGCATATAAGGATTCTAAATGGGAAAATGCAGAGTAAACACACCTTAGATAATACTTCATGGTTTATTTGTTTCAAAATGTTTAGTTGTAAAATTCATATCACATAAAACTTACCATCTTAATCATTTTAAGTGTGTAGTGTAATGGTATTATGTACAATTATGTGGTCATCACTTCCATCCATCTCTAGACTCTTTTCATCTTCCAAAACTTAAACTTTTATACACATTTAGCAATAACTCCTCCTTCCCCTCTCAACCTTAACCCTCAACATTATATTTTCTGTCTCTATTAATTTGACCACTCTAGATACCTTATATATGTGGAATCATATAGTATTGGTCTTTTTGTGACTGGCTTATTTCATTTAGCATAATGTCTTACAGCATGTGTGTGAATTCCTTTTTCTTTAAGGCTGAATAATAATCTATTTTATGTATATACTACACTTTTTAATTCTACTTGTCCATTGAGGAACACTTTGATTGCTTCCTCCCTTTGGCTATTGTGAATAATGTTGCCATAGATATGAGTGTACAACTATCTCTTCAAGACCCTGGAATTTCTGAATTACCTTGTGGTTGTACCATTTTACAGGACACCATCAGTGCACAAGCATTTCAATTTCTCCAGACCCTCACCAACATTGTAATTTTTTATTTTTTTCATAGCCATTGTAAAGTGTATGAATTGCAGTTTCTCATTGTGGTTTTGCTTTGCATTTCCCTAATGATTGGTAGTACCGTGTTACAGAGTCTTCCTGCCAATTCAGGAGACACAGAGATGTTGAGTTTGATCTCTGGATCAGGAAGATCCCCTGGAGTAGGAAATGGAAACCCACTCCAGTACTCTTGCCTGGAAAAGTCCATTGACAGAGGATCCTGGTGGGCTATAGTCCACGGGGTTGCAAAATCACTGAACAATGATTAGCGATGCCAAGCATCTTTCCCTGAGCTTTTTGACAGTTTGTATATCTTCTTTGGAGAAATGACTATTCAAGCCCTCGACCTATTTTTTAATCGGGTTGTTTGTTTTTGTTGAGTTGCAGGTGTTCTTCATATGGCATGGATATAAATTATCATATATACAGCTTGCATATGCTTTCTCTCATTTTGTGGTTTATCTTTTCATTCTGTTAACTGCGTCCTTGGTGCACAGAAGTTTATATTTTTAATGGAGTCCAATTTATCGATTTTTTTCTCTTGTTGCTTGTGCTTTGGGTGTCCTATGTAACAAATTATTACCAAATTCAGTGTTAGGAATTTTCCCCCTGACATTTTCTTCTGAGTTTTACAGTTTTAGCTCTTGCCTTTAGGCCTTTAATCTATTTGAGCTAAATTTTGTATATGATTTAAGGTAAGGATCTAATTTCATTTTTTGCATGTGGATATCCATTTCTCTCATATTGTTTCTTCAAAAGCTGTCCTTTCTTTATTGAATAGTCTTGGCACCCTTTTTGAAAATCATTTGAGTGTGTGTACTTATTTATTTCTGGGCTCTCTGTTCATCTGTATCTGTATGCCTGTCTAATGCTATTATCACACTGTCTTGATGACTGTAGTTTTATAATAGGTTTTGAAATCAAGAATTGTGAGATCTTCAACTTTGCTCTCCTTTTTCTAGATTGCTTTGGCTATTCAGAGTTCCTTTAGAATCCATATTATTTTTGGTTAGATTATTTCTGCTGAACATGCTACTGGGATTTTAATAGGGATTAAATCTGTAGATCACTTTGGGTACTATTGAAATCTAGAATTTTAAACTTTTCAATCTATGAATATTTTTCCATTTATTTGTATCTTTAAAGTCTTTTAGCATTGTTTTGTAGTTTTCAGTGTACAAAGCTTTCATCTTCTTGGTTAATTTTATTCCCAGCTATTTGATTATTTTTATGCTATTGGAAATGTATCTTCTTTTCATTTTTTTTTGGATGGTTCATTGTTAGTATGCTGCTGCTGCTGCTGCTGCTGCTAAGTCACGTCAGTCATGTCCGACTCTGTACAACCCCATAGATGGCAGCCCACCAGGCTCACCTGTCCCTGGGATTCTCCAGGCAAGAACACTGGAGTGGGTTGCCATTTCCTTCTCCAGTGAAAGAAAGTGAAGAATGAAAGTGAAGTCGCTCAGTCGTGTCCGACTCATCATTAGTATACAGAAATGCAATTAATTATTGTATGCTGATTTTGTATCCTGCTGCTGCTGCTGCTGCTAAGTCGCTTCAGTCGTGTCTGACTCTGTGGGACCCCATAGACGGAAGCCCACCAGGCTCCACCATCCCTAGGATTCTCCAGGCAAGAACACTGGAGTGGGTTGCCGTTTCCTTCTCCAATGCAGTAAAGTGAAAAGTGAAAGTGAAGTCGCTCAGTCGTGCCTGACTCTTAGCGATCCCATGGACTGCAGCCTACCAGGCTCCTCCATCCATGGGATTTTCCAGGCAAGAGTACTGGAGTGGGGTGCCATTGCCTTCTCCATTGTATCCTTCAACATTACTGAATTTTTTTCTTAATAGTTCACAATTTTTATTATTTTTATGCACAGCCAAAGTTTATTTAATTGTTTTCTAATTTTAAAGACTATTTATAAAATAAACATTTTATTATTATAAATAATGTTGAAACTCACATTGTAAATAAATCTCTCACTACATTTTTAGGAAAAATTTCTAGAAGTGAAATTATTTGGGCACATACTTTGATTTTCATGACAGTCGGTGACCACAGTTAACCCTCCATATTTGCCTGGAATTGGCTCCACTTATCCCCGCCTCACCACAGATTCTCTATTGGTGCTCAAGTCCCTTAAACAAAGTGGCCCCATATGTAACCCTCCATATGCATATGTTGGATGTCCTTTGACACAAAAGGCCAGCTGAACTGACAAATAGTTTCCCAGAAATTTCTATTAATAACTTTTCAGGAAAAGATAAAATCACAATTTTCACACAGATATAAAATGAACATATTTTAAATTATTTTATTTATAAGAAATGAGGGAACCAGGCAAATGTCATAACTATTTCAAAGGAAATATCAAAATAACACAAATGTGAAGAAAGTAGGGAAAACCACTAGACCATTCAGGTATGACCTAAATCAAATCCCTTATGATTATACAGTGGAAGTGAGAAATAGATTTAAGGGCCTAGATCTGATAGATAGAGTGCCTGATGAACTATGGACGGAGGTTTGTGACATTGTATAGGAGACAGGGAACAAGACCATCCCCATGGAAAAGAAATGCAAAAAAGCAAAATGGCTGTCTGGGGAGGCCTTACAAGTAGCTGTGAAAAGAAGAGAAGCAAAAAGCAAAGGAGAAAAGGAAAGATATAAGCATCTGAATGCAGAGTTCCAAAGAATAGCAAGAAGATATAAGAAAGCCTTCCTCAGTGAGTAATGCAAAGAAATAGATGAAAACAACAGAATGGGAAAAACTAGAGATGTCTTCAGGAAAATTAGAGATACCAAGGGAACATTTCATGCAAAGATGGGCACATTTAAGGACAGAAATGGTATGGACCTAACAGAAGCAGAAGATACTAAGAAGAGGTGGCAAGAATACACAGAACTGTACAAAACAAAGCTTCATAACCCAGATAATCATGATGGTGTGATCACTGACCTAGAGCCAGACATCCTGGAATGTGAAGTCAAATGGGCCTCAGAAAGCATCACTATGAACAAAGCTAGTGGAGGTGATGGAATTCCAGTTGAGCTCTTTCAAATCCTGAAAGATGATGCTGTGAAAGTGCTGCACCCAATATGCCAGCAAATTTGAAAAACAGCATTGGCCACAGGACTGGAAAAGATCAGTTTCCATTCCAACCCCAAAGAAAGGCAATGCCAAAGAATGCTCAAACTACCGCATAATTGCACTCATCTCACACGCTAGTAAAGTAATGCTCAAAATTCTCCAAGCCAGGCTTCAGCAATATGTGAACCGTGAACTTCCTGATGTTCAAGCTGGTTTTAGAAAAGGCAAAGGAACCAGAGATCAAATTGCCAACATCTGCTGGATCACGGAAAAAGCAAGAGAGTTCCAGAAAAACATCTATTTCTGCTTTATTGACTACGTCAAAGCCTTTGCTTATGTGGATCACAAGAAACTGGAAAATTCTGAAAGAGATGGGAATACCAGACCACCTGACCTGCCTCTTGAGAAACCTATATGCAGGTCAGGAAGCAACAGTTAGAACTGGACATAGAACAACAGACTGGTTCTCAATAGGAAAAGGAGTATGTCAAGGCTGTATATCGTCACCCTGCTTATTTAACTTATATGCAGAGTACATCATGAGAAATGCTGGACTGGAAGAAGCACAAGCTGGAATCAAGATTGCAGGGAGAAATATCAATAACCTCAGATATGCAGATGATACCACCCTTATGGCAGAAAGTGAAGAGGAACTAAAAAGCCTCTTGATGAAAGTGAAAGAGGAGAGTGAAAAAGTTAGCTTAAAGCTCAACATTCAGAAAACGAAGATTATGGCATCTAGTCCCCTTACTTTATGGAAAATAAATGAGGAAACAGTGGAAACAGTGTCAGACTTTATTTTTCTGGGCTCCAAAATCACTACAGATGGTGACTGCAGCCCTGAAATTAAGACACTTACTCCTTGGAAGGAAAGTTATGACCAACCTAGATAGCATATTCAAAAGCAGAGACATTACTTTGCCAATAAAGATCCATTTAGTCAAGGCTATGGTTTTTCCAGTGGTCATGTATGGATGTGCGAGTTGGACTGTGAAGAAAGCTGAGCACCGAAGAATTGATGCTTTTGAACTGTGGTGTTGGAGAAGACTCTTGAGAGTCCCTTGGACTGCAAGGAGATCCAACCAGTCCATTCTGAAGGAGATCAGCCCTGGGACTTCTTTGGAAGGAATGATTCTGAAGCTGAAACTCCATTACTTTGGCCACCTTATGCGAAGAGTTGACTCATTGGAAAAGACCCTGATGCTGGGAGGGATTGGGGGCAGAAGGAGAAGGGGATGACAGAGGATGAGCTGGCTGTATGGCATCACCGACTCGATGGACATGAGTTTGGGTGAACTCAGGGAGTTGGTGATAGACAGGGAGGCCTGGCGTGCTGTGATTCATCTGGTTGCAAAGATTTGGACATGACTGAGTGACTGAACTGAACTGAACTGATATGAAGTAAATGATCCCTACTGTTTTCCTGCTCCTAAGTCACTTCAGTCGTGTCCGACTCTGTGTGACCCCATAGACAGCGGCTCACCAAGCTCTCCCGTCCCTGGGATTCTCCAGGCAAGAACACTGGAGTGGGTTGCCATTTCCTTCTCCAATGCATGAAAGTGAAAAGTGAAAGTGAAATCGCTCAGTCATGTCTGACTCTTAGCGACCGCGTGGACTGCAGCCTACCAGGCTCCTCCGTCCATGGGATTTTCCAGGCAAGAGTACTGGAGTGGGGTGCCATTGCCTTCTCTGAAATGATCCCTAACTGAATAGCAAATTGAGGCAACATTGGTTATTTTCACAGAGCAGGGTGAATTTCACAGGTAATTAAAATCACTAGCAGATAAGGTTGTTGTTTAGTCACTAAGCGCTGTCTCACTCTTTATGACCCAGTGGACTGCAGCTCACCAAGCTCTTTTGTCCTCCACTATCTCCCAGAGTTTGCTCAAATTCATATCTATTGAATCAGTGATACTATCTAACCATCTTATTCTCTGCTGCCCTCTTCCTTTTTTTGCCTTCAATCTTTCCCAGCATCATGAGTCAGCTCTTCCCATCAGGTGGCCAAAGTATCAGAGTTTCAGCTTCAGCATCAGTCCTTCTAATGAATATTCATGGTTGATTTCCTTTAGGATTGACTAGTTTGATCTTGTGCAGTCTAAGGGAGGTTCAAGAGTGTTCTCAGGCACCACAATTTGAAAGCATCAGTTCTTCGATGCTTAGCCTTCTTTATGGTCCAAATCTCATATTTGCACATTACTCCTGGAAAAACCATTGCTTTGACTATGCAGATCTTTGTTGGCAAAGTGATATCTCTGCTTTTTAATATGCTGTCTAGCTTTGTCATAGCTTTACTTCCAACTAGCAAGCATCTATTAATTTCATGGCTGAAGTGATTTTGGAGCCCAGAAATACAAAATCTGTCACTGCTTCCTTTTTTACTCTTCTATTTGCCATGAAATGATGGGACTGGATGCTATGATCTTAGTTTTTTGATAGTTGAATTTTAAGCCAGCTCTTTCATTCTCCTCTTTCACTCGCATCAAGAGGCTCTTCATTTCCTCTTCACTTTCTGCCATTAGAATGGTATTATTTACATATCTGAGGTTGCTGATATTTCTCCTGGCAATCTTGATTCCAGCTTGTGATTTCACATGGTGGCATTTCACATGGTGTACTCTGCATATAAGTTAAATAAGCAGGGTGACAATACACAGCCTTGCCGTACTCCTTTCACAATTTGGAACTAGTCCTCTGTGTCATGTTGGGTTCTAACTGCTGTTTCTTAACCTGAATACAGGTTTCTCACGGGGCAGATAAGGTGGTCTGGTATTCTCATCTCTTTAAGAATTTCCACAGTTTGTTGTGATCCACACAGTCAAAGGCTTTAGTGCAGTCAATGAAGCAGAAGTAGATGTTTTTCTGGAACTCTCTTGCTTTTTTGATGATCCAACAGATGTTGGCAATTTGATCTCTGGTTCCTCTGCCTTTTCTAAATCCAGCTTGAACATCTGGAAGTTCTTGGCTCATGTACTGTTGAAGCCTGGCTTGTAGAATTTTTAGCATTACTTTGCTAGCGTGTGAGCTGAGTGCAATTGTGCAGTAGTTTGAACATTCTTTGGCATTGCCTTTCTTTGGGATTGGAATGGAAACTGACCTTTTCCAGTCCTGTGGGCACTGATGAGTTTTCCAAATTTGCTGGCATATTGAGTGCAGCACTTTCACAGCATCATCTTTTAGGATGACAATATACAGCCTGTCATACTCTTTCCTAATTTTGAACCAGACAGCAGACAGGATAGCATTTATTTATCTACATTAGCTATCTATAGCTTACAAAGAGTTGCAAAATAGCTTCAAGACAACAATCAGGGCTAGAAAATGGTAATCCATAGAATGTTCTGTAGCAGATATGGTTTTCTATTGATCCACTAAATTTTTTTCTTACAAGTTAAACCAATTTACACTTCTAATAGCAATTTATATTATGTCCTGGCTCACTTTATTCTCCTGGCATAAAATATTATCCTTTGAAAAATCTGCTAAATTAATAGCAGAAAAAGTGTTATGTAATTATTGATTTAATTTACATTTTTGGTGACTGCTAAGAGAGTGATTGAAGACTGTCATAGGAAAGAACCTTAAAATAGGAAAGAACCTTAAAATAAAATAAATTCTGAAACTGTTCCAAATTCTTCTATCTCACTTTCTAAAAGGTAGGTAATAAGAAGCATAAATTTAGAAAATAATTTTTGAACCGAATGAAATATTTGTTTATAGTTAAGCAGCTGAGAAAATTTTAAAGTTTAAATTAAATGTTATAAATCATAAATATAAAATATTTATTTGCAAGCAGAGTTTTTAAAAAACAGTACAGTGGCAATTTGATTATTCTTGGTATTCTCTCTTTATAATTAGGATCAATTTCCCTTTCAGATTCTACTTTATCCTGGAAAGTGTGCTCCCTGTAGGCAAAGAATATTGAATGTTTAATGAAAGAAAAGCTTTCTAAACCCATTATTAAGGGATGGCTGCAACAAAAGCCACTTTTATTACTGTGTTCTCCTACTATATATTCTAAGTTTGCTAAAGGACAAGTGCTTTCTCTGGAATTTTAATCTTTTCTCTGCTATTTTTAATTGTGTGACCTTTGAAGTCTCTGGACCTCTCTATGTTAGCAGAAATAGTTACTCTATCTCTATGCAGAACTGTTTGAGAATCAAATTAATCAATATATATGAAAGCACATTAAAAATGATGCTTTAAGAGATATGAGAAGAGATTTGTAATATATTTATTCAACTCTTTTTATTAACCTCTTCTCTTCCATGTGTAGTATCCTATCTAGCCTGCCCTGCTCTTCTCAATGCCATTCAAGCAGTATCAAGGAAATGATGGCTTTTTCTTCACTGCCATTAGATAGGAACACTGAACAACCAACAAAAAATTAAATCTTGGCTTTTGAATCTTTAAGATGATTACTGCAAATAAATAAAAAAAAGCCTTAGAACAAGAGCCCTGGTGTTCAATTGTATAGACGTGAAACTGTCTTCTGGGAGAAGGTTTGATTGCTATCCTGGTTTTAATTCCAAAATCTTTGCTTTAAACTTCCAGCACCAAACCCTAGAGAACCCGGAGCTTAGAATAGACTCCATAAACTGTAGAATGGGAAACACTTTTGATACAAAAGCCTCCCTTTTTAATTAAAGGGCGGTAAAAACATCAGAGGGAGAATAACTGGAGTTTATTGGTTTAAGAAAAGATCTAGTGTCCCATTTGCTGTGGTAAATTCTGGAGAAAAGCAGGAAGACAGAAAGTTCAGTGGAAGCACCAGAGAAGTTAGAGGAGCCAACTTCTTTAGCACACGGAGCTGCCATCTCACTAAACTTGGTATAACCTGGTCATGATGTTGAGATGGCCAGAATCCAGCATGTCTGAGAGCAGCATCCCAGTGTCTGCTCCCTTTGGAGGAGTCTAGAAAGGGCTAGGAGGACGGGATGGCAGGAAGGAACCTCACAATGTGCTTGTTCCCAATGACCGAAGTTTATAGGCTACAGCCAATATAAATATTTTTATTTGGGTCAGGTGACTTAGCCCAACACCAATAAGGTAACAAAGGGCAACTCAGCAGAGGCCAGAAATGGCAGAAAACCATTCTGGGCTAAATGTAGAGATGGTGCAAATACAAGTGGACAATGGGCAAGCCATGTATAAAAATGAAACTGACCCTAAGTCCTGAAGCAACCAGTTCAGGAAGCCAAACCACATTCTCTGTAGCAATCAGCCCCCAAAGGTTAATACTTGGGTCAATAACTGCCAGTTTCCCAAGTTTTTGCACACCTATGCGCCCTGACCAATGACATTGGATGCCCGGCTTCTAGTTAGCCAACTTCTACCTTCCCTATGCCAGTGATGCTCTGAAGCCTCCTTTTTCCTTCCTCAAAAACTTTCCAATTCTCTCTCTGCCTTTGAGTCTCTGCCTAACGTGAATGATGATGGTTGACTCCTAGTCATAGCAAGCCCTGAATAAATAGCCTTTACTTGCTCATATTTGGGTGGTCTTTATGTACACATGATTTACACAATGTACATTTCCCCTTTGATGCATGAAATTATATGTGGGCTTATTCTAAATCTAGAAATTATCTGGGGAAAAGGCAAGAAGCAGCAGCAGTGGGAGAATCCTAAATTGACTAAAGAGTAACTTAGGTAAACGGAGTTTTAAACCAATTTAGACTGATTTTTTTTTTTTTTTTGGTAAGACACTTTCTAAAACCAGGTATAAATGGGAGATGGAGATAAGTTTAAGTAAAAAGATAGAGATTTTATATATTTGGGGGAATGTTCCAATGTTATAACATGTAGTATGTTGGAGAAGAATTGTGTTGAGCATTATTGCCTTTCTTATTTATTTATACTAAAAATGAAGATACAATGTTCATTTTCATTCATTCATTTTTCACTCATCAAATTATTATTGTTATTATTATTTTTTACTATTTTCTGGATACCACTGATGCAAAGAAGAGTGACATGGATATCAGTGTTCTAGCAGACCTAGTTGGGACACTGTTTAGTAGGGTCACTGGCACGCATAGAACACAGGAGTGAACAAGTAATATTTGCTAATAGTATTATTTATGTCAGAAGTTGCTTACCCCATACCTCAAAGCTCTTAGAAGATACAGTGAGGTCCCCCTGTCCAAAGGGACCACAATAGCTCTGCTCTTAAATTTCTAGGCATCTCCAGTATTTAAAACTTTTAGAAAACCAACACTTCTTTCATGAAACCATTTCAGTAGGTACTAGTGCAAGAAAACATGTGAAATTTGAGGTTCCAAACATCTAATCAGAATAACAACATTTAAGTTGTCAGTCAATTCAGCTTGCAATCTTTTTGCCAGTGAATTTAAGATGAAAAGCAATTTAAGGAGTTATATTATTTCCCTACTGTATTTAATCAAAGTTAGCAGTCTAAAATAATTAGGAAACAGAGATGTAATTTACATAAAAGCTGCACATTTTTTTTAAAAGCAGATGTTTTTTAATGTGCAATTTATTTCCTATAGAGCAGTGAGAAATTTAAATTTAAGATTTGGAAATTATACTCTTTCTTACCCTCAGTCTCATTTCACCAGGTGCTGTGGATTGCCTTTCTCTTAAAAATTTATTTTCTCCTTGACTCGCCCCATGTCTTTCCCATGATGTCAATTTTTAGAATAGAAAATTAATTGTGAAAAGATAGTAGATGGCAGATTTAATTATTCCCTGGTGGCTCAGATGGTAAAGAATCTGCCTACAATGTAGGAGACTCGGGTTCGATCTCTGGGCTGGGAAGATCCCCAGGAGAAGGGAATGACTACCCACTCTAGTATTCCTGCCTAGAGAATTCCATGGACAGTGCAGCCTGGTGGGCTCCATGGGGTCACAAAGAGTTGAACACAACTGAGCTACTAAGTACATATCACATCTTATAGGGATTGAGAAATAATGGTGAAAATAATATAAAATTTGATATGTTTAAGTGTATTTCAACTGTTTGAGCACCTAATATGTGCTAAACACTGTACCCGATCCCAAGGGAATAAAAGTAGAAATGATGTTGCCTCTATTCTCAAGGAAGACACAGATGTATAGGAGAGAAAAAAGAATAGCAGTTCTGTTTCATCTTTTTTATTTCTTTTGAAGTTTTGCACACATTTCACTAGATAGTCTTAGATTCTTTATGTTTTTGATGCTGACTAAAAGATATCATTAAAAACTCCATTTTCCGTTTGTTTATTGTCAGAATATAGAAGTACAGTTGATTATTGGACTTTGATCTGGTATGCCAATAAATTCACTCATTCTATAGACTCAAATATAGCATATGTCTGTAGATTCTTAAAAATTATGTTATCTGTGAATAATGACATTTCTTTCTTTCTGGTCTTATGCCTCTTATTTTATTTGTTGTCTTATTACACTGATTTGGAGTATAGTTTATATCAAATATAAAATTAGTAGTGGTTGGCATCTTTACTAGTTCTTACTCTCAAGGGAAAGTTTGAAATATTTTGCCACTGAGCATGTTTCTTACAGATGTTTTTTTTCTTGTTGTAAATATTGTTGTTGTTCAATTAGTCGTGTCTGACTCTTTGCAGCCCCATGGACTGTAACACACCAATCTCCCCTGTCCTTCACTATCTCCAGTTTATCTATTCTGAATCTTCCCAACAAAAAAAGTAATAATCAATTGCTCTTGACTATTCAGTAGTGGCCACAGGACTGGAAAAGGTTAGTTTTCATTCCAACCCCAAAGAAAGGAAATGCCAAAGAATGCTCAAACTGCAGCACAATTGCACTCATCTCACATGCTAGTAAAGTAATGCTCAAAATTCTCCAAGCCAGGCTTCAGCAATACATGAACTGTGAACTTCCAGATGTTCAAGTTGGTTTTAGAAAAGGCAGAGGAACCAGAGATCAAATTACCACCATCTGCTGGATCATTGAAAAAGCAAGAGAGTTCCAGAAAAACATCTATTTCTGCTTTATTGACTATGCCAAAGTCTTTGACTGTATGGATCACAATAAGCTGTGGAAAATTCTGAAAGAGATAGGAATACCAGACCACCTGCCTCTTGAGAAACCTCTATCCAGGTCAGGAAGCAACAGTTAGAACTGGACATGGAACAACAGACTGGTTCCAAATAGGAAAAGGAGTGTATCAAGGCTATATATTGTCACCTTGCTTATTTAATTTCTATGCAGAGTACATTATGACAAACGCTGGGCTGGAAGAAGCACAAGTTGGATTCAAGATTGCCGGAAGAAATATCAATAACCTCAGATATGCAGATGACACCACCCTTATGGCAGAAAATGAAGAGGAGAAGGGGACGACAGAGGATGAGATGGCTGGATGGCATCACTGCCTCGATGGACGTGGGTTTGGGTGAACTCCCGGAGTTGGTTATGGACAGGGAGGCCTGGCGTGCTGAATTTCATGGGGTTGCAAAGAGTTGGACATGACTGAGTGACTGAACTGAACTGAGCACAATGTGGGGCTTCCTAGGTAATCCAGTGGTAAAAAATCTGCCTGTGAGTTCATGAGATGTAAGAGATGTGAGTTCAATTTTCTGGGTCAGGAAGATGATTTGGAGGCAGAAACAACATCCCGCTCCAGGACTCTTGCCTGGAAATCTCCATCAACACAGGAGTCTGGCAGGCTACAGTTCATGAGGTCACAAAGAAGCAGACATGACTGAATGACTGAGCAGACACACAGAACAATGTAATTTTTCTTTGTACAAAGGCAGATACAATTACCTTTTCCTATATATAGCCCACCACCTATCTCTAGGTAGGTAATGTTCACCATCCTTGCAGTTTATTTATTGTCTTAACTAGATGTCCTTAATAAAAGGAGTAAATCATGAAATTAACTATCATCATCATAATTAATACAATGTGTGTGTGTGTGTGTGTGTGTGTACACACAGTTCATTTCAGTCACTCAGTCCTATCCGATTCTTTGCAACCCCATGAATCACAGCACGCCAGGCATCCATGTCCATCACCAACTCCCGGAGTTTGCTCAAACTCATGTCCATCGAGTCGGTGATGCTATCCAATCAACTTATCCTCTGTTGTCCCCTTCTCCTCCTGCCTTCAATCTTTCCCAGCATCAGGGTCTTTTCAAATGAGTCAGCTCTTAGCATCAGGTGGCCAAAGTATTGGAGTTTCGGCTTCAACATCAGTCCTTCCAATGAACACCCACGACTAATTTCCTTTAGGATTGACTGGTTTGATCTTGCAGTCCAAGGGACTCTCGAGAGTCTTCTTCAACACCACAGTTCTTTAGCACTCAGCTTTCCTTATAGTCCAACTCTCATATCCATACATGACTACTGGAAAAACCATACCTCTGACTAGACAGACCTTTGTTGGCAAAGTAATGTCTCTGTTTTGTAATATGCTGTCTAGGTTGGTCATGTATTGATGTGAGAGTTGGACTCTGAAGAAAGCTGAGCACTGAGGAATTGATGCTTTGAACTGTGGTGTTGGAGAAGACTCCTGAGAGTCCCTTGGACTGCAAGGAGATCCAACCAGTCTATTCTAGAGGAGATCAGTCCTGGGTGTTCTTTGGAAGGACTGATGCTAAAGCTGAAACTCCAGTACTTTGGCCACCTCATGTGAAGAGTTGACTCAATAGAAAAGACTCTGATGCTGGGAGGGATTGGGGCCAGCAGGAGAAGGGGACGACAGAGGATGAGATGGCTGGATGGCATCACTGACTCAATGGACATGAGTTTGAGTGAACTCGGGGAGTTGGTGATAGACAGGGAGGCCTGGCGTGCTGCAATTCATGGGGTTGCGAAGAGTCAGACACGACTGAGTGACTGAACTGAACTGAACTGAGGTTGGTCATAGATTTTTTCAAAGGAGCAAGCATCTTTTAAATTCATGGCCACAGTCACCATCTTCAGTGATTTTGGAGCCCCCGAAAATAAAGTCTCTCACTGTTTCCATTGTTTCCCCATTTATTTCCATGAAGTGATGGGACCAGATGCCATGATTTTAGTTTTTTGAATGAAATCCTTGCATTAGGCCAAGGAGAAATACCATTTACCAAGTGCTCAATAAATATTGGATGACCAGTTAAATGAATGATACATGACAGGCCCAGTTTAGTAAGAGTCTTCTAGAATGCTCTCTTTCTCTCTACCAGTAGTACTACCAAAACCTGGCTGGAGACCCCCTCCCTGAGGCTTTCCTTATCCAGTCAACCTCTGATAGGATAAACAAGTGAGGATGTGGGAGAAATCATCTGCATCTTTAATGTCAATCATAATGGTACTGTATTTGATTTCCATTGGAGATTATGTGTGTGTTTGTGTGTGTGTGTGTGTATTGATATACACACATGTTTATACATATACAGATATTTGGTAGAAAAGAGACTTGCATGGACTTACATATGGCTCTTCTGATTTTCTGATCATGACTGCTCTCAGTTTCACGGATCAGAGAGTCCTAAACTTCCTAATTGCTGAGCAAACTCATTCCATTCATACTCAGGTAATGGGGGAAAATTATAGAGTGAATTTTTAGAGTCAGTTAACCTATTATGAAGATAAATTAATTTTAAGACTGTTTATCAATAACCTGACCCACATAAGTTGCTAGTCTTTGCAACCCACAAGTGCCATATTATTTGTGGTAGAGTTACCAAATTCTTTTTTCTAGTTCTAGAATCAGTTTCATTTAAGGGTAATATGCAATAACATGGAAAAAAATTTGAATAAAGGGCTCTGATTCTTCATTGTGTGAAATCAAACAAGGCCTTATTTTCTTAAACCTATACTTTTTGTCTTTGTGTTTTGTTTGTTCAGATCATCCAGCCCTCCCCTCATTCCTACTTTTCAAATGCTAGCCATCTATTTCAGTATTAGGAATTCTGTTTTAGTTTTCCATTATTGTGTAACAGATTGCCACAAACCTAGCCACTTAAAACAACACCCATCTATTATCTTACAGTTTCCATGGGTTAGGGACCTGGGCGTGGTTTTGTTGCATTCCCCTCAGGGACTCACAGGGCTGCAACAAAAATAGCAAACAGGGTGTACTCTCACATAGAGAGTCAACTGAGACAGAATTTAAATTGTTGGAAGAATTCATTTCTTTGCAGCTGTGTCATTGAAGGCTCCAGATTTTTTTTTTTTTTTTTCCTGGCTATCAGCTGGAGCTACCCTTGGTTTGTAGAGGAATCCTATAGTTTCTTGACTCATGAACTTCTGCAAGCTGATTATTTATTTCATCAGAGACCATATAGAGAGTCTACAACCTCCCTTCTTGCAAGATACTGTCTGTGTGTGTCTGTGTGTGTATATAATGGGAGTGGCTGCCTATAGCCTTAGCCATCTAATGTATAATCATCGAAGAACATCAGTTACCTTTGCTATATTGTATCAGTTGGAAGCAAGTAATAGACCCCATCTGTATTCATGGGGAAGGCATTATACAAAGAGATGAACACCAGGAGGTAAGAATCATTAGGGTTACCCCAGGGTTGGTCTGAAACAAATCACATATTAAATAAGCCATCACCAAACAGTATAGATTGTATCTATTTTGGGATTCTCCATAAAGACAGAATGGACTCCCTCTCAGTTAATAGGTAGGATGTTCAGCCTGATGATGTGGGTGCATGTGTGCTCAGTCACGTCTGACTCTTTGCCACTTTGTCGACTGTAGCCCACTAGGTTCCTCTGTCCAAGCAATTTTCAAAGCAAGAATACTGGAGTGGGTTGCCATTTCTGATGACATAAAAGTCTATTCTGCAGAGTACACTGAACTCTATAGTTCTCAAGCATGTTACTTCCCCTATTATCTCTCAGTGTGTTCTGAGCCATCTAGGGGATACACGAGTAGGTCTTATGTGGTTAAATTCATGTCAACAATCCTATCTTCCTAAGTTTTTGTATCTTTCATTTATATTTTACTGAAGAAGTTCTAGAACCTCAATTAATAAACCTAGGCCATGGTTGAGTTCAAGTTTCATGCAGTCAACTGGACAAATGTCAGAAGTGTGTTCAGTTCCTCTAACACATTCAGTCCAGAATTCCTGGTCAGTATAACTGTGTAGATAACTTCAGCCTAAGCTAAATTTGTGTTCTTCATTCCCCGAACTAGTGTTTTTAAAGTCCAAGTATTTTATCTATGTTTATGCTGATGAATGTTAGTAAAATAATGTAGCTCTTTCAGTTTATAAATTTTAGGACAGAATTTGGCTCTAGGCTGAAGCAAATACTCTAAGGATTACATTGTAAATGTAATAACATATTAAATAGCAATATATGTAGGCACAGTGATGAGTTGCAGAGGAAGAGTGAGGCCATTGAACTGAACAAAATGAAGTAAAATATTTTTTTCACTAAAGAGCTTAGTGAGTTTCTGAAAAAAGGAATAAATATGCAGTGTTTACCATGCTTTTCAGACACTGAGACCTATTTTCCCCTGACTAATTTATAAAACCTTGGAAATAACAAGTGAGTGCAAAGAAAAGAGCTTCAGGTGTAAGGAGACCCATAATTTAGCTTTGCTTGGTCATTAAACAGCTGTTTGATTTTTGGTAATTCACTTTACCTCAGTGTGCTTTGCTATTTTCATCTGTAAATTGACAAATCCAGATACACATGGATTTTGAGTGTCCCGTCCCCTGTGTGCTCAGTTGCTCAGTCATGTCTGACTCTTGGTGACCCCATGGACTGTAGCCCACCAGGCTCCTCTGTCCATGGGGATTCTCTAAGCAAGAATACTTGAGTGGGTTACCATGCCCTCCTCCAGGGGATCTTCCCAACCCATAGATTGAACCCAGGTCTCCCACATTGCAGGTGGATTCTTTACCGTCTGAGCCACCAGGGAATCCCATCCCCTCCTCCAAATATTTAACTGGAAAAAGACTTTATACAGATGAAAATAAAAAAGCTCATGAATAATTTTTGACTGCTTTAAGAAACATTCTAATTATGTCCCCAGCCCTGCTGCTGCTGCTGCTAAGTCGCTTCAGTCATGTCCAACTCTGTGTGACCCCATAGACGGCAGCCCACCAGGCTCCCCCATCCCTGGGATTCTCCAGGCAAGAACACTGGAGTGGGTTGCCATTCATTTCCTTCTCCAATGCATGAAAGTGAAAAGTGAAAGTGAAGTCGTTCAATCATGTCCGACTCTTAGCAACCCCATGGACTGCAGCCTACCG
>NW_011495084.1:4444974-4461521 GCF_000754665.1 Bison bison bison
TACACGTGTTCCCCATCCTGAACCCCCCTCCCACCTCCCTCTCCATACCATCCCTCTGGGTCATCCCAGGGCACCAGCCCCGAGCATCCTGTATCATGCATCAAACCTGGTCTGGCGATTCATTTCACATATGATATTATACATGTTTCAAAGCCATTCTCCCAAATCATCCCACCCTTGCCCTCTCCCACAGAGTCCAAAAGACTCTTCTATACATCTATGTCCTTTTGGTGTCTCGCATACAGGGTTATCGTTACCATCTTTCTAAATTCCATGTATATGTGTTAGTATACTGTATTGGTGTTTTTCTTTCTGGCTTACTTCACTCGTATAATAGGCTCCAGTTTCATTGACCTCATTAGAACTGATTCAAATGTATTCTTTTTAATGGCTGAGTAATACTCCATTGTGTATATGTACCACAGCTTTCTTATCCATTCGTCTGCTGATGGACATCAAGGTTGCTTCCATGTCCTGGCTATTATAAACAGTACTGCGATGAAAAGTGGGGTACACGTGTCTCTTTCACTTCTGGTTTCCTCGATGTGTATGCCCAGCAGTGGGATTGCTGGGTCATAAGGCAGTTCTATTTCCAGTTTTTTAAGGAATCTCCACACTGTTCTCCATAGTGGCTGTACTAGTTTGCATTCCCACCAACAGTGTAAGAGGGTTCCCTTTTCTCCACACCCTCTCTAGCATTTATTGCTTGTAGACTTTTGGATAGCAGCCATTCTGACTGGCATGAAATGGTACCTCATTTTGCTTTTGATTTGCATTTCTCTGATAATGAGTGATGTTGAGCAACTTTTTATGTGTTTGTTAGCCATCTGTATGTCTTCTTTGGAGAATTATCTATTTAGTTCTTTGGCCCATTTTTTGATTGGGTTGTTTATTTTTCTGGAATTGAGCTGCAGGAGTTGCTTGTATATTTTTGAGATTAATTCTTTGTCAGTTGCTTCACTTGCTATTATTTTCTCCCATTCTGAAGGCTGTCTTTTCACCTTGCTTATAGTTTCCTTTGTTGTGCAGAAGCTTTTAATTTTAATTAGGTCCCATTTGTTTATTTTTGCTTTTATTTCCAATATTCTGGGAGATGGGTCATAGAGGATCCTGCTGTGATGTATGTCGGAGAGTGTTTTGCCTATGTTCTCCTCTAGGAGTTTTATAGTTTCTGGTCTTATGTTTAGATCTTTAACCCATTTTTAGTTTATTTTTGTGTATGGTGTTAGAAAGTGTTCTAGTTTCTTTCTTTTAAAATTGGTTGACCAGTTTTCCCAACACCACTTGTTAAAGAGATTGTCTTTTCTCCATTGTATATTCTTGCCTCTTTTGTCAAAGATAAGGTGTGCATTGGTGTGTGGATTTGTCTCTAGGCTTTCTATTTTGTTCCATTGATCTATATTTCTGTCTTTGTGCCCATACCATACTGTCTTGATGACTATGGCTTTGTAGTAGAGCCTGAAGTCAGGCAGGTTGATTCCTTCAGTTCCATTCTTCTTTCTCAAGATTGCTTTGGCTATTCGAGATTTTTTTGTATTTCCATACAAATTGTGAAATTATTTGTTCTAGCTCTGTGAAAAATACCGTTGGTAGCTTGATAGGGATTGCATTGAATTTATAGATTGCTTTGGGTAGTATACTCATTTTCACTATATTGATTCTTCCAATCCATGAACATGGTATTTTTCTCCATCTATTAGTGTCGTCTTTGATTTCTTTCACCAGTGTTTTATAGTTTTCTATATATAGGTCTTTAGTTTCTTTAGGTGGATATATTCCGAAGTATTTTATTCTTTTTGTTGCAAAGGTGAATGGAATTGTTTCCTTAATTTCTCTTTCTATTTTCTCATTATTAGTGTATAGGAATGCAAGGGATTTCTGTGTGTTGATTTTATATCCTGCAACTTTACTATATTCATTGATTAGCTCTAGTAATTTTCTGGTGGAGTCCTTAGGGTTTTCTATGTAGAGGATCAAGTCATCTGCAAACAGTAAGAGTTTTACTTCTTCTTTTCCAATTTGAATTCCTTTTATTTCTTTTTCTGCTCTGATTGCTGTGGCCAAAATTTCCAAAACTATGTTGAATAGTAGTGGTGAGAGTGGGCACCCTTGTCTTGTTCCTGACATTAGGGGAAATGCTTTTAGTTTTTCATTTGAGGATAATGTTTGCTGTGAGTTTGTCTTATATAGCTTTTATTATGTTGAGGTATGTTCCTTCTATTCCTGCTTTCTGGAAGTTTTTTTTTTTTTTATCATAAATGGATGTTGAATTTTGTCAAAGGCTTTCTCTGCATCTATTGAGAGAATCATATGGCTTTTATTTTTCAATTCGTTGATGTGGTGTATTACAGATATTGAAGAATCCTTGCATCCCTGGGATAATGCCCACTTGGTCATGGTGTATGATCTTTTTAATGTGTTGTTGGATTCTGATTGCTAGAGTTTTGTTGAGGATTTTTGCATCTATGTTCATCAGTAATATTGGCCTGTAGTTTTCTTTTTTTGTGGCATCTTTGTCAGGTTTTGGTATTAGGGTGATGGTGGCCTCATAGAATGAGTTTGGAAGTTTACCTTCCTCTGCAATTTTCTGGAAGAGTTTGAGCAGGATAGGTGTTAGCTCTTCTCTAAATTTTTGGGAGCATTCAGCTGTGAAACCATCTGGATCTGGGCTTTTGTTTCCTAGAAGATTTCTGATCACAGTTTCAATTTCTGGGCTTGTGATGTGTCTGTTAAGATTTTCTATTTCTTCCTGGTTCAGTTTTGGAAAGTTGTACTTTTCTAAGAATTTGTCCATTTCTTCCAAGTTGTCCATTTTATTGGCAAATAAATTGCTGATAGTAGTCTCTTATGATCCTTTGTATTTCTGTGTTGTCTGTTATGATCTCTGCCAGCTTGCTAGTGGCGGATGTGGGCGTCTGTGCTGCTTCTCTGCTGGGGGAGTTACTGATGGGCTCGTAATCTATGAGTTTTAATTATTTATTTATTTTTCCTCCCAGTTATGTGGCCCTCTGTGGTTCCAAGGCTTGCCACAGACTCGGCTGTGAGAGTGTTTCCTAGTGTTTGGAAACTTCTCTCTTTTCTAAGATTCCCTTCCCAGGATGGAGCTCCATCCCTACATCTTTTGTCTTTTTTGACTTTTATATTTTTCCTACCTCCTTTCAAAGACAATGGGCTGCTTTTCTGGGTGCCTGATGTCCTCTGCCGGCATTCAGAAGTTGTTTTGTGGAATTTACTCAGCGTTCAAATGTTCTTTTTTTTAATATAAAATTATTATTTTTTATTGGAGGCTAATTACTTTACAATATTGTATTGGTTTTGTCAAATGTTCTTTTGATGAATTTGTGGGGGAGAAAGTGGTCTCCCTGTCCTATTCCTCTGCCATCTTAGTTAGAATGTTTCTTAAAGCAGTGAAAAATTATTCATGAGATTTTTTATTTTCATCTATATAAAGTATTCTTCTATTTCAATATTTTAATAATAATAGTAAGTGAGAAAGAACAGAAAAAATCTGATATTTTTTTAAGTTTTGTAATACATGTAAGGTACTTGAAAAACTTTCCACATTTGTAGATAATTCAGTTACAGACAACTGAAGGCAAGCAACGCCTAAATTATTTTTTCTCAAGTCTTTACTGGCTTAATATTTGACCTGTTTATACTCTTATAGAATTTAATCCATACGCTGGCATCAAATACTTAAAATCAGTGAGATGATTTGTAAGAGCTGTTTGAAGTCCTAAAGCTCTTTGAATACTCTTCAATCAGCTAAAATTTTCTTTCCATTAGATGCTGAAGAATGTGTTTTTGTCAAAATTAAATCAACATATTTCCAGTTCCTTGGCTTGGGAAGTAAGATTCTGAAGTTATTCTGAATAGTCTCTTGGAAGTTATTTTTTTTTCCTTGCTTGCTAACCAGAGAAGGCATTTTTTTTTTTTTATAAACTGCACAATGAAACTAGCAGTAGAAACCCTTCTCTGATTAATCTAGAATGAAAGAATCTTCAACCTGTTAAAGTATTTAGAGATTGCTGACAGTAATAGACTACCACTAAAGTTAAGGAATGTGAGGTTTCAAGAAAGTAAATGAGATTGCAGGTCATGTAGCTAGTTAGTCAAAAAGTTCAAACTAGAACCTAAGTCTTTTTACTGTGGTTTTGTAAATGTTACCTATTATGAACAAAGAAGCGTCTGGTTGTTAAAATATCCTGCTTCAACCTTTGGCTTCCCTGATAGCTCAGTTGGTAAAGAATCCCCCTGCAATGCCCGAGACCCTGGTTTGATTCCTGGGTCAGGGAGATCTGAAAGGGATAGGTTACCCACTCCAGTATTCTTGGGAAGGATAGGTTACCCACTCCAATATTCTTGGGCTTCCCTTGTGGCTCAGCTGGTAAAGAATCCACCTACAATGCAGGAGACCTGGGTTCAATCCCTACCTTGAACCTCTTTTTCATGTTTAATAAAAAACTGGAGATTGCAACACAGTTTTGTTTTGTCTTTTTTTGTTTGTTTGTTTTGTTAAATTTATTTAAAGCTATATGTTAATGTTTAATAGGATTTTTCATTTCCTACATTAAATTGAGTCATGTGTTCACAGATTTTGATGGATACATCTAGTTCCTATAGTAGCCCCCTTCCAATTGCTTAAACTTTGCATTACCTGGAATATGCAGGAATGATAAAGATATATTTACTATACTTGATGAAATCCCCAGTTCTTCTTATCAGCGGTCTGAGGGAAAAGAAAAATCATTATGAGTGCCCTGAATTCTGACAAACTTGACCTCTCTTCTGAGAAGTACTGTTGTGAAAAGGAAAGGCATGTTAAGTGAGAGTATCGGTTACCAACTCTCTAGGTGTTTGTAGAACACCTATCTGAAAGGCCAGGGTTTATTCAGGGAAGGAAATGGCTCTAACTAGTTTCATAAGCATAAATAAGCAAGTAGGCTGAAGAAACTGCTTAGCATCCATAGGAGGAGCTTGGAGGGGCTTTCTCATAAAACTTTTCTTAGAGTAATTCCACATTTGGTTAATATTCATAATATGTTCTTTTTTGCAGCATTTTTGTAATGAGAAAATTGGACCTAGGAGACATACAGTGGTTTGTACTGAGTCCAATTTGTTCAACAAACAAGCATCTAATATGGAAATGAACACTTTAAGAGATAAGCTTTCTGATTTTATTGGGAGTCAGAACTGGATGATCCAGAGAAAACATTAAAGATCTTTCTTTGAAAACTCCTTTTCTGATTTAGTAAGAGGAGATGTCAGCCCAGACCAAATAGTATTTTGTTAGTATTGGGACCAAGAACAGAACATGAATAGTTAGCTTTTCCATTTTCTTTTGGGAGTGAATTTGGGCAGAAAAGAGTGTTTGGAACACCGAGGTACCTAGTTGGAAATATTTACTTACCCACTGTTTTCTTAAGTCTGATGTATAATTTTCAAAAGTGATAATGTTTGAGTTAAACTATAATGTGAAAAGTTCAAACTTTTAGTCCAAATAGTACCTAAAGTACTTGTTAGACTACAGATTCCTGAGTTTCACGACTAATCTATTTAATCAGAATCTATGGAGTCCAAACCCTAAAATCTGCATATGTAAAAATGACTATTGGTTTTATTGTACAGATCTTCCTTGACTTATGATATTATGGCTTGATAAACCCATCTTAAATTGAGACTATCATAACTCAAAAATGCATTTAATACATCAAGCCTGCCAAACATGGCAGCTTAGCCTTGCCTACCTTAAATATATTCAGAACACTTCCTTTAGTCTATAGTTGGGTGAAATTATCTCACTCAAAACCTGTTTTAAAATAAGGTGTTAAATATCTCATGTAGTTTTATTGAATCCAGTACTGAAAGTGAAAAGTATGATGGTTGTGTTGGTACAGAACTTGTAAGTGTATCAGTTGTTTACTTTTGTGGTCACGTGGCTGACTGGGAGCTGTCTGTCTCATCTCTCTGTCCAGCATCCAGAGGTAATATGGCACTGTAAATCACTAGCCTAGGAAAAGATTGTTATTCAAATACAATTTCTACTGAATAAATGGATATCAATTTTGCACCACCATAAACTTGGAAAATCATCAGTTGAACCATTGTAAATCTGGGACTGTGTGTACTTGCTAACGTTTGTGAACACTTGCCTAAAAGCTTATTCTGGATGCTTTTCAGAGAAGTCTCTCAAAAGTCCCTCACTTTCCTTAAGAAATTACTGATTTTTCTTAGTTTTTTTTTTTAATCTGAATATGTCATGTTTTCTTTCTGTACTGTGATCTTCTGGCATCAGTGAAAATTAATTCTAGCTTCTCTCCTGATATGTTGAACAGTGATACACTATTGATGATGCCTCTATTGATGATCTGCAACCCACTAGGCCACAGTACACAGGGTCGCACAGAGTTGGACATGACTGGAACGACTTAGCACACAGAGAATATGTAAAATTTTACCTGATACTTTTTTCCTCCTTTTCTGCAGTTTTGTCTATAGGAAAATAGAAACAGATAGGTATGACAATATGACTAACCAGTAGTACTTTTGAAAATTTGTTTCAAATGAAAATAAACATGGAAATGATCATCATGAGAAACAGTTTATAAGACAACATTTTTAAAAGTTGTGTTTAGAACTATTGAAAATAGTTTATTTTCAGTAGGTCTTTATCTTTTTCTCTTTGAATTAAAGTAGACAAACTCTAAAAAATTAAAACTTGAGGCTAAAGTTAGCATAGCTCTATGGATGAATGAACATCTGTTGAGAAGTATGCTACATTTGAGAAGTAAAGATTACATTTGAATTTTAGCAACTTAACCTGAATTCCTAATACTTTCAACCTTAGCTACAGATAGCTTAGACTTTTTTGATTTGCTTCTAATCTATAGATTCTGAGGACTTTCTTTGAACTAAGAAACTCAGAAAAAGGATGCTAGAGAGAGGGATTTGGAGAGAAACTGTCATACCCTCTGTGGTTTGAGTGTAAAATATTGAAGTGTTAGTGAGAAAGCATTTGTCTCAGGACTGGGGGATGAGGATTAATTTTGAAGTAAATGCTGCAATTTTTGATTCTTCACTCTTTACAGCAAAACTGATAGCAAAAGAGACTTCTTAATTATCATCATTAATTAGTTGTGGGGCCAAAGGAAATGGAACCACCTGCCCATTGTCTATTGTTTCTGAAACTAGCTTACGTTCAGTCACTGAGGGTACATGTTAAAAAGACAGATATCTAGGTTGCTGACCATCAAATTCTGATCCATATTGTCCATGATGGGACTTTAGTGAATTTGGATTTTTAAAAAATTATGTAAGTTTAGAAACATTGTTCTGGTCTATTTTCTCCTTTGTCAAAATTGTCCTTATAAAAAAAAAATAAGACTAATTCTTATAATCTCACTTCAGCTTTCTATTCCTTCAGGTTACTGCTGTGAGTGAGAAATTAGGAGTTCTATTCCTGCTCTGCCACTTCATATGAATTAACACAAATCATATAATTGTCTTCAATTTCCTTAATTTTGTTTCTCAAACATTTCCTTATTAATTCTTATATGCAGGACATTTGAAAGGAAGGAATTAAGGAAAATGATCTCCTTAGTCCTTTTCATGTCCAAGATTATATATATAGAATGTGTTCTCTATCCCAGAGTCTTCCCTGGTGGCTCAGATGGTAAAGAATCTGCCTGGGTTCAATCCCTGGGTTGGGAAGATCCCCTGGGGGAGTGCATGACAACCCACTCCAGTATTCTTGCCTGGAGAATCCCCATGGATAGAAGAGCCTGGCAGGCTACAGTCCATGGGGTTGCAAAGAGTCCGACACAACTGAGCGACTAAGCACAGCACATCCTAGAGTCAGTTCTTGAGACAGAATGAACTTCACCTTTTCCTTTAAACAGACAGGGTATGGCATAACACACTCTTGGCTTTTGACTTACAATTTATGTCAATGGTTTTGTGTCTAAATAGTCCATTAACCTTGAATGGAAATCCTCCTATATGTAGGTTAATGTTTTGAACTGTAAATCCTTTGTATATCACAAAATGTCTGGCTGCATAAAACAGCTTTAAGAAATCAATATTTTGGCAAAGTGTTGTTTACAAAATAAATGGAAAAACTCAGAGTCACAGAATTTTAGAGCCTAGTCTTTGCTGTACAGTATTTTCATCATTTTAAATAAAATAGCTTGGTCTCAAGATTTGGCCATCTTGAAAGCAACAAAAAGGAAGTAAATAATCAGTATCCTACATCTTCAGAACTTTTCTTCATAAGAAGCAATCCTCTGGTATGTTTATCAGCAAGAAAATGAAATCCTTTTTTATTCTCAAATGTGATTTTTTATTCCACAGTCTTCCCAATTCCCCATAGAATAAAACATACTACAGGATATTTTATAAGTGTCTTCCCCATGTCAAATGTGCTGGAGATAGAAGAGAGTAAAATGAAGATGTCCTCCACCTCAAATCCACATTCTTAAAGGGCTTACATGCTGGTGAGGAAATCAGGCAATGCATTAAAAACCAAGGAAACCATATAGTTCATTATCAGGCATACAGTGTATTAGAAATAAACAGAGGAGGGAGGGTGTGGCGTGCTTAGAGACAGGTGGGTGCTAGTGACTTTGGATGGTTTCACTGAAAAAAATACACTCAGCAAAGACTTGAAGAAGGTGAGCATTGGAAAGATTGAAGGTGGGAGAAGAAGGAGACGACAGAGGACGAGATGGTTGGATGGCATTGCCGACTCAATGGACATGAGTTTGAGCTTGTCCAAACATGAGTTTGGACAGGGAGGCTTGGCGTGCTGCAGTCCATGGGGTTGCAAAGGGTCGGACACGACTGAGTGACAGAACTGACTGACTGACTGACTGAATCTGTGGCTAGACTATTCCAGGCAGAGGGAAGAAATAATGCAAAATCCTGAGGTGGGAGCATACTTGGCATGTTCTTAGAGCTTTTAGGATTGCAGTGGGATTAGAGGAGGAAATGTAAGGGGTATGTATTGGGTACAAGGGCACAGAACTCATGGGGTCATATTGTGCAGGATATGGCAGGTTATGGTAAGAAGTTCGGCGTTGACTCTGAGGGACATGGAGACCACTGGAGGGTTTTGTGCAGCTCTGCCTCAAGCTTGCTAGCTGGTTAACAAGACCACGAGGGCGCGCATATAGTTTTCCAGTCCTTCCTTGGACCAGTCTCTGCTCTCCGTGACCCTATTGTATGTGTGGATAAAATGTGAAGCTGGTTAATGAAAAAACTTTAAAGGATAGTTTTAGCCATGTCGTAATGAGAGTCATGTGACAGTGGTGAAGCAGGTGACGTTAATAAATCAGAGATTTTTCCCTTTGCATAAATAACCACTCATGCCTAATACACATATGTATATTTATATACTTTTGAATTTATTTTAATGAATCGACTAAGTTGCCACTAATATAGATGTATATTTTGTACTTATATTTTGCTTGTATTTGGTTGCATTTGGGATTAGGAAATGAGAAGATAAAACAAAAAGTGAAAACCTCTAAAATTTAGTTTTAAAGTAAAAACACTTGCAATGTATAATGCTTTAAATGTCAAATATTTGAATATTTTAGAAACTATTAGGTTCAGTTTTGAAAATTTTTAATGTAAGATGTTAATAATGATAGAGAATTGATTTAGATTGATTTAGAGAATTTTTCATTTTAAATGCATTTAAAATTTAAGAAGATACATCATTGCATCTATGGTAGTCAAACTAAGGATAAAAATTTAACATTCATTTAGCATTGGAGTTTTTCTTTTTTTGAATAATGCTTTAATCACTACTTTCTTCACTTCTTAGTAAGCATCTGCAAAGATATATTAAAATCTAACATAAACTACTGGATGTATTTTGAAATCTGCACAGCAATAAAACTTTAATATATTTTCCAACATGAAAAACAAAATCTTATTTCTATATAAAATTGAATACAAAAGATTCTTAGATTGCATAGAATGGAATCATTTCATTACCAGGTTTCTTTCATTTTTACTAGGAAAATCTTATGTAGGTTTGAATAATGACTTATTTAATAAGGAAAAAAATTCTTTGTGAAACCATAACACTATTTATGAGCCATCCTATGTACTAAAACATATAACAAGGTATATGATACTATTTTTAAATTAAAACGAACATTCAGGGAAACCTGGAAAGTTTATAGGCTTCATTTCTGTTTAGTTTTATAGAATAATACATTTTATTTCATCTTTTTTTTTCCTTTTCCTATTGACGTTAACCCCTCTTGTTTTCAACTTAATATTTTTCATCTACTTAGATACCAAAAATGGATATAGGGCATATAAATTGGTAGAGCCTGTCAGTAAGGTAAGCTGATTAAACAATATATACAAAGATATAGTCATTTTCTAGGAATACATCTTATCACACAAATATTGTCTGATTCCACCATATGTCGTTTTAAATCCAAAACACATTTTCTTGTCTGATATTTCCTAATCTTCCAACAACAAAGTCAAATGCTTCCAATTTTTATAGACTTCAGAGAATATTCAGAAACACCCAGTCATTTATTTTTACATTATTTTGCAGTACAGCAACATTACCTCAGCACTGTTAACAGATGTTTTCATCTCCACACAGTTTGCTGTTATGTCATCAAACACAAAAATACAAAGAAATGCAATAAGAAATGTATATTCTTTTCTCTCATAACATTTATCACAATCAATATAGCATTGGAACAATGCTAATACAGCCATGGTCCTTTGAGGCTGAGAGTGTTTGTAGCTAGCAGTGGTGCTATGAGCTGGTGCCAGGACATATTCATGGAAACACTTAGGATAATACTGCTTTAGTAGAGGCAGTAATGGTATAAACAGGGCAAAGGAAATACCGTGATTGCAACAGATGCAATTGATTATATGCCTTGGGGACTATTCCACTCATTTATTTTAAGTCCTGTCCATGTAAATCAAAAGACCGTGATGTTGTCAGGAAGACAAATCACAGACGTTGTAACACACTGCGACAGTGCTCCCGCTTTCCTGACACGGCGGATCATGCCTTTGGACACGAGAGGCTGTCTGAAGCATAGCTCTTGCACTGTCAACTGTAGAAAATAATCTGACTTAAGCGTCTGAATTGCTGTGAACTGTGATATGGCTTGTTCCAAAAGTAAAAAGTGATATGACTGCTTTAGGTAAAGTTAACTTATGTATTTGAAAGTGAAAGAAAGAAAGTGAAGTCTCTCAGTCGTGTCTGACTCTTTGTGACCCCGTGGGCTGTAGCCTACCATGCTCCTCCATCCATGGGATTTTTCCAGGCAAGAGTACTGGAGTGGGTTGCCATTTCCCTCTCCAGGGGATCTTTCAGACCCAGGGATCGAACCTGGGTCTCCCGCATTGTAGGCAGATGCTGTACCATCTGCGCCACCAGGAAGATCTATGTATTTGAACCTGGTCTTAAATCTCTCACGGAATAGAACTTAATAATTTTCAGTAATACTCCTAGTTGTCAATCTACACTAGAGCAGTAAATCTTAGGCACCAAAATAGTCAACTATGGATAATAACTCTAGGATCAGGATTTCAAATGAGATGTTCTTGGGAAGAGAGGCTTTCAGACCAGAGGTTGCTTCATGAAGACCAAGTGTCTTTTCCTTACTCTTTTCAGCCATTAAGTGGTTATTTTGGAGTAAAAGAATTTCTCTTTCTCTGTCATAATTATAATTTATGCTAGCCTAAGAAAGCTATGCAACATTTCTCTAATCTGATGCATGGCGAGCACAGAGATTGGAAAAGCAATTTGCATTTCCTTTTATCTCTTACTGATTGAAAGATCCATCACACCCCAGATTCACCTTGAAAGTAAAAAATGGCCGAGTGGTTCTTTGAAAGCTGAGACTTAAAGAGAATTGCTGAGCATTTTAATAGAGGAATTGAATGTCTTATAATTAATGCTACTGTGTGGCCTCACTCCTATAAAATAATACATTACATGCACATTAATTATGATTAGCATTCCTTCAATGAATAGCAAAGGAAATAATAGTGATTTGTTACTTATTCTTCAATGCTGTCACATAGTCTTTTGTAAAGAATGGGCTTGACTTGCTCAATTGATAGTAAAGGGATGCTAAATTTCAGTATTATGATTCCTTTCACTAGATAGTTCATACAATGTGCAAGTAGTGTATAATTTAACTTCAACTCTGCTCCTTAAAAAAAAAGTCAGTGTGGCAATTTAACTTGTGACTTTGAAAAGAAACCTATCATTTTATTTAAAGTGGAAAATAGAATGCAATCATATTTTTATTATTACTCTTTTACTACATTTGATCCAAAAACACAATATAAGCTCTTGTTCAGTCTTGCAAAACTTGGAAATCATGGAGATAAAAGGTTGGAACTTTTCCTGGGTGTTATGAGTATACTTCTCATATGCAACAATATTGATATTTATATTACATTTTTATAAGTTATGAGTCATCGTCTATAAATTCAGATGGACAAGAAATGTCCTGCACACATGCATATACACATGTGATTAAGTTAGACTTGGAACATATAGAAAGTCAGGCCTGTAAAATTACAGTCTTTTGATTATTGGGGGCAGCCCCTCTTCCTGTTGTACAAAAACCTGGCAAATAGAAGACAGTCCTCGAGCTGTCAGTCTATCTGTGTAGTTGCTGATACATTGCTTGTTTAAGCTTGGGGATAATTATCTCTGTTGCTCTTATTTCAAATGTGGGGGCAAGTATCTTTCCCAAGTCTGTAATTCCATGTGGTAGGTCCAACTCGCCAATACAGCCCCCAGTTGAAATCCTACCACATAACAGGGTGCTGCCAGGGATAGGAAATGTGTTCCCACCTTTTCTCTGGATCCAATGGCCTCCATTACCCTTAGCTGTGATGACACTCAGCATTTTCCCTCTTCTTTTTTATTTTTCCTTATTCCTACATTTGTCCAAAATATTCTTCTTCCTCTTTACCCTATCACTACCCTCTCATCTCTGAACTCTAATTTTCAAAACACAAAAGCTGAGAAGAGAATCTGCTGGCAATTAATGCAGTTGTCCCTGTGATCACAAGCCTCTTTTGAGATAATGGGGAAAAAAAGATCTGGATACCTTATGGGAATGTGGGGATGGAAAAGTTCAGTGAGAACAGAATACATGTTAATAGCTCAATAAATTACCTTGCCTCATTGCTTGAAAATTCCACCTGGAATTTTTAATGTATCTGTGCCTATAGTTCGGTTTGGAATTATAAGTTGAAAAGAAGCATGGAACACACCCAAAGGGAAAATGTGCATTGGTTCAATCATTTCTGATCCAGAGGTTCTATGTCTGATTCATAGAGAAACCTCAGCAGGCAAGTGAGCCACCTGGGAGATACAGGTTGTGTTTTTCTGTATTTCTTATGCATATTTCTAATGAGCTGCACCTTTCAACAATGCTGATTTTATCAGTAAATTTGTGGCCACTGAACTATCTATTGTGCAATCTATTATAGATAAATAGTAGTCCACTATCCACCTTACATGGTACTCAGACATTTGTTTAAAAAAATTATTCCTTTGAGACAAATTTGGTTTCACAAAGCATATAAAATGTAGGTGCCAGCTCAACCTGACTTAATACTGCCATTCACCACTGTGGCGTAATGTCCATAACACATTTTCACTCCTTAAAATAAAAATATTCAAAGCACAAGACTGAGACTAGACATCGGGGATTGGAATAAATGACTGCCTGAGGGCTCTATCAGTTGAGTAGAGTTGTGCTAACAATGATAATAATAGCTAACACTTACCTGGTGCCTGCTATGTCCCGAGATGGTTTTAAGGACTTTATAGGCATTAACTATTTCAGTCCTTTCACAAGTCAGCGAGGCTGCTATTCTTCTTCTCACTTTACAGGTAAGAGAGATGAGGCAGAGACTCTCAGGGACTGTCAGGTTCATATGGCTGATAGGAAGCTGATTGGGATGTGAGCCTAGTAGTTTGGCTCCTGAATCACTGATCTTACCCACTCCACTTAACACCATGATTTCTAGGATGGAAAAAGGACACAGTCACCTTTATTCCCATCTTTTCCCAACACAACTCACATAAAGTATAATCATGAACTTCTGTTTCAAAAGCTAAATTAGTAAGTTTATGCTTATCAAGAAAAATAGCATGCAAAAACATTTAAAATAATAATTTCCATTGGGTGCTTATATATTATACATACCTAATAGCTAATATACATTTGTATTATGTAAAATTAGCAATCAGAAAGTACAATGTTGAGACCCACATTTTCATTTAACTTTATGTGGTGAGGATTTTCCACTTGAAAAAGTCCTTAAATATGTTTATATATTTATATAAAAATACTACTTATATTCTTTATACGTATTATTTATATAAAATTTTAGGTTGTTTCCAACTTTTCATAATTCTAGATAAAAACAGTAAAACACGTTCTTCTGTTCTCATGATCATTTTCCTGAACAGCACTTTCCAAAGTGGATTGACAGGATAAATTATACAAACACTTAGGAGCTCTTGAAACGCTTCGCCTGATCGTCTCCCCAAAGTAGTCTTGCTTTACAGTCACGCAAATAGTGCACAGGTGCCATTTGTAATTTGGAGAAGGCGATGGCACCCACTCCAGTACTCTTGCCTGGAAAATCCCATGGGCAGAGGAGCCTGGTGGGCTGCAGTCCATGGGGTCGCGAAGAGTTGGATATGACTGAGTGACTTCACTTTCACTTTTCACTTTCATACATTGGAGAAGGAAATGGCAACCCACTCCAGTGTTCTTGCCTGGAGAATCCCAAGGACGGGGGAGCCTGGTGGGCAGCTGTCTATGGGGTCCCACAGAGTCGGACAAGACTGAAGCGACTTAGCAGCAGCAGCCATTTGTAATGCAAGTTCAGCAGCACTAGGTATTCTAGTCTATTGACGTTTTAATTTATTCTGTGGATATTTGTTTTCCTTGACATAGAAGGTAAACATATTTTTCTTATTTTTTTCCAAGTAGAATTTCTATAGTGAGAATAAGCAACCTTTGACTTTCCCATATGTTACAAATATTTTTTCCTGGTTTGATGTTTGTATTTATTTTGCTTAACATGATTTTTAAATAGAAGTTTTAAAATATAGTTTAAATACATCAACATTTGTCATTGTGGTTTCTTTATTTCCATATTGAGAGTAGCTACCCTCATTTTAACATTAGAAAAATACTCAATTTACTATCTTCTCTAGTTACTTTTGGTTTAATCTTTTAGTTTTTCATGGTGTAACTGATTTGAAATTTACTCTGGCAAAAATTAATACTGAATTAATTTGTGTATAGTGGCATCTTTTTAGTATTGAATTTACTCCTCAAATGATCAGTGCTTTCTTCTCTCACTAAATTTTTATAGTTTTATTCATATGAAGTCTATAATTTGTTTTAAATTTTAAGATATGTATCTTGGATGCTGTTGTGATAAGGTCAGTTAGTTTTCCCACTTTTTATTTTACTAAACATATAAGCAAGATATGAATTATCACATATAATTGGTCAGCTTATTGGAATCTCTAATGAATTTTTTTTTTACTTTTGTATGTTGTACAAAAGCTGTAGCTTAAACAAAAGAATGGTCATAACCATGTAAAAAAGAAATTTTATTTTCTTCTAATTGTTATATGTTATTGTTTTATTTTACATAGCATCTATAGAACTCTGAGAAAAATATTACATAGTAATCAAATAGGTATCATTTTTTTGTTTGTTTTTTATTTTGATTGCTCACTTTTGAGCAGAATATTGGCTTTTGTTGAGGTATTTAACTCAACAATATTTATTAAACACTGAATATAGGCCAGGTAATCTTGGAGACTGTAGAGAAAGAGGCAGAGAATAAGTATGATAAATAAATAGATTTATTACATTAGTCAGTGATAAATGTTAAGGATAAAAAAAAAACCTCCAGGCAATGGAGTGAGATATTTGGATGGGTTGCTTTTAGATGTTTGGATGGGTTGATTTTGGGTAGGGTAGCTAGGGATGAACTCACTGAGAGGAAAGACTTTGAGGATGTGAAGGAGTGAGTCCTGGACAAAGGTTATTCCTGGAAGAGCAAATAGCAAATGTAAAGGCCCAAATATAAGTACTTGTCTAGAATATTTAAAGAAGAACATGGTCTTCAAAGATCTGAAAGATAATGAGGCACCAGATCGTCTAGCCTTCCATTCAGCTCAGTTCAGTTGCTCAGTCATGTCTGACTCTTTGCGACCCCATGGACTGCAGCATGCCAGGCCTCCCTGTCCATCACTAACTCCCGGAGTTTACTCAAACTCATCTCCATGGAGTTGGTGATGTCATCCATCCATCTTATCCTTTGCTGTCCCCTTCTCTTCCCACCTTCAATCATTCCCAAGATCAGGGTCTTTTCAAATGAGTCAGTTCTTTGAATCAGGTGGCCAAAGTATTGGAGTTTCAGCTTCAGCATCAGTCCTTCCAATGAGCACCCAGGACTGATCTCCTTTATGATGGACTGGTTGGATCTCCTTGCAGTCC
>NW_011495084.1:4461621-4463451 GCF_000754665.1 Bison bison bison
CACCTTCAGTGCTCAGCTTTCTTTATGGTCCAACTCTCACATCCATACATGACAATTGGAAAAACCATAGCTTTGACTAGATGGACCTTTGTCAGCAAAGTAATGTCTCTGCTTTTTAATATGCTGTCTAGGTTGGTCATAACTTTTCTTCCAGGGAGCAAGCGTCCTTTAATTTCATGGTTGCAGTCACCATCTGCAGTGATTTTGGAGCCCAGAAAAATAAAGTCTGTCACTGTTTCCACTGTTTCCCCATCTATTTGCCATGAAGTGATGGGACCGGATACCATGATCTTAGTTTTCTGAATGTTAAGTTTTATTACAGCTTGTGCTTCATCCAGTCCAGTATTTCTTATGATGTACTCTGCATATGTTAAATAAGCAGGGTGACAATAAACAGCCTTGACTTACTCCTTTCCCGATTTGGAAGCAGTCTTTTGTTTCATGTCCAGTTCTAACTGTTGCTTCTTGACCTGCATCTAGCCTTAGACTTCATAATGAGCACTTTGGTTTTTATTTTGGGTGAGGCAGGAAGTTGTTAAGAAGGGGTACTTAAAAGAGCCTTGATTAAGAGATTTTTTTTTTTTAATTAGGAAGAGATATATTTTTTTGGGGGGACACATGTGTCCTCTTCCAGGTGGATCATGCTGCTAACCGTACCCAGTTTGGGGAGAAAATTCACAACTTTGGGCTGATCCAGGAGAAGCTGGCCCGGATGGCTATGCTGCAGTATGTGACTGAGGTGAGGGCCGCCCCCTGTCCCCAGAGCCCTTCTTCCCAGATGGGTCAGACTACAACCCAGGAAGAGATATTGAATCGACTTTAAATTGAAAGACTTTATTAAGAGGATTTGCACAAAAGGCTTAAGTATTTTCTGTATCTGTCTTAGAGTATAAAGAAAAATGGAAATCAATTTTAAGTTGGTTATTTTACCACAACAAAGGGCAATGCCCTTTGGGGAAAACAACAGTATACTGTTGGGAATACTTACAGTAAAAGGTGAGTATACTCACCTTAAGAATTATCATGAGATTTAAATGAAATAACATGTAGAATATTCAGCTGACTCTTTGGCAAATAAATAGTAAATATCCAAGTATGTTAGCATAATATTAAGGTTAATCAAATATGTTATTATATAGCAAGAACTTTGATATAAAAATATATACAGTATATATAATAAACTTTGACTTTTAGAATGGAGTTAAACTTGTCATACACATTTTTCCTTTAAATTTCTAGTCATGTAATTTTAGCATTTTTCTCAATAAGGTTATTTTAGCCTCACAGAAAACCTGGGTCTACTTCGGGATAAATCCTACTTTTTTAAAGAAAATTTTTTAGAGAAATTTTAGATTCATAACAAAATTGAGTTAAAGGTGAAGAGATTTCCTCTGTACCACCTACCTCCGCACATATATGGCCTCTCAGCAACATCACTTACCAGAAAGGTATACTTGTTATTATTGATGAACCTACAATATCACGTAATATCACTAAAAGTTCATAGTTTACATTAAGATTCACCTTTTAGTTCAGTTCAGTTCAGTTGCTCAGTCGTGTCCGACTCTTTGCGACCCCTTGAATCGCAGCATGCCAGGCCTCCCTGTCCATCACCAACTCCCAGAGTTCACTCAGACTCATGTCCATCGAGTCAGTGATGCCATCCAGCCATCTCATCGTCTGTCGTCCCCTTCTCCTCCTGCCCCCAATCCCTCCCAGCATCACAGTCTTTTCCAATGAGTCAACTCTTCGTATGAGGTGGCCAAAGTACTGGAGTTTCAGCTTTAGCATCATTCCTTCCAAAGAAATCCCAGGGCTGATCTCCTTCAG
>NW_011495084.1:4464515-4471515 GCF_000754665.1 Bison bison bison
TCAACTGGAATTCCATCACCTCCACTAGCTTTGTTCATAGTGATGCTTTCTAAGGCCCACTTGACTTCACATTCCAGGATGTCTGGCTCTAGGTCAGTGATCACACCATTGTGATTATCTGGGTCATGAAGATCTTTTTTGTATGTATTTAAGATTTGTCCATGTCTTTTTATGACTCGATAACTCATTATTCGTGTTTATTTTTTTAAATTTAGCATTAAGGAATGTTTCATTCTGAATATACCAAAGTTTAGCCATTCACTCATTGAAGAACATCTCAGTTGCTTCCGAGTTTTAGTAAATACGGATAAAGCTGCTATAAACATTTGTGTGCAGATTTTGTATGGACATGTTTCCAGCTCATTTGGGTGTTAAGAATAGTGCTAAGAAGCACCATTGCTGGACTCTATGGTAAGAGCATATTCAGTTTTGAAACCACCACTGTCTTTCAAAGTGTTTACACTGGTTTGCATTCCTACCAGCAATGAATAAGAGTTTCAGTTGCTGTATATCCTTTAACGCACTTGGTGTTGTCAGTATTTTGAATTTTGGTTATTCTAATAGGTAAGTAGTGATATCTTACTGTTGTGCTAATTTGCATTTCTCTTATGACATCACCTCATATGCTTATTTACTATCTGCCTTTCTTCTTGCATGATGTGTCTCTTAAGGTCTTTGGCCAACTTTTTAACCAGTTGTTTTTCTTATTATTGAGTTTTAAGAATTCTTTTTGTATTTTAAATAATGATCCTTTATCAGAAATGTCTTTGGCAAATATTTTCTTACAATATTTGTATAATATTTTCTTATACAAGTCTGTGGCTTGCCTTTTCATTCTCCTCATAGTGTCTTTCACAAAGCAGAAACTTTAAAAATTTTAATTAAGTCCAGCTTATTTCTTTCTTTCATAGATCATGCCATTGGTAGTGTGTCTTAAAAGTCATTGCTGAATTCCAGGTGATCTAGATTTTCTCTTATGTTAACTTCCAGAAGCTTTATAGTTTTTCATTTAGGTCTACTATCCATTTCAAATTAATTTTTGTGAAGAAGATAGGTTTGTGCCCACTTTTTATTTTTGCATGTGGATGTCTGGTTGTCGAGAATTGTTTATTGAAAAGGCTGTCTTTCCTCACCATATTGTCTTTGCTTCTTTGACTGTAGTTATGAGGTCTGTTTCTGGGTTCTCTATTTTATTCCATTAATCTGTTTTTCCCCACATACCACACTGTCTTGATTACTGTAGCATTATGGTAACTCTTAAAGTCAGATAGTGCCAGAATTCTGACTTTGTTTTTCTGTTTCAATATCATGTCAGCCATTCTGAGTAATCCTGCTATGCTATGCTAAGTCACTTCAGTCGTGTCCGACTCTGTGCGACCCCATAGACGGCAGCCCACCAGGCTCCGCCGTCCCTGGGATTCTCCAGACAAGAACACTGGAGTGGGCTGCCATTTCCTTCTCCAATGCATGAAAGTGAAAAGTGAAAGTGAAGTCGTTCAGTCATGTCCGACTCTTAGTGACCCCATGGATGGCAGCCTAACAGGCTCCTCCGTCCATGGGATTTTCCAAGCAAGAGTACTGGAGTGGGGTGCCATTGCCTTCTCCGTTAGTAATCCTAGTAGGTAATTTTAAATATTAAAATGTGGACAGGGAGTAGAGTGGGTTTTTTTTTTTTTTCTGAGCATGCTTTTTTTTAAAAATGAATTTTTATTGGAGTATAGTTAATTCATAATGTTGTGTTAGTTTCTGCTGTACAGCAAAGTGAATCAGTTATACATACACATATATGTATATGTGTATACATATATCCACCCTTTTTTAGATGCCATACAGACCATTACAGAGTAATGAGTAGAGTTTCCTGTGTTATACAGTAGGTTCTTATTATCTATTTTATATATAGTAGTGTGTATATGTCAGTCCCAATCTCCCAATTTATCCCTCCCCATCCCTTTCTTCTTTGATATCCATAAGCTTGTTTTCTACACCTGTGACTGTATTTCTGTCTTGTACATAAGTTCATTAGTACCTTTTTTAAGGTTCCATATATAAATGATATCATATGATGTTTGTCTTTCTCTGTCTGACTTTAGTTTTGACCACTAAAAACATTGTATGATAAATCAGAAATCCACCACCTCATTGATTTTGAAATCTGCCCTTACATTGTAATATATGGATTCAAAAGAGAATATAGCACGCTTTTCTCTTCTGAATATGTGGAATTATGCCAATTTTTTCTGTGTGTTTCTTAGAGATGGGAAGAGAGGAATGATAACAATAATAAAGGTGTGTGTGTCTGAAGGTGTAAAGTCAGTCTCTGCCTCCTTTGTGTGCCAATACAATGAATAGGCTACACTGCAACCAATTTCACAAAGAAACATTTCAGAATTAGTTGAAATAAATGAGAATCAGTAAACTCACATCTAGAATATCACATTAGCAACTTTTTGTGTGTGTAGCATTCTAGGTAGTGATATCTGGGTCATCCTGAGTTAATGATTGGAAAGGTTTATTTTCCGAGGCTCTGCCCTTGACCTGGTTTTATTTTAAAGTGCTTCACCTTTTAGGGATTCTGATTTAGTTACTTACTTTCTAGAAACAACAACAAAAAAGTAAGAGATGTTTGTTTTTATTAGCATTTATGCAGCATAATGTGATAAAAGCTACTTCTATTGTATGTTTTCTAATGTGCAAGGGCTTTTGCTGAAAGCTAATTTAACCTGAAAATGACAAGATATTGACCCATTATCACAGATAAGAAATATCTTTAGTTATGTAGTGTTCCCACAAAAGAAAAAGAACTGAGATAAATGGTCTCTTGCTATAAGCCTAAAATGATAAAGAAATAGTCATTTTTCCAGTTGTAAAAATACTAAGATGAAAATAAGGAACTATCAGAGGCAAAAGAATATTCAGTAAGATCATATGTATTAATAGAGTCAAGCATTTCAAATATTATGTGTGTGTTCTTGATAATTCAAGGTGACCAGCCCCATATATGAAAGCCAGGCCTTTGTATCCATACAGCATGTCCGCCGAGCAGTGCTTTAATGTTTATGAAAGTTGGCATCTTGTGATATTCTGTTCTCTGCTTTTTGAATAGTTGAAGGTTATTTCCATATGGCCACTTAAGGTTGTGGAGTTTAAAGCAGTATGTAAAACACTTTCTTTGCAATTTAATCCTATCAACAAAAAAAGACTTTCTGAAATATATGGTAACTGATCACATTTTTCTCCTTTCACTTTAATTATCAAGAAGCCTAAATGATGAAAATGCTGAGTTTTATGTACCCTGTTATGGCTTATACATTGAAATGCTTTTTGAATCTTGATTTCCACTTCTTTTTTTAAAAAATTTTGATTCTATAATTTTATTTCTATTTTCTTATGTCTTAGGTGTCCCAAATTTGTGCATGTGAATAATGTTGTGCATAAGTGAATGGATAAATAAATGTTGTGTGTTAAAACTTTCTAATTTCTTTAGAAACTTTTCAAAGATTTGGTGGTCTTACTTAGCCAATAAACCTGTCACAGAAAATTAAACTTGCTGGAGACAGACTAACAATTAGTCGAAATTCTGGACAAAAAAATTGTTAGGGTAATCGGTCTGCCAAGTCAAGTTGAAGTGTATCAATATTCAAAATCAGCTCACAAAGCAGTGATAACCTGACATAATCAATTATGTGAAAGTTTTTTTATTTAGAATTATATTTTCCAGTAAACTAGTATATGATAAGGAACATAGTATTGATTTCCCAAGACTGACACTTGGAAATGTAAAGTAACCTCTCATATAAAGCCTTTGTTTGTTTTTTTTTTTTCTTTTTACATTAAAGGAATACCTTTATAAATGGCTTTCCATATTAGATTTTAAAATAATATTATTGTAGCATCAAAAACTCGTATATATTTTAATAATTTCCAAAAGAATGTAATTCTATTTTCCCTTCTAAAATACCATTATTTACAAGATGTTTGAAAGAGAACTTTATCCGAATATTGTGTTCAGTTTAAAATCATACATTTCAAGAAATGATAAAACAGGCTAGAGGGCATTTAATATGATTGGAGAGGTGGAAAAATTATTTTTAGGCTAATCTAGAGAGGTAGTCATTACTTATTCTGGAAAGATAAATCAAAAGGGGCAAATGAAAGACTCTCTTTGAAACTCTCTTTGCTTACTTGCTCTTCATCTTCCCATGTGTGGACTTAAAAAATGAACTTTATTTATTGTGAAGGAAGAATTCACACATAGGGAAGATGTCTTTGATAATATGGTAGATCAAAATGCTGACCTAGTTTGCTAAGGGTTAGGTTGCTGTGAATTTTAATCCCTAGGGAATCACTAAATTTGCTAGGCAACTATGTGATTTGAATGATTTAGACAGTGGTGCTTGGTACTGAATCACTTGAAGAGATGAAGGTTGGGGTGCTTTTCTAATTTATGTTTCAGTGATTTTATTGAAGCAGATATTGTATATTCCAGTAGATATAGTTGCTTCTCCCTAAATTAAGCACAGAGACAGATAATTAAGTTTCTGAAAGTTTTGTGTATTACATACACCTGGTATCTTTTTTAAAAATTACATTTTCCTTCCAATAAACTCCTCAAATGTGCTGTACATGCATCTATTTGAAGTATTTAATATGTCTCATTGAGTTATATATTCCTTTCTTCCACTAGGTAGTATTTTTTTTTTACAGGTAAGATCTTGGTGGAAATTATTTGTATTCCTGGAACCTAGTACAGTGTTGCACATGATGTCCAAAATTATGATGTGGTAAATGAAAGGAAAAAGGAAGAAAGCCAATAAGAAAGAAGAAATTTCTGGCTCCTGTCTTAAAAAGTTGATCCTGTAATTTTGGCTTGTAGTCATAAGGTGGCAGAAGTGTGCCACCATGAAGAAATTCATTTATTCATTCATTCATTTATTCATTCATTCATTTAATCCTATTACACACTGTTAGATTTTCTTTTCCTCCATGATCTTTCTGGAGTCTTGAAGACTATAGAAAACAGTGAATAATCTGAAAAGCATCTCACCCAATACAGATTTGTCAACTAAACAGCTGAAATCTTGGTAAGGTTAAAGTATCCTGATGCTAAAATGGAACATTCTCTGACATATTTTTTCTCACATTTTTGCTCTTTAGTTTCTATATACACTTTTGTTACTCTGAGAACCCTAATTTTAAATTAATCTAATAAAATATTCCAATTTAGCTGAAAATAATTTTGTAATTTCAATGTCTCTGCTTTAAAAGGTATGCGTATTTTCTCCTGATGGGGAGGCAAAAAACATCTTTCATTATTCTAAAACTAGCTGTCATTCATTGTGGCCCCATAAAATATCACTTCATTTTTTCTTACTTTTAAGTTTTAACTTTACTTACTTTTAAGTTTAAGTATTATTTTTTCTTACTTTTAAGTTTGGTGTAATAAATATATTCACTTTTTAAAGATGAGGAAACGAAATAACCAAATATTTAAAGAGTTTGCTCAATGTTACACTGAAAGTTATGGGAAGAACTTGGGATGTGAACCTGGTTTGGCATTCTCATAGATTTGGGTCCACCCATCAGAGTTTACCCATGTAGAGTTTTTTTAAATTCATATTTGCTGATGTATCAGATTTCATTTTTATTTCAGTTCACAGTCAATGTAGAGATGACCCAGCTGAGGACATATATATTAGAATTTTTATCACAATGTATTATAATTGCTCATTTACTTGCCTGCTTAATTAAAATTGAATTCTCTGAGGGCAAAGTGTGATCTTCTATCTTTACATTCCCAGCATCTGGTAAAGAGTATGCGTGCGTGCTAAGTTGCTTCACTTGTGTCCGACTCTTTGCGACCCTGTGGACTGTAGCCTGCCAGGCTCTTCTATCCGTGGGATTCTCCAGGCAGGAATACTGGAATGGGTTGCCATTCCCTCCTCCAGGGGATCTTCCTGACCCAGGGATCAGATTAAACCTGTGTCTTGTGCAACTCTCGCATTGCATACAGATTGTTTATTGCAGAGCCACCAGGGAAGCCTGGTAAAGAATATTCTAGGTGGAAAAACTCCATATATAAAAATGTTAAATAATTTAATAAATCAAGGTTCTTTTACCAAAGCTTAGGTTTCTTTTTCCCTCTCCTCAATCCAAAGCCTCAGAAGTAGTTTTCTTAAAGTGAGAATATTTTTGCAGCAGACTCCATTGCTTACAAACCTCACTTTCTCCTCTAACTTCAGTTTTTTTTAGGTGTCAGGATGCTTTATGTTTCAGGGGAGTATGTCGTGGAGAGAGAATCAGTCAAGGTAATTTAATTCCCTTGTTTTCAGTGGTTGAGTTAGGAGTGTGTAAGTGATATGATGCAAAATGTGAGAAAGTCTGTTGGGAGTTGACAGCAAGTTTTTCTTGCCTTTAGGAAGCAAAGTAAGGAAAACGTTTGTGTTCTTCTGTTGGGTGTTTCAGTGTGAGGATATGATAGTTGGAAGCTGCTTCAACCATTTGAAAGATAAACATCAAAACAATGAGAATGGCAGAAAAGAAAGGTGAAAGAACTTGATTACATTGTAATTTTCTGAATTAATAACGTTTGGAATTTCCAATCCCTTGTATTGGGATAGATAATTCAATCAGAGCCATTGCCACACCTACCATTTGTTCACCTCTGTTTATTGTAAAATTTCCTGTACAATCAAATGTGGCCACGGCTGTGACAGGGAGGGTTCCTGCCCTTAACTGGCAAACTGCCACCGTCTTCCATAGCAGTTCAGTCAGTTCAGTTCAGTTGCTCAGTCGTGTCCGACTCTTTGAGACCCCATGAATCGCAGCACGCCAGGCCTCCCTGTCCATCACCAGGTCCCGGAGTTCATTCAGACTCACGTCCATCAAGTCAGTGATGCCATCCAGCCATCCCATCCTTTGTCGGCCCCTTTTCCTCCTGCCCCCAATCCCTCCCAGCATCAGAGTCTTTTCCAATGAGTCAACTCTTCGCATGGGGTGG
>NW_011495084.1:4471615-4474242 GCF_000754665.1 Bison bison bison
CCTTCAGAATGGACTGGTTCGATCTCCTTGCAGTCCAAGGGACTCTCAAGAGTCTTCTCCAACACCACAGTTCAAAAGCATCAATTCTTTGGCGCTCAGCCTTCTTCACAGTCCAACTCTCACATCCATACATGACCACAGGAAAAACCATAGCCTTGACTAGACGAAACTTTGTTGGCAAAGTAATGTCTCTGCTTTTGAATATGCTATCTAGGTTGGCCATAACCTTCCTTCCAAGGAGTAAGCGTCTTTTAATTTAATGGCTGCAGTCACCATCTGCAGTGATTTTGGAGCCCAAAAAAATAAAGTCTGACACTGTTTCCACTGTTTCCCCATCCACTTGCCATGAAGTGATGGGACCAGATGCCATGATCTTCGTTTTCTGAATGTTGAGCTTTAAGCCAACTTTTTCACTCTCCACCTTCACTTTCATCAAGAGGCTTTTGAGTTCCTCTTCACTTTCTGCCATAAGGGTGGTGTCATCTGCATATCTGAGGTTATTGATATTTCTCCTGGCAATCTTGAGTCCAGAAATGCTTCCAGCCCAGCATTTCTCATGATGAACTCTGCATATAAGTTAAACAAGCAGGGTGACAATATACAGCCTTGACATACTCCTTTTCCTATTTGGAACCAGTCTGTTGTTCCATGTCCAGTCCTAACTGTTGCTTCCTGACCTGCATACAGATTTCTCAAGAGGCAGGTCAGGTGGTCTGGTATTCCCATCTCTTTCAGAATTTTCCACAGTTTATTGTGATCCAGACAGTTAGGGAAGATCTAGATGCCATTCACTTCGAGGAGGTTCAGCTGCTCCATAGACATCCAGAACACATGTTATGAACTACTCACCACCTATGTCAGGACAAGGTAATGACACAAAGCCTCTGGTATACCAGTAAAAGTTTAACAACTCACTTCCCTAAAACAAAACAGTTGATATTTTAAATTTTATTAGTAGTGTCACAGATAGAAAGCAGGTATAGCACTGCTACTGCTGCTGCTGCTGCTAAGTCGCTTCAGTTGTGTCTGACTCTGTGTGACCCCATAGACGGCAGCCCACGAGGCTCCACTGTCCCGTGGATTCTCCAGGCAAGAACACTGGAGCGGGTTGCCATTTCCTCCTCTAATTCATGAAAGTGAAAAGTGAAAGTGAAGTCACCCAGTCGTGTCCATCTCTTAGCGATCCCATGGTCTGCAGCCTACCAGGCTCCTCCGTCCATGGGATTTTCTAGGCAAGAGCACTGGAGTGGGATGCCATTGCCTTCTCCAGGTATAGCGTGCAGTTTAAGTATACAATACTCTTTATTGTAAGTTCCATATAGCTAATTGATTCTCACATAATGCTTTGTTTGGTGTCTGCCAAATGTCGGTTATCTATAGACAAGCTAAAGTTGCAGCCAATGAATGTATGTCCAACATGACTGTTGCTTGATATTTTCATTTGCATTAAGAATAATACAAATGAAACTATAAAGACATTGTTGGAATACTACTCATTTGCCAATGATATTACCAACTTTTTTTGCTGAGTATAAGGATGTTTTTCAAATATTGGAAGAATATTTCCTCGCTATTGTGTTCTATTCACAGTGGAACAGATATAGCCATAATATGCTTTAAGTTTACTCTACACTATTAACATTTTCTCTATGAATTAAGTTTTCCACTAAGAAAACAATCAATCAAGCCTCCGTTTGTTGGGTTTCCCAGTTGCTCTGGTGTAAATCTTCTTTCAATGACTGACTTCAAGCTACAGTAATGATGACAAAACATGAAGCTGGGAAGAGGTGTGTAGTGGCACACTATATTTTTCCACCATGTAGAAATAAGGCAAATAATATCAAAAGCAAAGATAATTGTAAGATACACTAAAGTAATTAGGAAGTGATGAGGCTTGAGAATTTAATATAAAAATTATCAGACTGTAAATTTATATGATTTAATTTTTAATAATAGCTATGTTTTATAACCACCTTGTGAAATTCCTGAAAATTAAATAATCCACTTTTGTGAGCTGGTATCCAGCTCAGGCACACTGTTGCACCATATGTTTCATCACAGAAATAAGTGATTCACCGCCACAGGTGTGCATGTGTTCCCCATCCTGAGCCCTCCTCCCTCCTCCCTCCCCATACCATTCTTCTGGTCTTTATATTTTCATAATAAATTTTTAAATCAATTTCTACCAAAAAAATATCCAGTTGGAATTTTTCTTTGGGATTGTGTTGAATATTACATAGATTATGTTTGCATTTATTAATATATCTTAAAAATATTGAGTCTTCCAACCTTTGAACAAGATCTTGATCTGTTTATTTAGGTTTTTTGAAATATATCCCAGCAGTGTTTGTACTTTTTTATAGAAATGTCTTCCACATTTTTTATGTTTATCCCTAAATGTTTCATGTTTGTGGGTGCTATTGGTAATGGCATTGGTTTTTAATTTCAGTTTCTAATTCTTCTTTTCTAGCATATAGAAATACAGTTGTTTTTATATATTGACTTTGCATCCTATGACCTTGCTGAACTGACTTGTCTGTTAAAGTAGCTTATTTTGTAGATTTTTTGCAATTTTCTGCATTGATGATTGTGTTATCTGTTAATAAAGACAGTTTATTTTTTTCTTG
>NW_011495084.1:4474342-4477233 GCF_000754665.1 Bison bison bison
TTTCTAAAAAAAAAAAAAAAGAAATAAGTGATTCATTTTCCTGGTTCAGTTTAGCAAAATTTGGGTAACAAATTATGTAGAATCTCCTGTTGCTATCAGATGTATTTGTTTTTAGGCAAACAATTCTACTGGCAGACTGTTTTTTTCCCTTTTCAGAGTTAATGCCAGTATAGACTGGATAAGTTGTTGTGGATCAAAATCTAATTATTTTAAGATGCTTGTGAATGTCATATACCCAAATTTACCAAAATAATTTTTACTATTATTACTGTTCTTATACATATCAATTGAAGGCCCCTTCAAGAAGTATATGTCAGTCAAAACTTTGGAGTTGGGCATTTGTTTTGAGGATTCAGTTCAGTTCAGTTCAGTCTCTCAGTCTTGTCCGACTCTTTGTGTCCCCATGAATCATAGCACACCAGGCTTCCCTGTCCATCACCAACTCCCAGAGTTTACCCAAACTGATGTCCGTTGAGTTGGTGATGCCAGATAACCATCTCATCCTCTGTCATTCCCTTCTCCTCCTACCTTCAATCTTTCCCAACATCAGGGTCTTTTCCAGTGAGTCAGTTCTTCTCATCAGGTGGCCAAAATATTGGAGTTTGAGCTTTAACATCAGTCCTTCCAATGAACACCCAGGACTGATTTCCTTTAGGATGGACTGGTTGGATCTCCTTGGAGTCCAAGGGACTCTCAAGAGTCTTCTCCAACACCACAGTTCAAAAGCATCAATTTTTCTGCACTCAGCTTTCTTTATAGTCCAACTCTAACATCCATACATGACCATTGGAAAAACCATAGCCTTGACTAGACGGATCTTTGTTGACAAAACTATGGCAAATTATTTTTATGTGATAGTGAAATAAATGTGTCTTACTTAAATTATGTTATCATAAACCTGAAATATCATATAATTTTACAATTTTTGTTTACAGTTCAGTTTAGGCCTTTTTGTTATATCTGATGAATTTATGTGGGTGATTTTCTTTTTACTCAATCCAGATAAATTTAGTGATTTGCAATGAATATAGCCTTAACTTTTCAGATTTATTTAAATCAGACAGGGAACAAAATTGAGGGATTGAAAAATGATATCAACAGCTTTATAATACTATCCTATGATTTGTCTTCTTCTAATTTAGGTTCAGAAATAACATCTAATTATGTTCCTATTCCTGTAGAGAATTCCTGATATTTATAAAACATTCCTCATTGGGTATGTTTTTTCAAAATCTTGATTGCATGCACCATTTCTTTTGTTTTGTTTTCAAATAAATCAATGGAAAGAAAAGAAACTACAGAAATACTTTCCTTCTTTAAATTTCATATTAAATAAAAGGATTTATTTTTGAACCTGAACAACCGCTGGTGTAGAAGAAAGGATACATAAATTTGGCATTAGATGAAACAATATATAATTCTGCTCCAAGCTTTTGAGAAACAGATGGGAATTAAGTGTCACTGAAATTGAGCCCTCTCTTATCTCAGTAGGGTCAGGAAATAGAGAAATAATTTCTTTTTTCCATAACTTCAGACTGGGATCTAGCTGAATTTGCCCACTCTGGCCTACTGACTTGTGCTTACAGATAAGTTACAGTTGAATGCATGAGCAACTTACCTACATGGATTTTTAAATGAGGAGAAAAATAGTTTGGCTTTACTGTCACAAATGTATTCCAATTGAGATAGACATAATACAGTTAATATTGGATAATTTGACACAAGTGTCTGGGCAATTCAAGAAGAATCTTTTCTATTACCTAATTATTCACATAATTGAGGAAAATGGGGATATTATGGTGACCCCTGTATTTAAATCCAACCTTTCAATTTTTCAGTGTTTGCAGAGAACTTCATTTGAGAAATTATTCTCAGTGTTAATTTTATACATGTTTTCTCTACTTACTGTCTTTAGAAATATATAAAGGGATCTTTTTTCCTAAGAACTTTCCTGCTTCTAATATCTCTGTACTAAAATTATTATAAAATGGCTAGATATTTCCTCAGTAATAATTTATAAATATCTCAACTTGAGAAACTTTTAAATACAAACTCTAAGATTTAAAAGTTCTATTTTAAGTATTGCTATTGATTTTGAACGTGTTAAGTTGCTCAGTTGTATCCAACTCTTTGTGACCCATGGACTGTAGTCCATGGAATTCTCAAGGCAAGAATAGTGGAGTGGGTTGCCATTCCCTTCTCCAGGGGATCTTCCCAATGCAAGGGTCGAACCTGGGTCTTCTGGATTGCAGGCAGTTTCTTTACCGTCTGAGCTCCCAGGGATGCCCAATCAATAATGTGCTGATTATTAATGCTTAATGAATATGCTGATTTTTCCGAAAAAATTATTGATAATTTTAAAGCCCCCCCTTTCCCCCCAAAATGATGCCTCTAGAATATATCTTGATCAAAAGAGTATACATCCTGGACCTGTTTTCAGTAAGACCTATGATATGTGAAGTGCATATGATTTTTGGTAATTTAACCACTAGGCCATACAGGTATGAACTAAATCAAATCCCTTATCATTATACAGTGGAAGTGAGAAATAGATTTAAGGGCCTAGATCTGATAGATAGAGTGCCTGATGAACTATGGAATGAGGTTCATGACATTGTACAGGAGACAGGGATCAAGACCATCCCCGTGGAAAAGAAATGCAAAAAAGCAAAATGGCTGTCTGGGGAGGCCCTACAAATAGCTATGAAAAGAAGAGAAGCGAAAAGCAAAGGAGAAAAGGAAAGATATAAACATCTGAATGCAGAGTTTCAAAGAATAGCAAGAAGAGATAAGAAAGCCTTCTTCAGCGATCAATGCAAAGAAATAGAGGAAAACAACAGAATGGGAAAGACTAGAGATCTCTTCAAGAAAATTAGAGATAGCAAGGGAAC
>NW_011495084.1:4477522-4521308 GCF_000754665.1 Bison bison bison
AGTTTTCATTCCAATCCCAAAGAAAGGCAATGCCAAAGAATGCTCAAACTACCACACAATTGAACTCATCTCACACGCTAGTAAAGTAATGCTCAAAATTCTCCAAGCCAGGCTTCAGCAATATGCGAACCATGAACTCTGTGATGTGCAAGCTGGTTTTAGAAAAGGCAGAGGAACCAGAGAGCAAATTGCCAACATCCACTGGATCATGGAAAAAGCAAGAGAGTTCCAGAAAAACATCTATTTCTGCTTTATTGACTATGCCAAAGCCTTTGGCTGTGTGGATCACAAGAAACTGGAAAATTCTGAAAGAGATGGGAATAACAGACCACCTGACCTGCCTCTTGAGAAATCTATATGCAGGTAAGGAAGCAACAGTTAAAACTGGACATGGAACAACAGACTGGTTCCAAATAGGAAAAGGAGTATATCAAGGCTGTATATTGTCACCCTGTTTATTTAACTTATATGCAGAGCACATCATGAGAAATGCTGGGCTGGAAGAAGCACAAGCTGGACTCAAGATTGCCAGGAGAACTATCAATAACCTCAGATATGCAGATGACACCACCCTTATGGCAGAAAGTGAAGAGGAACTCAAAAGCCTCTTGATGAAAGTGAAGGTGGAGAGTGAAAAAGTTGGCTTAAAGCTCAACATTCAGAAAACGAAGATCATGGCATCTGGTCCCATCACTTCATGGCAAGTGGATGGGGAAACAGTGGAAACAGTGTCAGATTTTATTTTTTTGCACTCCAAAATCACTGCAGATGGTGACTGCAACCATGAAATTAAAAGACGCTTACTCCTTGGAAGGAAGGTTATGGCTAACCTAGATAGCATATTCAAAAGCAGAGACATTACTTTGCCAACAAAGTTTCGTCTAGTCAAGGCTATGGTTTTTCCTGTGGTCATGTATGGATGTGAGAGTTGGACTGTGAAGAAGGCTGAGCACCAAAGAATTGATGCTTTTGAACTGTGGTGTTGGAGAAGACTCTTGAGAGTCCCTTGGACTGCAAGGAGATCGAACCAGTCCATTCTGAAGGAGATCAGCCCTGGGATTTCTTTGGAAGGAATGATGCTAAAGCTGACACTCCAGTACTTTGGGCACTGCATGCGAAGCGTTGACTCATTGGAAAAGACTCTGATGCTGGGAAGGATTTGGGGCACGAGGAGAAGGGGACGGCAGAGGATGAGATGGCTGAATGGCATCACTGACTTGATGGACATGAGTCTGAGTGAACTCTGGGAGTTGGTGATGGACAGGGAGGCCTGGTGTTGTGCAATTCATGGGGTCGCAAAGGGTCGGACATGACTGAGCCACTGAACTGAACTGAACTGAGGCATTATTTTGTGTACCAATACAGATTGTTTGCACATAATGAAAGAGTGGAATCTGGTACACTGGAGAATCCTCCACACACACACCATAAAGGAGAAAGACGTTTTTTGGAGTAAATGCTGGAAATTTTTTTGTTTCTTATTTGTACATTGATGAAAAATAAGCCAAAAGCAAACCTGATGGCTTAGGGAAACACTCCAAGATATTAGGTTACAGAACCTAACGGAATGCCTTTCTCCTTTCCTCTTGTTAAAAAGGCAAAAGACTGTATAAATGGCCATATTTTATTTAGTACCTTGGTTATTATTTTTTTGTGAGTGTGTCATCAAAATAGCAGGTCTCAATTTCTCCTCTCACTTTGCAACACAACCATAGTGATTAACAGCATAGATATAGAACCTGTAAAGAGTCAACTTGATTGGGCTAAGGGATGCTGGGATAGCTGGCAAAACATACATTTCTGGATGTATCTGTGAGGGTGTTTCCAGAAGAGATTAACATTTGAATCAGTAGATGTCAGTCTAAAGACGATCTGCCCTCACCAATGTGGGTTGGCATCATTCAATTTGTCGAGGGCCCAAATAAACAAAGAGGTGGATTAATTCTCTCCCTCACCTTGAGCTGAGTCGTTCGTCTTCTTCTGGCCATGGACGTTGGAGCTCTTGGTTCAATGTACCAAGAAGCTTCACCAGCAGCACCTCTGGGTCTCTCGTCTTCAGTCTTGAAATGGGAGTTAGTCTCATACGTTCACCATCATCTTCCTTGGTTCTCAGGTTCAGAATGAATTATACCACCAATTCTCCTGTTCTCTAGCTTGCACACAGCAGTTTGTGGAACTTCTCAGTCTTTGAACTGTGTGAGCCAGTTCCTATGTCTCCCTTTGTAGAGATCTTGGTATATCCTACTGGATCTGTTTCTCTAGAGATCTCTGAATAATACAGACTTGGACTGCCTGACTTCACATTTTAAATGTTCATTTATATATTTGTAAACTTCTATACAGTGATATTAGGCTTCCTAGGTGGCTCAGTGGGTAAATAATTCACCTGCAATGCAGGAGACGCAAGTTCAATCCCTGGGTTGGGAAGATCCCCTGGAGTAGTAAAAGACAACCAATTTAAGTATTCTTGCCTGGAGAATCCCATGGATAGAGGAGCCTGGAGAGCTATAGACCATAGGGGTGCAAAGAGTCGAACACAGCTGAAGTGACTGAGTGCATATACATTTATATAGTGACGAATATGGGCCAGGCAATGTATTAAGCACGTTTACAAATATTACCTTATTTGGTCCTCATAACAGCAAAGCTAGTATTCAAAGCTCAGCACTCTGTCTCAGAGCCTATGCCCTCAGCACATTCTCAGCTCTAAGATGTTGGGCAGATGCTATAGTTTCTATAAAATGCCAATAAAAATGATCTTTTTATATTTTTGAAGAACAAATGAGTTGCTACATGTTAAGCACATAGGGTGGTGACTGGCACTTAAGTATTAAGTGTCACCATTCCTGGGCTTCCCTGGTGGCTCAGAGGTTAAAAGTGTCCACCTGCAATGAGGGAGACCTGGGTTCAATCCCTGGGCTCACCCCTTGCCCACTCTTGCCCCCTCCTCCTCCATGCCTGCAGCAGAAGGGTGACTTGATTACTCTTTGGTCATTATCAATAATTCCTCTTCACTTTTTCTTCAAATGATTTTTGTTTTTGTATAATCTAAAACCTATTGGTTCTCTATAAGTCAAACGTTCAAACTTGCTAAGAAAGAGAATCCCATTGATTTCATTGGTCACTGTCAATCTATATAAGATTGCTAGCTTTTGAGTGATCCCTTTGGATCGCTAGATTTTTAGTCTTATAGGCAACCAACCCTGGGCCCATGATCTGAGGCAAGGATGGAGGAGTCATGAAACAACTTTTCTTAAAACTGGAACAAATTCCTAATATATTCCATCATTCTTCACTATGAAGATATGCTGTGTGCTAGATTTTTAACTATGCCAGACTTATACTCCTTTCATGATCAATATGCTTTATTCATCAGTTTAACTAACTGTGTTGCTAGTTTGAGTTCTGGCCAAAGCATGTTCAGCCAGTAACACTCCAGTCTACCTCAGCTTGTAATTTGCTCACTGCTGTACTTCCCAAGTGCCACTAGTCGTAAAGAGCCCACCTGCCAATGCAGGAGATGTATGGACATGGGTTAGACTCCTAGGTTGGGAAGATCCCCTGGAGAAGGAAATGGCAACCCACTCCAGTGTTCTTGCCTGAAAAACCCCATGGAGCTTGGTTGTCTACAGTCCATAGGATTGCAAAGAGTGAGACACGATTGAATTGACTTAGTTCTTAGCAGTTGGCTTTGACCTATTTGCAAGATAGCAAGCTGGCTGTTAATTTAGATTAGGTTATTGGTTTATTTTAATTGAATAATTTTATTTATTATTTGTATTAGGCATATAGAAATTAACTTTTTATAATATCAAGTGTTATTTACCATTTGCATACATTAGTTTGTTTACCTAAAATAATATATGTTTACAAGTAGAGCAGAGTGCTTTCTGAGACAACACTGCCCTTTAGAGTTGGAAGTGGCTGACAAAATGGTTCAGGACTTTATTTGGATGAATTAATTTGAATTTAAAGAAAGAAAAATGGAAAAGGTAGTCTGAAGACAGAGACTGAGAGAGGGCTGAGTATTTTCTCTCCCAACTTTAAGGTCTGGGTATGAGCCTTACTGGGCTTTCCTGGTTGTTCAGCTGATAAAGAATCTGCCTTCAATGCATGAGATCCTGGTTCAGTTTCTGGGATGGGAAGATTCTCCTGGAGAAGGGATAGGCTACCCTACCCCATTCCAGTGTTCTTGGGCTTCCCTGGTGGCTTAGATGGTAAAGAGGCTGCTGCAGTGGTGGAGACCTGGGTTCAATCCCTGGGTCAGGAAGATCCCCTGGAAAAGGAAATGGCAACCTACTCCAGTATTCTTGCCTGGAAAATCCCATGGACGGAGGAGTCTGGCAGGCTAGAGTCCATGGGGTCACAAAGAGTCGAACACAACAGTGTGACTTCACTTTCTCTCTTTCATAAATCATATAATCAGTCAACTTTTTAAGTTTCTTATCAGTATTTTTTGTTTATAATATATACAAAGTAAAAAGTTAATTCACATATTTAACACTTATTAAACATCTTGTTGAAAGAGTTTAGGTATAATCTTCTGTATCATAATGATTATGATTGAAACTGTTTGCAAACTGTTTTGGATCTAGATCCTTATGATATAGAAAATAAGACCATATTTGATGAGTATCTCTAGTTCTGGTATAAACCAAGATCCACTCTACTTAATGAGTTAAGACGTCCAGGGCTTATTCTCCCTGTAGCTATGACTCTTGGGCTTTTAAGTTCACCTAAATTAAAACAGAAACCAGGTGAGTGGAGGAAAGTTTGATGATGAGGAGGATAATAATGCTGACCATGATGGTGATGATTTAGACACATTTTCTATAGCACCCTATAGAAGTTAAGCAGAGTTTCATTTTATAAATTATCATGATTTTTTTTTCAGTTTCCTCTCAATTGCTCCTCCTTCTGTTGTAGCCACTAGATTCACAAGAGTAGGGGTAAAGGGAACATCTTAGGAATGTATTGTTTCAGATTTCACCTCGTATCTTAACAGGTTTCAGATCCTTTCTTTTCCAGTGACCTTGTTCATTTTTTTTATTTTCCATATACAACATGACTTGGTATCCTATGCCTTCAGTCCAGTTCAGTTCAGTTACTCAGTAGTGTCTGATTCTTTGCAACTCTGTGGACCACAGCACCCCATTCTTCCCTGACTATCACCAACTCCCGGAGCTTGCTCAAATTCATGTCCATCCAGTCAGTGATGCAATGCAACCATCTCATCCTCTGTCGTTCCCTTCTCCTCCAGGGAAAAGCATTCTTTATGCTATGCTGTGTTATGCTTAGTTGCTCAGTCATGTCGGACTCTTTTTGCCCCTATGGACTATATCCCACCAGCCTTCTCTGTCCATGGGATTTTCCAGGCAAGACTCCTGGAGTAGGTTGCCATTCTCTTCTCCAGGGATCTCCCTGACCCAAGGATTGAACACACATCTCCTGCATTAGCAGCAGATTCTTTATCACTGAGCCACCAGGGAAGCCCCGGTAGAACTCTTTACATGGCTATAAAAATGATTGACATTTGCAACTTTACAGCGAAATATTAGGGTTTTCTAGAACTTTCAAAAATTTTCAAGCTTCTGAAAATAGGGCAGAACATTTAGGTCAGATTATTTATTATCTCTTCTGGGCTTCCCTGGTGGCTCAGATGGTAAAGTATCCTTCTGCAATGAGGAACACCTCGGTTCAATCCCTGGGATGGGAAGATCCCCTGGGAGGAGGACATGGCAACACACTCCAGTATTCTTGCCTGGAGAATCCCATGGGCAGAGGAGACTGGCAGGCTACATGGGGTCCCAAAGAGTTGGACATAATTGAGCGACTAAGCACATACACACTCATTTATGATCTCTTTAGTTGAAGATATTAAAAGGCTCAGACCAGTGGAACAACTCTGCTACTTGGGTAGGTGGCTATGAAGACATTATCACAGAGAAGAAACTGTGATCCATTTTCTCACTAATGAGGGCCTTTCTTTGTTCTTGTAACTTTCAGGATTTAATTTTCTTTTCATTCTTTTGGATAATGTACTCTAATAAAAAATGTTACTATTAAATTGGGGAAATAGGTGGAAAAAAGTATAATATTGAATTGAAAATAATATTAAAAATTCTTGAAGTTATGGAAATTTTCCCTATATAGTTTAGACAATTCAAAAACTATTTAAGCTTCCATTCAATTTCCAAACCTTCTACACAGGGAGCATTTTTATTTTTCTTCTTAATAGACTTAATAACTTATCTTCAAAGAAAGTTGGCTTTTAGGCACTTTATGTGGCTGCTTCAGAAGTATCCTTTAAAGTGTCGACTTTGATGTTTAATTATTACAAAGCAATCAAACATAATTAAATTGTGTTGATGTTTTCTTGAATTGTTTATCTGTTACTTTCGTTGATGTTCATTTTAGGTCAATTATCATATTTCAAGATTTAGTTTCATTACATGCTTTTTATGACTATGACTATTACTGTTATTGGAGGTATATTTTATCACCTACTTGGAAAAGGTTTAGGGTGCTCTTTAATGCTTTTGAATTTCTTAATTGTAATTAGTTAAATATATGAGGAATGCAAATTTTATTGCTACAAATTATCAGTCAATTCATTTCATCCTAGGTTAGGTAATATTTATCTGAAAAACCCAGAGCTTCACTCACTTCAGGCAAGGCTTGATGTCATATCTAGCAATACTGAGGATCAAATTTCTTTCTGTCACTCTATTTTGGATTCAAATTCATTGTAAGATTGTCTTCCTTTGTGACTTCAGGAAGACTATTGGCTACTCCCAGGGCTGTATGATTTCTTAAGCATGCCCATTAATATTCTCTGTGATGGTTTAGGGTTCATTATGAATGTGCAATTCAGGCCACATGTCTAAGTCAGTCACCATGTATTTCAATATGAAATATATTGATTGCTTTGCCTAGGTTATGAGCTATATCTTTGGTTCTAATGATGGAATCAGCTTCCTGAGAACTTTGTTGCATGTGGTATTAATATTCTATTGCTATATTTTAAAAAATATATCAAAACTTAGTGTTTTGAAACAACCACATTTATATCATCACAGTTTCTGTGAGTCAGGAATATGGTCAAGTCTTCACTGGGTTCTCTGTTTTTCAGGTTCCTCACAAGCCCTAAAGTTCAGGTGTCAGTAGGGAGTGTAGTCATCTCAAAGCCCAACTGGGAAAATATATGCTTCCAAGTTCACTTGTATGGTTTGTTGGTAGAAGTCAGTTCCTTGTGCGTTACTGGGTTGAAGGACTCAGATCCTTGCTACTTATTGGCTGTAGGCATCTCTTGGTGGTAGTTTAGGGACTGTAGTCATCTCAGAGCCCAACTGGGAAAATATATGCTTCCAAGCTCACTTGTTTGGCTGTTGGCAGAAGTCATTTCCTTGTGCATCATTGGATTAAAGGACTCAGATCCTTGCTAGCTATGGGCTGTAGGCATCTCTTGGTGGTGGTTTAGTTGCTTGGTCTTGCAACCGCATGGACTGTAGCCTGCCAGGCTCCTCTGTCCATGGAATTTTCCAGGCAAGGATACTGGAGTGGGTTGCCATTTCCTTCTCCATAGCATCTCTTAGCTCCTTACTACATGGGCCTCTGCAACATGACAGCTTATTTCATCAAAGCTGCAAATCAAGAAGGCAATAAAGAATGCCTAAAAACATTGAAGTTATACCCACTCATAAACTCAGTTTATACATACCTGAGTTTAAAATATCAGGTTTGTGATTCTTTTTAAAGTAAAAATATTTATCTCTTTTTCTATCAGGAATGCTTAGGTTAAACAGAGATCAGTTGCAACAAGAAGAAAAGTAATCATCAAATTAAGGAAGGCAAGAGGCTTGGAAAATGGATTTTATTTAATTCAGTAGTGTCTAAGTTTTAAACTGCTAATTGTAAGTACCTAGAGGCCTTTTAACTGATCCCAGGCAAATATCCTAAAAATTGGACATGTTCTTTAAATCACTTTTAGGGGACCCAAATTAATAGCAAAATAAGAGGTTGATCTATGAAGGATAGTAATCCTGACATCAGTCAGTCATCTGTGATCTGGAGGCATTTCTGGCAATAGAGATAAGAAAATGTTTCTTCCTGAGCATTTACTTATTAATAGTAGTTGAAGTGTGAAGTCTGCATCTCTATTAGAGAAGTAAGGTAGAATATTTGAATTCTATGAACCTTCCAGCCTATATCAAAGGAAACATTTTAATGATTTCATAAATGAAACCGCACGCCAATATTAGGTTTGATTTCCACTGTGACTGGAAAAACCATATACATTTTCTCATTTATAAAAGAAAGATACTAAAGTATGAGCCATCCTCACCCTGACTTATCAAACTCTTCTGAATCAAATATGAGTGTTTTGTTTGAGTTATTATCCCAGCCCTTTCAATGCAGCACTGAGATTTACAAGGGTCTTTTGTTTCTGGTTTAAGTGCTCCGTGAATTTGATACATTTATATTAAATTTTTATGTAGATGAAAATTTCAGCATCTTAATCGCTGGTTATTTTTAGTAATATTTACTAAACTTTAATTGTGTGTTTTTCAAATTCATGCATTGGTTTATAGTCTAGTGATGTAGGAAAAAAATATCTACAAAAGAAAGGCAATTCAAAACAGTGGGTCTTAGGTTTATAAAAATATTAGAAATAAGGAACTAGAGGAGGGAAATTTTTCATGGCTAGGGCCAGGGCCAATGAAGGAAGTTTTCAAAATGGAAGTCACATTTGATACATGACTTGAAGGAAAGGTGGACTTTAAAATGTGGAGATGATGGGTCAAAACTTTTACTTACTTCAGGGGGAAAAACAAGAGCAAAATATAGATAGCAGCAATGAACAAGCAGTGAACACAACCAACTGTCTCAGTTTGCCTTGACTTGCACAGGCGGTACATACAATAAAGCCCTAGTGGGCTTGGAGGCAGACTCTGGATAAGCTTCAAGGCCAGATGATGGAGTTTCCATGATTTTTTGTTAGAGGAGGAGAGTTATTAGGGGTTCTGAGTGACATGGTTGAAAGGCGAGAGGCAGGGTTAAGAGACTGGTGTCATAGTGCATAAGTGGGCTACTGTATTAAGTATGGTTTTCCATACAAGGTGCTGTTCAGTTAAAAAAAAAAAAAAAAAAGAATGACTAGCCCTGAAAATAACTTCCAGCCTTAAGCAGTTGACATCACTTGAAATTATTTTATCATTAAATGCGTCTAATAGATCAATTCCAGCTTTCAAACTATAGTTTTTCCTTTTGGGATTGATTTTGAAACAAAAGGTAATTTTTCAGTTGTTTTGTATGTCTTCCTTGTTCCTGCTACAGGATTTTTTTCTTGTTGCTGTTCAAATAAGAGCTCTATTCTTGTAGCAAAGAAGATTTTCCTTTCTTTGTTTCCATGAGGCAGTGAATTTATAATCCTGTATTTCTGACATCGGGTCTGTTTCCATGGGAATGGATGTAATAGAGCATATTTGGCACTATGGACTTGATCCAGCTAAAAATATTTGTAACAGTCTGGAATGTGAGGCTGTATAAAGCTATGGGTGTTGGCTCTGCCTTAGTGTTGATGTCTTCATTGAAAATGTCAGCTTTCTGTGAAGTCAGAAAGCAATTAAAATGGCACAGCAGGAGACAACCCTTCAGAGCTGATTTCTCTGCCACCTCAGTTAGGTTGTTCGGTTTGTTCCTAAGAATGCTTAGAAAGGTTCGTGTGTTACTAACTATAATCAAGTGAAAAGATCCTTCAAGATCCTTGTTTCAGAAGTGTGATTTTTAACTGCAGTAGAAAAAGATGTAAAGAATACTAGCATAGAGAAGATGTAGCATTTGCCTTCTGCTAAGAACCTATTGCCTTTAAATTCTTGTTCAAGCACACTTGGGCTTCCCTGCTGGCTCAGACTAGAAGGAATCTGCCTGCAAGGCAGGAAACTGGGGTTTGACCCCTCGGTCAGGAAGATCCCCTGGAGAAGGGAATGGCTACCCATTCCAGTATTCCTGAAGAATTTCATGGATGGAGGAGCCTGGTGGGCTATGGTCTGCTGCTGTTGCTGCTGCTAAGTCGCTTCAGTCGTGTCCGACTCTGTGCGACCCCATAAACAGCAGCCCACCAGGCTACCCCATCCCTGGGATTCTCCAGGCAAGAACACTGGAGAGGGTTGCCATTTCCTTCTCCAATGCATGAAAGTGAAAAGAGAAACTGAAATCGCTCAGTCGTGTCCGACTCTTCGTGACCCCATGGACTGCAGCCTACCAGGCTCCTCTGTCCATGGGATTTTCCAGGCAAGAGTACTGGAGTGGATTGCCATTTCCTTCTCCAATGCATGAAAGTGAAAAGTGAAAGTGAAGTTGTGTCTGACTCCTAGTGACCCCATGGACTACAGCCTACCAGGCTCCTCCGTCCATGGGATTTTCCAGGCAAGAGTACTGGAGTGGGGTGCCATTGCCTTCTCCGGGGCTATGGTCTATGGGGTCACAAAGAATCAGACAAGACTGAGGAACCAATACTTTCACTTTTTCAAGCACACACAAAAGTTACAGAGAGAGAGAGCTGTGCCCTGTTGACCAAGAATAGCATTCTCTAATATGAAATGCTAGTTGAGGGGACAAACTAACCCCTGAAACCATTTTTCTGTGATATGGAAAATTTATAGGATATACCAATCTGTGAACAGAGTAGTATTTCAGTATCTTCATATTTAGTTCAAATATTATCCTTGAGAAAAGTTTGATGATTCTTTTTTTAATTAAAAATTTCTCAGATTTATTGAGATATAGTTAACACATAACAATGTATAGATTTAAAGTGTGCCATGATAATTTGATACACTTATTTTTGAGAAATGGTAACCATAATAGACTTTATTTTTTGGGGCTCCAAAATCACTGCAGATGGTGACTGCAGCCATTAAATTAAAAGATGCTTACTCCTTGGAAGGAAAGTTATGACCAACCTAGATAGCATATTCAAAAGCAGAGACATTGCTTTGCCAACAAAGGTCTGTCTAGTCAAGGCTATGGTTTTTCCAGTGATCATGTATGGATGTGACAGTTGGACTGTGAAGAAAGCTGAATGCTGAAGAATTGATGCTTTTGAACTGTGATGTTGGAGAAGACTCTTGAGAGTCCCTTGGACTGCAAGGAGATGCAACCAGTCCATTCTGAAGGAGATCAGCCCTGGGATTTCTTTGGAAGGAATGATCTAAAACTGAAACTCCAGTACTTTGGCCACCTCATGCGAAGAGTTGACTCATTGGAAAAGACTGTGATGCTGGGAGGGATTGGGGGCAGGAGGAAAAGGGGCCGACAGAGAATGAGATGGCTGGATGGCATCACTGACTCGATGGACGTGAGTATGAGTGAACTCTGGGAGTTGGTGATGGATAGGGAGGCCCGGCGTGCTGCAGTTCATAGGGTTGCAAAGAGTCGGACACGACTGAGTGACTGAACTGAACTGAATTGAACTGAACCATAATAGAGCTAGTTAATACCTTCATCACCTCATGTAATTGCCATTTTTTTTTTTTTTGGTAAGAATGTTAAAGATCTATTTTCTTGGTAATTTTCAAGTATATAATACAGCATTGTTAACTATAGTCACTATGCTATACATAGATTCCCTAGGACTTATATTTATTCCCCAGGAGAAGGGAAAGGCTACCAACTCTAGTATTCTTGCCTGAAGAATTTCATAGACAGAAGAGCCTAATGGGCTACAGTCCATGGACTTGCAAAGAGTTGGACACAACTGAGCAACTTCTTCATATTCTTCTTATAACTGGAAGTTTGCATATATTGACTGACAGTTTATCTCCCCTACCCCCCAGCCCCTGGCACCTACCTTTCTACTGTCTGTTTCTGTGAGTTTGATTTTTGTTTTATTTTTCTAAATCTCACATATCAGTGATATCATACACTGTTGCTTTTCCTCTGTCTTATTTCACTGTGTAATGCCCTCAAAATCTATCCATGTTATTACAAATGTCAGTATTTCCTTCATTTTCATGACTGAATAACACTCCATTATGTCTGTCTACTTATCGCCCTTTGATCTTCTTTATCTATTCATCTGAACCTATTAGGTGATTATTATCAAAAAGAGACAAAAATATCAGAGAATATATGGATAAAAGTAAATCCTTGTGTACTCTTGATGGGAATGTAAATTGGTATAGTCATTAAGGAAAACTGTAGATGTTCCTAAAAAAAAAAAAAATGAAAAGTACAGTTATCCTATGATTCAGCAATCTACTTTTGGATATTTAGCCAAAATAATTGAAATCAGGAACCTGAAGAGATATCTGCACTTCTATGTTCACTGCAGCATTGTTTGCAATAGCCAGGACACGGATACAACTTAAGTAACCCTCTTCAGATGAATAGATAAAGATGATGGAAGATAGATAAGTGGATAGACATAATGAAGTATTATGCAGTCATGAAAATGAAAGAAATACTGCCATTTGCAATAACATGGAGAATACACAGAAGAACTATATAAAAAAATTCTTAAAGACCCAGATAACCACGATGGTGTGATCACTCACCTAGATTCAGACATCCTGGAATGTGAAGTCAAGTGGACCTTAAAAAGCATCACTACGAACAAAGCTAGTGGAGGTGATGGAATTCCAGCTGAAACTATTTCAAATCCTGAAAGATGATGCTGTGGGAAAGTGCTGCACTCATTATGCCAGCAAATTTGGAAAACTCAGCGGTGGCCACAGGACTATTTTCATTCCAATCCCAAAGAAATGCAATGCCAAAGAATGTTCAAGCTACCACACAATTGCACTTATTCCACATACTAGCAAAGTAATGGTCAAAATTCTCCAAGCTACGCTTCAACAGTAGATGAACCAAAACCTTACAGATGTTCAAGCTGGATTTAGAAAAGGCAGAGGAACCAGAGATCAAATTGCCAATATCTGTTGGATAGTTGAAAAAGCAAGAGAATTCCAAAAAATCATCTACTTCTGTTTCAGTGACTATGCTAAAGCCTTTGACTGTGTGGATCACAACAAAGTGTGGAAAATTCTGAAAAAGATGGGAATACCAGACCTCCTGACCTGCCTCTTGAGAAACCTGTATGCAGGTCAGGAAGCAACAGTTAGAACTGGACATGGAATCAAGATTGCCAGGGGAAATATAAATTAAGCTCAGATATGCAGATGACACCACATTTATGGCAGAAACTGAAGAGGAACTAAAGAGACTCTTGATGAAAGTGAAAGAGGAGAGTGAACAACCTGGCTTAAAACTCAACATTCAAAAAATGAAGATCATGGCATCTGCTCTCATCACTTCATACATGGGGAAGCAATGGATACCATGACAGACTTTGTTTGCTTGGCTCCAAAATCACTGCGGATCATGACTGCAGCCATGAAATTAAAAGACGCTTGCTCCTTGGAAGAAAAGCTATGACCAACCTAGACAGCATATTAAAAAGCAGAGACATTATTTTGCTGACAGAAGTCCATCTAGTCAAAGCTACGGCTTTTCCAAAAGTCATGAATGGATGTGAGAGTTGGACTATAAAGAAAGCTGAGCACTGAAGAATCGATGCTTTTGAACTGTGGTGTTGGAGAAGACTCTTGAGAGTCCCTTGGACTGCAAGGAGTTACAACCAGTTCATCCTAAAAGAAATCAGTCCTGAATATTCATTGGAAGGACTGATGCTGAATCTCCAATACTTTGGTCATCTGATGCAAAGAGCTGACTCATTGTAAAAGACCTTTGTGCTGGAAAGATTGAAGGCAGGAGGAGAAGGGGATGACAGAGGATGAGATGGTTGAATGGCATCATCGACTTAATGGACATGAGTTTGAGCAAGCTCCAGGAGTTGGTGATGCGAGGAAGCCTGGCATGTCCATGGGGTGGCAGAGTCAGACACAACTGAGCGACTGAACTGAATATCTCATTTTTATTTTTATTTGCATTTCCCTTATAATTACTAATGTTGAGCATCTTTCCACATACCTGTTGGCTATTTGTATGTATGTTTTCTTTGGGAAAATATCTATATAGTTATTAGGTCCATTTTTAAATCAGATTGTGTCTGTGTTTTCTTTATATGTTTTGGTCATTTATCCCTGATCATTTATGTGAACTTCTAGTATTTTCTCTCATTATGTAGGTCACCATTTTGTTGTTTGTTTCTTTTGCTGTGCAAAAACTTTTTAATCTGATGTAGTCCGGTTTTTTTTTTTTTTGCTTTTTGCTTTTGTTATTTGTGCATTTGATGTCATATCAAAAAAATTACAGCCAAAATCTATATCGATAAATTTTCCCGTATGTTTTCTCCTAGAAGTTTTATAGATCTGGGCTTTACATTTAAGTCTTTTATACATTTTTAGTGAATTTTTCTGTATGTTATAAGGCAGAGGTCCAATTCATTCTTCTGCATGTGATTGTCCAATTTTTTCAACAGAATTTAAAGAAATTTTTAATGGAGTATAGTTGATTTATAATGTTTTGTTAATTTCTGCTGAACTGTAAAGTGAATCAGTTGCATAATTCATATGCTCACTCTTTTTCAGATTCTCTTTCCATACAGGTACTCACAGAGTATTGAGTACAATTGTCTGGCTATATACTAGGTATAGGTTTTTATTAGTTATCTATTTTGTTTGTATTTTTTAAAAAATTATTTTTATAGTAGGTCTCTGTTGGTTTTCTATTTTAAATACAGCAAGTGTGTACATGTCAATCCCAAATTCCTAATCTATCCTTCCCCCATAGCACTCTCCCCCTGGTAACTATAAGTTCATTCACTAAGTCTGTGTATTTGTTTTATAAATAAGTTCTTTTTTTTCCATTTTTTAAGATATCATATGATATCTTAAAAATATAATATGATATCTTAAAAAAATATCATATGATATTGATCTTTCTCTGTCTGACTTACTTGACTCAGTATGATAGTCTCCAGTCCATCTGTGTTGCTACAAATGGTATTATTTCTTTTTAATGGCCAAGTGATACTCCATTATATATATACACACACGCACACACACACACACACACATACACACACACCACATTGCCTTTATCCATTCACTTGTTGATGGATAATTAGGACACTGAATGTCTTTTGATTGGGTATTTTTTTTTTTTTTGCTATATTCTTGGCTCCCTTGTCAAGTTGACCGTATATGGGAGGATTTATTTCTGGGTTGCTGGTTCTATTCCATTGATTTCTGTTTTTATTTTTATTCCAGTATCATACTGTTTTGATTATTACAGCTTCATAGTATAGTTTGAAATTAGGAATTGTGATGCTCATTCAGTTCAGTTCAGTTGCTCAGTCATGTCCAACTCTTTGCGACCCCGTGAACTGCAGCACACAAGGCTTCCCTGTCCATCACCAACTCCCGGAGTCCACCCAAACCCATGCCCATTAAATTGGTGATGCCATCCAACCATCTCATCCTCTGCTGTCCCCTTCTCCTTCTGCCCTCAATCTTTCCCAGCATCAGGGTCTTTTCAAATGAGTCAGCTCTTCGGATCAGGTGGCCAAAGTATTGGAGTTTCAGCTTTAACATCAGTCCTTCCAGTGAACATTCAGGACTGATTGCCTTTACTTTCCTTAAATCAGGTATTTTGAATTCTTTCTTGAGTAAAGTGTCTATCTCCATGGCTTTGTGGTAAGTTATTAGAGGACTACTGTGATCTTTTGGTGGTGTGTTCATTCTTTGATTTTTCATTTTTCTTGAGGGTTTGTGTTGCTGTCTTCACATTTGAAGTAGCAATCATCTCTCCTAGTCTCTATCAACTTACTTTGAAAAAGAAATACCTTCTATCAGCCACTAGAAATTCTGAGGCTTTCTCAGAACTTCTGTGGATATGCCTGCTTGGTGTTTCTTGCTCAGTCTTGTGACAAAATTCTTAAGATTATATGACTTTTCTTGATTCTGCAAAGCATCAGCCCTGGGTGCCGACAGTCTTCCTTTTAGTTTTCCAAGGTCAGAAGTAAAGCTCAAATTTGCTGGTTTTCCCTGATCCAGAGATTCTGGCAGAATTTCTGCAAATGCTGACTAGCTGTCTGTCAAAGCTTTCTGTCATTGCTGTTGGGAGTACGTACAAGAGCTGGCTACAGGATGGGGATATATGTGAGTAAATCGTGTAGAGCACCAGGGGTGACAGTTGGCTGGTTTGGGGTCTAAGTACAAGGCATCCACAGTGGCTCATGAGCAGGCTTATTCATACAGTCAGAGTGTAATTGGTCAGATCCATGTCCCTTTAACACCTTCTGAAGATTCTATCTGCTGTCTCAGTCTCTTCTCACTCCCCAGTTGTATAAGTCATGGATGAGGTGAGAGAGAAATGGGCTTCTTTGGCTGCATTCTGTACAGCTGGGGAAGCCAGGGGCTCACTCACACACTTTTACTTTTCCCTGTAGGAGAATCATAGACTGAGATGATCTCACTTGGCACTGAGCAGTACCATGTTGGGGGAGAGGATAATTCAGATAAAATCAAACTCTTCCTGTTTCTGTCTTTAATGTGTCAAAATTTGTATTTTTTTTTTTTTTACCCTCCATTGGTCTTCTGGAACTTCTCCACTGGAAAGTTTTACTTCTACAAAAGCTCTTTTGTCTGTGAGTGATTGTCTAAGATAGTGTTCTCCAAAGTCTCCTGGACTGTGGTTGAGAGGCGCTGGAGCCAGTTCACAGGACACTGCAGGATCCATGGCTAGTACTGAGATCTGTATCCTCTTACCCAGTACATGGATGGGCAAGGCTTTTTATGGGTCCTGTGGCATCTTGTGTTCAATCCCATAGCTCCTATAGAGGTACTGTGGGTGGATGCCAAATTATTGTTGAGGAAGGGGTACAAATGAGAGATGTTTTATTTGGCTTTGTTGCTAACATCACTCCAAGGAGTTCTTTGATTTTGGATTTTTAAAAAGGAATATGGAAAGATTATTTAAGGATAGTTGAAACTTTAATATGAACAATTACTTACCTTGCTGCCAGTTTATCATGAACACCTGTGAATCACTACTTCCCAGTTTCCTTTGTTCTCTTATAGCTATATCTTGAGTTGTCTGTGCAAAATATCCTTTCCATATAGTCAGTCATGTAATTTGAATAAGTTTGTGTCCATCCTCAAACATTTCTAGGGGCTCTCAATGGTTATTCCAAACATATACCCTAGTGCTTGCTTCAAGGATACATAATAATGGTAGATTGTATTATTTTGAAAAATATTTATACCTTCATGTTCCTATTCATATCAATGATCTATGTGGCCAATGTAACATGTTTTGGCCAATGCCAATGGTATATGAAGAGTGATGATCTGTGCCATATCCAAGAGATTACTTTAAATGTCCTGTGTGTCAGAAAATGGGTGTATCAGTCAGGAATTACAAGGGGAACAATTATGATGAGTTTTATAGGATGAAGAATTTATTTTGAGAATTAGAACTTACATGTCAAAACAGGTGAAGAAGATATAGACAGAGAATTTGAATATCAGAGAAATCATTAATGAATCTCAGAAGTTAAGCAAAGAAAGAAAAGTTTGTGGGGAGGTATTTTGCTATGTGCACTGACAGCCAAACATTTACTGGTAAGTTATTCAGTTGCTAAGTCGTGTACGACTCTTTGAGACCCCATGGACTGTAACATGCAAAGCTTCCCTGTCCTTCACTATCCCTGAGTTGACTCAAACTCATGTCCATTGAGTCAGTGATGCCATCCAACCAACTCATCCTCTGTTTTCCCTTTCTCCTCCCGCTGTCAATCTTTCCCAGGATTAGCATCTTTTCCAATGAGCCTAATCTTCGTATCAGGTGGCCAAAGTATTGCAGCCTTAGCATCAGTCCTTCCAATGAATATTCAGGGTTGATTTCCTTTAGGATTGACTGGTTTGATCTCCTTGCTGTTGAAGGGACTCTCAAGAGTCTTGTTCAGCACCACAATTCGAAAGCATCAATTATTCATCACTCAGCCTTCTTTATGGTCCAACTTTCATATCCATATGTGACTATTAGAAAAACCATAGCTTTGACTAGATGGGCCTTTGTTGGCTAAGTGATGTCTTTGCTTTTTAATAGGTTTGTCATAGCTGTCTCGGTTTGTCATAGCTTTTCTTCCAAGGAGAAAGCGTCTTTTAATTTCATGGCTACAGTCACTGTCCTCAGTGATTTAGGAGACCAAGAAAATAAAATCTGTTACTGTTACTACTTTTTCCCCATCTATGTGCCATGAATTGATGGACTGGATGCTATGGTCTTAGGTTTTTGAATGTTGAGTTCTAAGCCAGCTTTTTTACTCTCCTTTTTCACCCTCATCTAGAGGCTCTTTAGTTTCTCTTTGCTTTCTGCCATTAGAGTGGTATCATCTGCATATCTGAGGTTGTTGGTATTTCTCTCGGCAGTCTTAATTCAAGCTTGTGCATCATCCAGCCTGGCATTTCACATGATATACTCTGCATATAGGTTAAATAAGTAGGATGACAATATACAGCCTTGAAGTACTCCTTTCCCAATTTTCAACTAGTCCTTGTTCCATGCCTGATTCTAACTGTTGCTTCTTGACCTGCATACACATTTCTTAGGAGACAGGTAAGGTGGTCTAGTATTCCTGACACCATTATTGGTCAATAAGATAGCATTCAAAAAGGATACTTAAATGCAGAGCAAAAAAGAACAAGACTACATTACAGTGCACCCAGTCTATGTGTAACTAGTTTTACCTGTATTGAGTCCATAAACTTTTGACTTTCTCATCTGTTCATCATGATACCTTACTCTGATGTTCTTCAGGCAATAATGGTCACTGGTTCACTTCTGCCTTGCGTATATAAAGCAAAATCGTCTTATGATCAACTCTAACATGAAGTTTTAGAGGGAAATAGATTCTGGAAAACAGTTTTAAGCTTAACAGATGGATAGTACAGGATACTGAAATGGGTATTTGCCAAATTGAAACTACTCTTTCAACCTGGATCAGGATAAAGAATACATGTAATTGAACCACAGCTGGAATAGAGTTTCAGCTAACCAGCAGCTCTTATATAACATGAACAAAAAAATATTTGTAGTCAGTCACTGAGAGGTTGGAGTTGTTTGTAATTGTAGCATACTTGAGTCACAGGGAAATTGATACTAGAAGTGATGTACTGCCCAAACCCAGAGCCAAAAATATATATCATTTCTTTTATTGTTGGCTAGGGAGGAAACAGGAATCTGGAGAAAGAGTGACCTGTATTTTCAATAAAATGAACAATGGATAACTTGGAGGACAAATAATGATATAATAAAATTGTCTAGCCACTCCAGGAATGCAAAGGAAAAAAGAGACATAAATATTGGAATGGAATAATTAAAACTTTCTATATAACAGAACATTATCTCTGTAGAACATCACATTTCTAAAATACAGATGGAATTAAATCAAATTAATGAATTCACATGATAGAAGATCAATATAAAAATGATAGTATTTTTAAATTCTGCAACTAAGAAACAAAAAAACAAAATAAAAATAGAGAGGCATTTCCAATAAAATAAAAAGTGTAAAATATATGCAAAGCAAACAAAAGATGTTCAAGACCTGTGAACTGAAAACTAAACATTACCTAGAGAAATGAAAGAAAATGCAAACAAGTGAAGAGATATACCAAATTCATAGATTGGAAACCTCAACGTTATCAAGATGTCCAGTCTCTCTCAATTCATCTGAAGAGTCAAGGCAATAACAATAAAAATTCTAGCAGATCCTTTTTGTCCTTTTTGTTTAAATTTGAACAATAATTTAAAATTTACATGAAAATGCTAAGGACCTAGAATAGCTAAAACAATTTTTACACAGGGAAAAAATGAGTAATTTTTTGCTTGACTTATAAATTGATGGAATAGAAGAGAGATTCCAGAAATAGAACTACACATAGTATATTAGTTGATTTTCAACAAAGTTACCAAGGGAAGTCTTTGTGAGAAATGATAATTTTCAACAAGTGATACTGAGACAACTGAATATCTGCATTGCAAGAAAAACTAAAACCTGACTTAGTGCTTTACATATAATACATTCACTATGGGCTATAGACATAAATGTAAAACCAAAATAAATATATTTGTATAAAATAGTAGAAATTCTTTATAACCTTGGAGTAGGCAGATTCCTTTGTTCACATAAAGCAGTAAACATTAACAAATGATAAATTGGACTTTGGCAAAATCAAGTGTATTTTTTCTTTGAATAGTCATTGGACTGATGCTAAAGCTGAAGCTTCAATGCTTTGGCCACCTGATGCAAAGAGATGACTCATTGGAAGAGACCCTGATGCTGGGAAAGATTGAGGGCAGGAGGAGAAGGGAATGTCAGAAGATGAGATGGTTGGATGGCATCATCAATTCAATGGACATGAGTTTGAGCAAATTCTGGGAGATAGTGAAGTACAGGGAAGCCTGGCATGCTGCAGTCCATGGGGTCTCAGAGTCGTACATGACTAAATGATTGAACAACAACAACAACACTTTAAAAAAAGCCATTCTGTTTATATTACAGCACTCTTTGTATTATTTGTAATATATACATTATATTAGATCAATTATTTTTAATAGTCAAGAATTTAACAAATTTTAATCCACAAAGGATTTGATAAACAAATTATTATATTCATACAGTGGAATACTACTCAGCAATAAGAAGGGATGATTAATTGAGAAAAACATAGAGATATGTAACAACATGGATGAATCTTTTAAAAAAGCTTAGGGGCAGAAGCCAGACACAAAGAGTTAGTGTTGTATGATAAGGTTTGGCAAACTTTTTCTGTAGAGTTTGTAAATCCTCTAGGTTTTCTGAGCCATATAGTCTCTGTCACAACTCCTCTGCTCTGCCATGATAGCATGAAATCAGTAATAAACAAGGTGAAAATGGGGCTATGTTCTAAGACTTTACTTTCAAAACTAGGTGTCAAGGTTGGTTTGGCCCATGAGCTATAGTTTGCCAACCCTTGCTGTATGAGTTTATTTATATGAAGTTCAGAAACAGGCAAAACTAACCTATAGAGATAGAGTTCAAAATAGTGGTAATCTAAGGTGGTATTGGAGAAGGCAATGGCACCCCACTCTAGTACTCTCGCCTGGAAAATCCCATGGATGGAGGAGCCTGTTGGGCTGCAGTCCATGTGGTCGCGAAGAGTCGGACACAACTGAGCGACTTCACTTTCACTTTTCACTTTCATGCATTGGAGAAGGAAATGGCAACCCACTCCAGTATTCTTGCCTGGAGAATCCCAGGGACGGGGGAGCCTGGTGGGCTGCCATCTATGGGGTTGCACAGAGTCAGATACAACGGAAGCGACTTAGCAGCAGCAGCAGCAAGGTGGTATTAGGGTGGAAAATTCATTGCTAAGGAGCAGGAGAGAATTTTCTAGTGCAAAGTGAATGTTGTATATTTTGATTGGCATGGTAGTTACACAGAGTATACATTTGTTAAGGCTCATTAACTTATGTAGAAAGAACATGTGCAGAGGTATGGAGGAGACAAGAAACAACATGGAGAATGCAATTTTAATTTTTCTAGGTTTAATTTCAGACTTCTAGATTACTTAGGTCTGTAACTGGATGTTAAATTAGGACTCAACATTAGTTTCTAGAAGTTCCATGACTTTTTCTGCCAAATATCTCTTCATTCCCAAGCAAGGACGGAATCTCATCAGGACTTGCAAAGGAGGATGGAGAGATGGTCCAATATATGCTTTGTAATCCTCATCTCCTTACCTAGTTCAAGTATATTAAAGAGTTGGCATAGAGCCGTCCAAATTTGGTGTGTGTGTGTGTCAAGGGAGTGGTTCTATGGAAAGAATGCTAGTATGCTGTTGACCCCTTCTTCTGCCTTGAAGTGGTGGTTTCCTCCTTACATGAGCCTAGAGATGAGTCTTCAAGGAGACAAATTGAAGAACTTCACCTATGTCTCCAGTTGGCTGAATGAAGATAATTTTATATCCACACCTGAGGAAGCCAAGAGGCGAGAGATGGTAGCCAGAGAGCAACCTGTATAATAGAATGAGACATGGTAGCTTTTGAAATACTTTGTGTGCCCAGAGCTATTTCAGGCCAAGGATGATCCATTTTCCAGGAAAAAATGTAGGCTTTTGTTCAAGAGGAATAAGGTAACTCCCAAATAAAATCTTTTTTATAGAGTTTCTTGAACAAAGAGCATTCACCCACAGCATGAGGAGCCTTGGCTAAGGACACTGCTAGTGAGTCCCCAGCAATGGAAGGACTCGAACCGTAAATAATCTCCTGTAAAAAGAATGTTTATTATTTTTGTTTTTGTTTGAACTGGCCAGCCTAAGGGAAACTAACACCAAATTATATCTGTGTCAGTCAAGGGAGGTTTTCTTGTCCTTTGCATCTTTTTCTTCCCCTGTTTCAATCCTCAGGACCTAGAAACGGCCCATGGTGTGGGAAAGCAGAAATGAGAGCTTCAGATGGAAAAAAAAAAAAGAAGAAACTGACCCCATCACCTTCTCTACTGTGGCAGCCAGCCTGGAAGCAGGCCCACTTTGAAAATTCAAGACCTTATACTATAGACTTTTTAAAAAAAATTTAGTAAGTATGCGGATTTGTGAACCTCCTGCATAACGCTTACCTAATTCCAAGTATCTGTGGCCCATAGGTTGGGAATTGCCTCTTTGAAGAATCTGTGTGTTAGTTTAATCCAAAGGGTTGACTTTCTAGTCATTTCTTAAGTAAAGCAAAATGCTTTAAACACTCTTGGCTCTTCAGCTTTATCTCCTACTCTGCTTCGTTGTTTCTCAGACATGTAAGATTCATTTAAGCCCTCCTATCTCTGGAGAAGTGAATGGCAATCCACTCCAGTATTCTTGCCTAGAGAATTCCACGGACAGAGAAGTCTGGTGGGTTATAGTCTGTGGGGTCTCAAAGAGTCGGACACGACTGAGCGACTAACACACGCACACAAGCTCTCCTAAAGCTCTTCTCTCTCTTGCTATTCTCTTAAATGCTTTTTCAGAACCCATTAAGCAGTTCTTTGCTATTTCCTGGATTCATTTTGTACTTACTTTTTTGCCCTTCTGTTGTTCCTTTAGAGGCTCTGTGGAAGTACTCTCTACCTTTTGAACTACCCATCTTTCACGGCCTATCTCAAGTGTTGCTTCCTTCATAAATGATATTTTTCAATCAGAATTTTGTCTCTCTGTGAAACCTTATTACCATGTTATGGCTTATAGTATTTAACATGTTCTCTGTTGTAGTATAACTATTTTTTAAATTTTATTTTTAATTAGTAAACTAACATATGCATGGTTTCTTTAAAATTCCAATGACATATTATAATAGTGAAAACTATAAATCTACCTTCACTTGAGTAGCCACCCTCTTCCCTATTTCCACTCCATCATGTAATATTACTGAAACTTTGATGTTTATCTTCGGGTTTCATATTTGTGAAATAGTACCACATAGTTACATGGTTGATAAGAGGACTAACCAAGACAGTTTATAAAAATACATAACACAGTACCGGGCATATAGTGATTATTCAGTATTGGTTATATTTATTATTGTGATTACATTATTGTTAACATCCTTTCAGATTTTTTCCATCGCATTTATAAAATTTTTAATAGCCTGCATATCATTACATATATGCACATAATATTTCTTTTTGAAAATGTAATACAAACAATCTATATATTGTTAGCACATTCTCATCCCATGTCAAACATGGGATTTTATGATTCTGATGCTTTGCTGTGAAAATGTTGTCTTGAATATACTCTTATATTCTGCTTTCTGTTTAAATATTTATGAAGGATGGATTCTTAGTAAAAATTTGCTTTATCAAAACTTGTAAATATTTTAGAGTTTGATAGGTACTACTGTGGAACATTACCTTATTTCACCATACGTCTATTAGGATCAGGTATTGGGGATTTTTTTTTTCTTTTGAACAATTAGATGGAAAAATGATATTCCATTATTATTTTAAGGTACAATTCTCTGATCACTGACAAGTCAAGGGATCTATTTATTTCTTTTTCTGCTAATTGCTCTCTGTTTAATTTCCTCAATTTTAAATAGGGTTGTTGTCTTTTTCCTGTTATCTGGTGTATTGTCCCACATTATCTAGTACAGCTATGCACAAACATCATCTTACTAAGTTCTATAAGAGAATCTCCTTGGATTTTAATTGTAATTAGGTGGATTTGTAAAATACATAAAATTTAATGGGGAGAATTTGATAATACTTAGTCTTGCCATCCAGATTCAGAGATTATCTACCACTCATTTATTACTTAACATAATGCCATTGAATATTGCCTGGTATCCTTGCTTACTTGAATGTTTGAAGTGATATATGTCCTGGCTCCTACATATATGCATGTGTGTGTTTCTAATTTGGAAAACTCAGTTATTTGACCTCTCTTCTTCTTTTGTTGGAAAGGAAGGAGGATAAAAAGATATTAAATTTTAAATGTTGGAAACAATGCTTTTTTTAAGGCTTCTAACTTTCCCTCTAGAATTAGAATGGGGGAAATAATAAATTTGGTAAGTATGAGTCTGAGAGAACTATACTGATGTAACAGTTTTAAATTTGACATGATTTTAAATGAAAATATGGCTGTTCCTTAGACATCTACATCACTTGTATAATAGCAAGGTTCAGCTACTCAATGTGGCTGTGTACTACAGAAATATGGAGTTCTAAAATCTCATTTTTCCTTTCTACTATTTATATGCATAACAAACCTAATATAATTGAATGACTATAATAATGTTCTCTATATGTAAACCATTTTAATAACCCTGTCCTATCAGGAAAGCACAAATATCATTTTAGTGCCATCTACACATTTTGGTTAGATAGCAACACAGACTCAATGGATATAAATTTGAGCAAACTCCAGAAGATAGTGGAAGACAGAGGATTCTGATGTGTTGCAGTCTGCGGGGTTGCAGAGAGTTGGACATGACTAGCAACTAAACCGGAGAAGGCAATGGCACCCCACTCCAGTACTCTTGCCTGGAAAATCCCATGGACAGAGGGGCCTGGTGGGCTGCAGTCCATGGGATCACTAGGAGTCGGACACGACTGAGCACTTCACTTTATTTTTTCACTTTCATGCATTGGAGAAGGAAATGGCAACCCACTCCAGTGTTCTTGCCTGGAGAAAAAAAAGGGACGGGGGAGCCTGGTGGGCTGCTGTCTATGGGGTTGCACAGAGTTGGACATGACTGAAGTGACTTAGCAGCAGCAGCAGCGACTAAACAACAAAAACACATTTTGAAGTCTTCTTAAGTTTTGATGGCTATATGGGAAAACAATTGTAATGTTAATAAATGTTTTCCATCTTTTTTTGTAGAAGGTAAAAGATCTAATCCAAAGATATAGCAAAGCTTTGAATTGACAACAGAGGAATTTACTTGCCAATAAAAGGATGATTTTTCATGAAGGGATTTCTGAGCATCTCTGCTCCTAACAAGAGCTTGAAAACACACTATTTAAGGACAAGTTTTCTTTGACTAATTGTATGGGGATCTCCATAAACCAAACAATTAGCTCAGAGCAGAAGGATAAATCTTTTTATATAAACTTTCACAATTTGGGTGTATTTGGTAACTGAGCCTTCTTTTTCAGATCACCAAATTTAATGAAACTTGAATAGTTATAGGATGGGAAATTTCATAAATAAATACAAGCTGCATCGTACTAACCTAGAGTCTGGAATGATTTAAAATATTTCCTTTGATATGATTCCCAAATTCTATATAAAAGTAAAGTAATAATGCAGAAATAAAACATAATGTGGCATGTCTAGAACTTTTATAACTAGCCTGACTTTGAAACTGAGTGAAATAAGTAAGAGATCAAAGCTTTAATGACTTTAGCTTCTCTCGCTCCCTTTTTCCCCCCTTTTGGAAAGGCTGTTCTATGGGGAAACTAGAACAATTAACACTTCAAAATAAAATTATATATTTAGTTAAGAATATAACATTGATCATCTCATAGTAAAGATTCATATGTACTATGAGATGGGCTTTTCAAATTTTTATTTCTACTGCATTTGTCTAAGTAGTTTAGAAACAGTTTACCAGGCATGTTCTGGAAAAACAAAAAACAAAAAACTAGGAGCAGAGCAATTCTGAATATAACAGTAATAAAATATATTATTAAATGAACTATTATAGAATATATTCTTCAGTTGAATATGAATCTGCAGGAACATATTACTACATGTTATAAAAGAACAAAACTTTATCAAATACCTTCCTTTCCCTGGGTTTTTAAGTTCTATCATTTAATAGAGCAGATTATGTGCTTAGGAGGAGGAGCTAGCATCGGGCAGTTCCAAAGAGAGCTAAATGAAAAATCATTGACTTTGATTTTTGTGTCCAATTTATGCTTCTGTGCATTTTCAGGGACATCATTTCTAACAAGATTGTGTGATTTGGACATGTGCAAGCTGAAGTACTTAATTACCCCCTGGAATGAACCAATTAGATTTTTGACTAGACTTCTTTTGTCAAGAAGCTGCTCTTGAGCTGAATTCAGTAATTTTGTTCCTTGATAACATTAATTATACCACTGGCTCTTAAACTTGGGCGTAGATCAGACTCACCTGGAGAGCTTGTCTACCTCAGGAGTAAGTAGTTCAGTAGACGAGGCAGAGAGCTCAGTGATCTCCATAGCTAACAGTTCTCAGGTCATGCTGACAGTAGTTTTGAGAAGCATTGGCTTAATACCTTGTTTGGCTTATAGCGTCTGCTTTCTTTTCCTCTTCAGACCTGAAGGTACCTGTTTCTGAGCCTAATGGTTTGGAATTTCTTTGTATTTTTATCTTCCGGATCAGTGGAAAGCTAAGCAAGAGGTGTGTATTAACCCCCTCCTCAGGAAGTCAATGTTAAGTCCACCATGCTCCTCAATTTGGCTGAATTTATGCTCCGGTTCTGAAGGTAACTTTAAATTTCTTAATTTCTCTGAAGTGTACCAGATTTCTTCCTTCACAATCTTCTTAGTGATTTTCTTTTTGTTGTTGTTGTTCTAATAGCCTTCTAATATATCTCCTACTTTTTATAATACATTTTTAAAGTTCTACCCAGATAAATTTTCCATAACACTGCTTTGCCTGTACCATTCTTTCCTGAGAGATTAAGTGATATAACATATATGAATAAGAATTTTAATGCATTTAAATTGTCACTGTGCTTAAAATCCTGCAATTGTTCCCAATGCCTAGAAACGTTTCCTACTGTTGACCTATAAGCTAGGAAAGGTGATAAAAATTTCCTGGAGTGAACCCACTTCTTGACTATCTCTTAGGTTTTGTTGCAGTTGTTCAGATTATTTCCCCACCCTCACATCCATGTCTAGGAATTTAGATTATTTGCTTGTTGATACTGAAACTAAGGTTTGGAAATATGGGTTAAAAACAAACCTCTAAATACTGAACATGAATTCTGTATCCCTCTACTCTGCCTTTTACCTAATTCTCTACTATTTTCTTCTCTAGAGAGGCTGGTTTTTTGTTCTGTTCCAGACACATTTCTGAAACATTCTACACCATCTTCCTGCATGGATTTCACTCTTAAATGTCACTTCTTAATTTGCCCTAGTCCTTCTTGTTCTTTAAACAACTGCGTACGCTTCTACCTTGTAGTCCCTGTGGAGTTTTCCGAGTTTCTGCAAGCTCCTAAAATGTCTCCCTCCACAGGTGTGCCTTGTTCTTCTCGTGAAATCCTTCAGGACTTAGTGTCTTTATATTGTTCCTATTCTCTGTACCCAGTAGAGTGAAACTTTGTGTCCTATACAAGTTAGAGCTTATCTGAGTATTATTGTAGTTGGTGTGTTTTTATAAATAATGTTTGCTAGTGATTTAAAAAAAAAATTCTAAGAAAACAAAGCATCCTTCTGAAACACAAAATAAGATAGCCAAATTCTTGGGCTTTGTATGTAAACTTCTCAGGTAGTGCTGTAGTAATTTTGAAATGGAAGAAGCCTAAGAGGATAGTCTATGCTAATATCCTTTTTATTGTCTCAGGGGACTAGGTTAGTGTTGATGTGTTTTTTCCATCCTAATATCTGGAAATCAAGCTGGTGATAACTGATGTAGGCATGGTGGCTTACACAATCTTCCTCATGAATGTTCTCAGGCTGATGTTACAGAAGTTACAAGGCATGTACGTATCCTTTGAAATTTTTGTAATACAATGAGCAGATTTACTTGATGTATACCTATGATTTCTCTTTTTTATTTTATCTGATCACTTCTGGCTGGGGAACTGCCAACTACCTTATTTTCAATGATTATATATCATGTTTATTATTTACATTCTTAAATATTCATATATCATTAGAACACTGAAAAAAGCTAATAGATAGTTAAAATTTACTCCTGAGTTTATGTTAAGATATTAATGAAATCTGATTTTTTTTCTCAATTCTGCATCTTATTTTTCAATTTAGGGTTGACTCCTGTTACTCATTAGTGTTTTCACTAGGATTTCTCTATTGACTTATTCTTTTGAATGATAAGAATGAGCTGGTTGTATAAGTGTGAATGATTATTTTTCTACCTTTAACCTCATTAAAATGTAGTAAGAATCAAGAGGAGAAGCAAATGAGAAACAAGTTTGGCAGTGCTCTGATAGTGTAGATTGGGAGCCATCCATATTGGCAGATGGTTTGACTAGTTTGACTAATGTGGCTTGTTAAATTAATTGGTAAAGAAAGAAACAAATTTCGGAAAGGGTTTGTGTGCTTTTTCTTGGTAGCCAAATCTAAATATGTAGCTTCGAAGCTTACAGAGTATAAAGTTCAGTTACTATGCATGTTGCACATCCAGGACTATGTGAATGGCTGCGTTTAGGGATTTCCTTTTGTTTGTCAAGGAGAGCAAGAAAATCAGTTGTTAGCCTTCCCCTCCTCCTCTCTCCTACACTTAGCATTGTGTATAAAAAGGCTGCAGTTTGGCATTAACTTGTACAATCAGTCTCAATTACTGGCATGATTCTCCTTCTGTCCAAATCTTGAACACTGTAAAGGAGTATGTGTCACTCTTAATCAAAACTGTTAGTACCAAAAATGAATAAGTTAATGATAAGAATAGTACTGCCCAATTTACCTCAAACATAGCATTTTAGAATCTCCTCTTGAAGTCGACTGTAAGCAGGGAATGTCTCAGCAGTAAGCTCTTCTACTATGCTGCATTTTCTTACAAATAAAAATATGTGAAGTTTTTATTTTATTGTTTCAGATGTGTTTGAATCTCTAAGTAGACTATTATAGATTAATGTTACTTCTTTAATCAATGTTTCCCTTGAGCTCAGCATATCCTATTCACCAAGACTGACTTCTTGGCAAAAGTTGCTAGACACTGTGTAAAAGGAATAGCCAACAGATGGCCAATGTTCATAGACTTTCATTCCACATATTTTATGTGGTTCTGACATATTCAAGCTCAGCTTACTAGATTCAATGATACCTGCAGTGGTATTTGTTCAAGTTCAGACAGGATTCCAGTTAACCCATTTCCCATAAACCCTTTCTAAGCAATTGCCTACCCAAACCATCCTGTTTTTGATGTAGCTGCTATACTTTCAGGCATGAAACAAAATTATAGACAAGGGGAAAACCAGAGGGTTATAGGTTACAATAATATTTTTGTCTGTTTTGTGAATGCTTATTTCTTTCATAATAAATTGAAGGATTTGGAAAATGAAATATCTTACTTTCAGATTCTAAATTTCTATGATTATTTGACCTTACATATAGTGAAAGATGTACTGCATATTAAATACTTAGTTTTGAAAACAAATTTACTCAAGCAAAGAGAATGATTGACTTGTGAATACAAAATGAGTGATCTGTGGAGGCAAATGGATTTTTTATTTTTCAGTGAGGCTTCAGTTCTTAATTTGCAATTTGGAGTAACTTTTCTGTTATTGAATTAATGCATTCCAATTAACTATAAAGTAAATGCATCTAAATATATAGATTTATCCACATTTATATATTTTATACATTAGTACCCTATAAGGAGAAATACACAATAAATATTCCAAAATATCTGGTTTTATGCTAAATGAGTTTTATTAAAAGAATGAAAAATATTAATCTTAATATTATTTAAAAATTTTTTATTTATTACTATTATTATTTTACTTTACAATATTGTATTGGTTTTGGCATATTATTATAAAATATTTTCCAGGGGATATTTCTAAACATTTATTTTAAAAAGAATAAATTGACAATTGACCTGGCATTAGGTTTGACTTAGTAACTTAAACATAGGAATGCATTTTCCAGACTTTGAGATCTATAAATTATCCACATGAATTTGTACTCTTGCTTGGGCTCTTAGTTCTTTGCCTTGACTTTTGTCATTTTCCCCTCCTGTATTAGGCTGCTCAAGCTGTCATCAAGTATCACAGGCTGGGTTGGGTAGGAGGGGCACAGATGCTTATTTTCTCACAGTTTTGGAGGCTTGAAGTTCAAGATAGAGGTTATGGTACCTTTGGTTTCTGGTGAAGGATCTCTTTCTGACTAGCAGAAGGTCAGCTTCCTTCTGTGTCCTCACATGACTATTTCTTGGTGTGTTTACATGGGGAGGTAGAGAAAGCTCTCTGGTGTCTCTTCTCAAAAGGACACTAATCCTATTGCATCAGGGCCCCACCTTTATGACCTCATTTAACCTTAATTATTTCCTTAGAGTATCATCTCCAAATACAGCCACACTGGGGGTTAGGGCTTCAATGCATGAACGATGTGGGGCGGGATACAAACCTTCAGACCATAACACACTTTCATTTCCCTTTCTGACAACAGGTCTTTCATGTCATGCTCTGTGACCATATTATTTCCCTCTGTAGCTTCATGTCTTGTGTTGTTTCCTTCCTTCTGGTTTTTCCACTGCTGAACTGTACTAGGCTGCAACCTACACCCTGTGTATGGTGCTACTTTACATGACACCTTCAATACACTTAACATTCAAAAGAGTCTACTCTCTGTTTCTTATAGAATCTCTTTTTTCCTATTCCTTATTTTCTTGTGGTTGGAGAAAAAGCTTCTCTCTGGGTGTGGTAGAAAGATTTATGGGTACTCCCTCCTCTCCAAGGTATCTGAGTCTTAATCCCAAGAACCTGTAAATATGTTACATGGCAATAGGGAATTAAATTGCAGATGAAATGAAGGCAGCTCACCAGTTGATTTTTAAATGAGATTATCCTGGATTATTTGACTAGGCCTAATATAATTACAATATCCCTTTAAAGTGGAAGAAGCAGGCTGAAGAGTTTGAATCAGAGATGAGAAGATGCTCTGATATTGGATTTGAAGATGGCTGAAGGGATCACAGAAGTGTAGGTGACCTCTGGAAGCTAAAATAGACAAGGAAATTGATTATCTTTAATGCCTTCAGAAGGAACACAGCCCTGTCAAACCTTGGTTCTAGTCCAATAAAACCCTTTTCGGACTATACTATAGATCTGCAAATCTATACATTGTTTTGATTTTTAAACCATTAGTTCAGTTCAGTCACTCAGTCATGTCCAACTCTTTGTGACCCCATGAACCACAGCAGGCCGGGTCTCCCTGTCAATCAGCAACTCCTGGAGACCACCCAAACCCATGTCCATTGAGTCAGTGATGCCATCCAACCATCTCATCCTCTGCCATCCCCTTCTCTTCCTGCCCTCAATCTTTTCCAGCATCAGGGTCTTTTCCAGTGAGTCAGCTCTTTGCATCAGGTGGCCAAAGTATTGGAGTTTCAGCTTCAGCATCAGTCCTTCCAGTGAACACCCAGGACTGATCTCCTTTAGGATGGACTGGTTGGATCTCCTTGCAGTCCAAGGGACTCTCAAGAGTCTTCTCCAACACCACAGTTCAAAAGCATCAATTCTTTGGCACTCAGCTTTCTTTATAGTCTAACTCTCACCTCCATATATGACCACTGGAAAAACCATAGCCTTGACTAGAGGAACCTTTGTTGGCAAAGTAATATCTCTGCTTTTTAATATGCTATCTAGGTTGGTCATAACTTCCCTTCCAAGGAGTAAGTGTCTTTTAATTTCATGGCTGCAATCACCATCTGCAGTGATTTTGGAGCCCAGAAAAACAAAGTCAGCTATGGTTTCCCCATCTATTTGCCATGAAGTGATGGGACTTGATGCCATGATCTTCGTTTTCTGAATGTTGAGCTTTAAGCCAACTTTTTCACTCTCCTCTTTCACTTTCATTAAGAGGCTCTTTAGTTACTCTTCACTTTCTGCCATAAGGGTGGTGTCATCTGCATATCTGAGGTTATTGATATTTCTCCAGGCAATCTTGATTCCAGCCTGTGCTTCTTCCAGCCCAGCATTTCTCATGATGTACTCTGCGTATAAGTTAAATAAGCAGGGTGACAATATACAGCCTTGATGTACTCCTTTTTCTATTTGGAACCAGTCTGTTGCTCCACATCCAGTCCTAACTGTTGCTTCTTGACCTGCATACAGATTTCTCAAGAGGCAGGTCAGGTGGTCTGGGATTCCCATCTCTTTCAGAATTTTCCACTTAAACCATTAAGTTTGTTGTAATTTGTTAGAGAAGCAGCAGGAAATGAACACATTGAGAAACTCAGAAGGCCATTAGATACCATTGCTAAATGATCAGGCCCCTGGTTTACCATCAATCTGAATGAGAGCAGTTTCTTAATCTCCCAATTCCTAAACACAAAACTTCCCAGAAAAAGTCTCTCTCTTGAGAACCATATCCTATCTTAGAAGGTAACCAGTGTTATTTTCAAATCTATTCCTGGTTTACTATCTCTGGTGGCCAGTAGAATCTACTTTCTGCTTCCTAAAAGCTCCTCTTTGGTATAATACATGCCATACATGTAATCCTTGCTTTAGTTAAGAATTTCTCATGCATGTGGTGGATCATCCCTGTGAGAATAACTTGGGGTGCTCTATCCAAGACTTGGAGATACTGGTGTCAACACATTTAATGAACATTTCAAGTGATTTTAAAGTCCACTAACATTTGAGGTCAGTTACTCTTCATGGGAAATAAATGGGGAAACAGTGTCAGACTTTATTTTTGGGGGCTCCAAAATCACTGCAGATGGTGATTGCAGCCATGAAATTAAAAGACGCTTACTCCTTAGAAGGAAAGTTATGACCAACCTAGATAGCATATTCAAAAGCAGAGACATTACTTTGCCAACAAAGGTCCGTCCTGTCAAGGCTATGTTTTTTCCAGTGGTCATGTATGGATGTGAGAGTTGGACTGTGAAGAAAGCTGAGCGCCGAAGAATTGATGCTTTTGAACTGTGGTGTTGGAGAAGACTCTTGAGAGTCCCTTGGACCTCAAGGAGATCCAACCAGCCCATCCCAAAGGAAATCAGTCTTGAATATTCATGGGAAGGACTGATACTGAAGCTGAGACTCCATTACTTTGGCCACCTGATGTGAAGAACTGACTCCTTGGGAATGACCCCGATGCTCGAAAAGATTGAAGGCAGGAGAAGAAGGGGATGACAGAGGATGAGTAGGTTGGATGTCATCACTGACTTGATGGACATAAGTTTGAATAAGCTTTGGGAGTTGGTGATGGACAGGGAGGCCTGGAATGCTGCAGTCCATTCGGTTGCAGAGTCGGACATGACTGAGCTCCTGAGCTGACTGACTCTTCCTTATAACAATATTTATGAGAATAGTTTTCAGAAAGGTCTTAGTTGCTAAATGATTCTTTCACGGTAAAATGATTCTACATGAATACATACACCTAGAGACACAATATTAACTTCTGATTTTCCAGTGATTATAAACTAATGAACACATGTTTCTGAGAAACTCTTTCCATCAAGCTTATACATGTTAGTTGCTCAGTCGTGTCTGACTCTTTGCTGCCCCATGGATTGTAGCCCACTAGTTTCCTCTGTCCATGGAATTCTCCAGGCCAGAATACTGGAGTGGGTTGCATTCCTTTCCGCAGGGTATCTTCCTAACCCAGGGGTCAAATTTGGGTCTCCTGTATTGCAGGCAGATTCTTTACCATCTGAGCTAGCAGGGAAGCCCCTGAAATATCTTATACATTACCTGCCTCATGGTAGTTTTTGTTTTTGGCATTTTCAGTAAAGCCAACAGTCTTCACATTTGCCTTGTACTTGTATTCTTTCCTTGTATTATGTTAATTCTATACTACCCACTACTCCTTTGAAATATAGGCCTTGAAGTAAAATGCCTCAGTAGTTTTTCAATATTTTTTTCTGATTAAAATATTTTGTTATTTAGTCCAGGGGGCCACAGTCTATGGTCTACTACCTACTTTTATAAATAAAATGTTATTGAAATACAGCCACACTCATTCATTTATGTATTGCCTTTGGCTGCTTTATTGCTATGACCACAGAACTGAATAGTTGTGACAGGGACTTTATGGCTCACAAACCCTACAATATTTACTATATGGTCTTTTTCAGAAAAAAAGCTACTCACTCCCACCTTATCCTGTTAGTAATTCCTCTTTCTAAAATTTATTTCCAGTCTGATTTTTTCGTACCCAAATCTATGTTTTGTGTTGTCTTCATGGATACAAAGGATGGCTGTATTTTTATATTTTGAAAATTCTAGGATTACGAAGTGGTTCAGTAAAATAAACTTTAAATTAGAACAGAAAATTTTCAGCTCTGCCATTCACTGGCTGTGTGAATGGCATTCAGATTCTCTGGGTATCATTTCTCTTATCTGTGACTCATTAAATGAGTTCATGCATATAAGATGTTTAGCTCATTTTCTTGGCATGTTATCCACCTTTGTGACCTTGTTAAATTATCATTTTTAGCATAGAACACTAAGGTCCTATATGGTGAGCCTTGGTTTAACAGCATATTACAAGGGAATTGAGATAGAGAAGTTTATTACTTCTTGGAGAAGGTACATTGCATACCTTAAGGGACCTCATGGGGAGGTTAAGGCAGGATACAAGCAGAGAAATTGTAGGACATGGGGCATATGCCTTGAATAAAGTCCATGGATGGAGAATTTTGGGCTTTTAAGGTAAGTCCAGATAAATCAGTTGAAACCAAAAAAAAGTAGGAACTTGATAGGCTTCTGTACTAAGAAGCACCATAAGGGAAGACTCTGCAAAGGGGGGAAACTGTTTGTCACAAGGGCCATTAGAGGAGTTGTATTATGAACTTACATTTATTTGTGACTCTTTAGGCTATTTATCGCTGGAGAAGGAAATGGCAATCCACTCCAGTACTATTGCCTGGAAAATCCCGTGGACAGAGGAGCCTGATAGGCTACAGTCCATGGGGTCGCAGAGTCGGACACGACTGAGCGACTTCACTTACTTACTCACTTACTTAGGTTATTTATCTAGGGCATGTGCTCCAGGAAGGGGCTAGTGTCAGTTAGACCCTCTGTAAGCTGCTTGGTTAGCAAGGACGCAATGTTATAAAGTAGCTTCTGTATTGTATTATAATACAATATTATAAAGTAGCTTTTAATGATTTATTGTGTCAAAAAGTAATAAAAGTAAATATTAATGGTTTAGCTAAGCTACTTTATGATTTCTTGTATCAAAGGCTTTCCTGGTAGCTCAGCTGGTAAACAATCTGCCTACAATGCAGGAGACCCCAGTTCGATTCCTGGGTTGCGAAGATCCACTGGAGAAGGGATAGGTTACGCATTCCAGTATTCTTGAGCTTTGCTGGTGGCTCAGCTGGTAAAGAATCCATCTGCAATGCAGGAGACCTGGGTTCGATCCCTGGGTTGGGAAGATTCCCTGGAGAAGGGAGCAGCTACCACTCCAGTATTCTACCCTGGAGAATTCCATGGACTATATAGTCCATGGGGTCACAAAGAGTTGGACAGGACTGAGCAACTTTCACTTTCACCTCACTTTCATTGTCTCAGAGTAAAAATGAGATATAAATGTGACAAGCCTATCTTAAAATGATAGTTTCTTTATATTTACCTTCATATTCATGTATGTATGATGAATATTCATGTTTATATCACGAAAACACTGTGTATCTTTTGCATTACAGATATATTAATAGCTGAGGCTCTGATGTCAGTTCTACTAGACACTGCAAACTTATACAAATTAGTGACTCTACTGAGCCTTATTTTTCTTCTTTATAGGGTAGAGATCTTCTAGAATGATCATAACAATTTTATGCTATTTCTTTTTATATAAAAATATTGATAGTGCTCTAGCACAGTACTGATTAGTAGTTAATATGTGATCAATATTTATTGATTATTCTAATTGTTTAAATAAGTATTATAAGGATTTTTTAATTAAATATTTACTGAAGATTTATTATTGGTGACCTGAACTATTCATCAGAAAATGTCTTGGGAATGTCAAAATGAGCAAGATGTACTCTCTATCCTCAATGAGTTCACAATCTAGTAAGGTAGGTGTGTGTATGTGTGTATAATTAGTTGCCACATGTGTGACAAGTGTTATACATAATAAAGGCACCTGAGTCTTGGCCCAATTAATGGAAGAGTTAATTCTATTTATTATATTTTGGATATGGTCAAGGGAGGTTTCCAGAGGGAGATGAACTTAACTTCAAATAAGTGTAAGTAAAGTATAAGTAAAAATGTAGCAATAGTTGGATATTTAGGAAAAGATATATTTCAGTTGAGGTAATAGTATGTTCAAAGCATAAAAAGAGGAAAACACTAAAGTCAAGGAAACACAAGACTGTTAAGTAGACTGTGGTGTAAGTGACAGTGGGAGTGAGTTGAGAAGTGAGGCTGGAGGTGTGAGCTGAAGCCAGGTCATGGAAAATCGCTTAAGACAACCCAAGAGTTTACATTTTATACTGTAGGTGATGAGGTGTGTTGAAAGGCTTTAATTTTTTTATTGGATTCTACATTAAAATGTTTTGAACAGGAGTTTCAGAATCATGTTAGAATTTCTCATCATAACAACTGCCACAACAACAACAGTTATGTACTTGGCACTCTGCATATTCAACCTGAAACTTCGCAACACATCTTCTAGATAGGCACGATTTCCTTATTTTAAACCGAGACCCTGATAACTCAAAAGTCCATAGTAACACAAGCAAGTGAAGAGTAAGAATACATAATTGGCTTCTTTATTTTCAACTTCCTAATTTTTTCACTATACATTTTATTCTTTCTAAGAATAATCTGTCTACAGTTTGTTGAATAGAAAAGAGATGAGATAGGGGATGGATCAGGGCAAGAAGAACTGTTAAGGTATTCATTTCTCTAATAATCAGTGAAGTTGGTCATCTTTCATGTGTTTTTTGGCCATCTTTGTGTATTCTTTGGAGAAATGTCTATGTAGATCTTGTACCCATTTTTTGATTGAGCTGTTTGCTTATCTGATATTGAGCTGCTTGAGCTGTTTGTATATTTTGGAGATTAATCCATTGTCAGTTGCTTCATTTGCAAACATTTTCTCCTCTGATGCTTGTCTTTTTGTTTATGGTTTCCTTTGCTGAGCAAAAGCTTTTCAGTTTCATCTGATCCTATTTGTTTATGTTCATTTTCATAAACTAACACAATATTGTAAATCAACTATACGCCAAAAATTTTTTTATTTTTTGAAGGTATTGTGTCACAGGGGAGAACAAGGGCATCTACTTGCTTCCCATTTCCCCACTTTTTACTCTCTTCTGCATCCTTCCTGGAATGGTCAGTACAGTGGTCAAAGACATGGAACAGTGAGGGAGGGATGTGGATCAGAGGAAGAATCAGTCCTGAGTTGAGGAGCTCCTCCCTGGTGGCATGCGATGGCAGGCCTGGAAAAAGGACACAGGGCCATGAGGGACTGCTGCAGAAGTAGTGACAGGAAGAGATGGCTCATATGTTGGAAGATGGGTTAAAGTAGACAAATAAGTAAATTGAAGAAATGAATGAATATATTGAGTTGTTTCTCAGATATGGAGGGGATATAATATAATCATGGATAAGAGGAAGACGTGAAATAACTCTTGGTTGTTAGATAATGGGACATCAGGGTAAACTAGTATGTGCATATATTACATATCTAACATTATGTTAGATGCAATACAAATGTTTCCTAGTTCTTAGCAGGCTTAGAAACAATGATGTCTTAGGAGCAGTGAGCAACCCACATGCCCCAAATTTGCTTTCTAAATATCACCCTCCCTTAAAGGAGAAATGACTGATGACAGGTTGTGGCAGAGAAGGTCCAAAGTCTTGTTCATCTTCTTCATAAAAATTGCATCCTCTAAAATAATGTTGCAAAAGAATAAAATAACTAGTTTGAAGGCAGTATCAATGGATGAATAGAGGAGGACTTGAGTATTAAAATAGTAATAGTCATTAATTATTGATTTTAAAAAACAAAATCTATTAATGTATTAGTATGTTAATATACATTAGTTAAGCAAGCAAGAAGGTAAATGCAGAGAAATGGAAAGCTATTCATCAGAGCTCCAAAAAATGTTGGAAATAGAGACTCACCATTTAACAGTCATCAGATGAGTTTGATTAAGTTGGAAACGGTCCAGGGATGCTAAGGCTGGTAGGTAGAATTTGAGGAACAGGTTATTAGTAGAATACCTCCTCACCAAAGACTATTCAATTACAACCAGAAAAGTTTTAGGTGGAGAAAGCTGCTAGATACCACAAGGCCAAGTTATTAGCACTGATATCACTCATGCTGGAATAAGTTGACATTGCGTGTTTCCTGATGTAATGCACCACAAAGAACACTGTCATTTCTGTGGTTTTCCTGCCAAGAATGCATGGTCTGAGTCTGGCCCCTGAAGGCTCTGTTGATGGGCCCAGCTCAAAACCCCACCCTTCAGACTGTAAGGCCTGTTCTCTTTATAACTGTGAGGACATGAAAGACTGAGAAGGACTTAAGAATTGTTCCAGATTGAAGAGGTCTGTAATACACACTCACTAAATATAAGCATATTTCTAGGATATGAGACTGGAAAAAAAAAAGACACATTGGAGATGGTTTATCTATTTCTGGAAGGGTTCCCCATAATGTAGTGACATAAAGCAATAGTCATTGTGTTATATTTCATGCCATTTTAGGTCAGGAATTTGGGCCAGGCTTACCTGAACAATTGTTCTCTATAGTGTGGTATTGAACAGGTGCAGGTAGCAGGAATGAAGAGCCCAGTGTGGCCTCAATCACATTTCTAAGGCCTTTGCAGACATGCTCAAAAGACTGGGTGCAGTTGGGCTTTCAAAGGAACTGCTTAGCTGTAGACGCTCCAGCATAGTGGTGTCAGGAAGTCTGACTTCTTTCTATGGCAGCTCAAGGCACCATGCATAATCTTGGTGAGCAATTATTGGTGTCAACCCTGATTCAAGAGAAGAGTAATTAGACAACACAAATCAGTGGGAGAAACAGTGAAGTCATTGCAGTCATCTTTGGTCTACAACATTGGTACGGTAAGCAAATTTAGAATGGGGTCTGAGAAGGTGGTGGTGTTAACAGTTTTGAATAACTGATTTGAAGGGTTATATAGTAGTTTATATAGATGTGTCTTTTAGTTTAAGGGTAATGCGGTATTACATTTGTAGCTTACTGTCATAGCATTGAAACATATACATTACCATATGTAAGATAGGTAGTGGGAAGTTGCTGTATAACACAGGGAGCTCAACCAGGTGCTTTGTGACAACTAGAGGGGTGGGATGGAGGTTCAAGAGGGAGAGGATACATATATATACACACTTATGGCTGATTCACGTTCTTATATGGCAGAAACCAACCCAATAGTGTAAAGCAATTATCCTTTAATTGAAAACATTTTAAAAGATTTCTGGAAAGGACTTAGATATGTATGTGTGTATATTCGGGGTTTCCCTGGTGGCTCAGATGGTAAAGAATCTGCCTTGCAATGTGGGAGACCTGGGTTTGATCCCAGGGTCAGGAAGATCCCCTGGAGAAGGGAATGGCAACCCACTCCAGTATTCTTGACTGGAGAATTCCAAGGACAGAGGATCCTGGCAGGCTATACTCCATGGGTTGCATATATTTATGTACATGTATATACACTTTGTCTATGTGTATAAATGTGTGTATATATGTATATGGAGCAGGGCACAGTGGGGCAAATGTAGTAAAATGTTAACAATTGGCTATTCTGATTTAAGGGGCTATGGGAGTTCTGGCTACTCTTCTGTATGTTTGAAATTATTTCAAAATATAAAACATTAGAATTTAAGAGAAAGGAAAATGTGATTAGAGTCTGAAGTAAGGCAGCGGCAATGGACATGAAGAGAACAGGATGAACTGATGATTAATAACACTTTAATGGTTGAAAGGATGTTAGGCTGAGAGAGATGGTTTGCTTGGAACACTGTCATAAGCACAGAAGTTCCATTGGCTGCTCATTTACAGAGAGATGCAAACAAGCAAAGCTTGCCAATAATACTTTGCTCTAACATTTTGCTTTGTCCTTTAATGATCACCCTGGAAAACAAACAATAAGCCAAGTTTAATTTTAAAAAGCATTGAGGCTATTTAAGCAGAGTCAGATTTACTTAAAAGTATAATGGATTCTTTCGTTAAGAACAAAATCTGTGGCTCTTTTTTATTTGATGGAAAAATTCTATGTAAGCATATTCCAAGTGGATGCATAGACTCAGTGTGAGTAATGTGGTTTAGTTTGTACAGAGTATACACTTCCACAAGAGGAGAAATTCTTTCATAATAAGCGTGTATCTTAAAGTATATTTCTGGATTAAAAAACTTTTACCTTTTTTATGAAATGGAGTGTGGAATGAGTGTATAGTGGATTCTGTATGAGCTACTTAAAAGTCAGAAAGAAAAGTTATAAAGCAATGTGATTTGAAACAAGGAATCTGAGGACAGTGTTATAAAGAGGTTCAAGTATATGAATAAATAAAACCATTCTTAAGATACGTGGAATGCATGTTACCTCACATTTTGAAGCCTTAAAATAAATAACCCAGTCATTTTCAGTATCTCTGCTCTGGATGTGATGTTGACAGCTGTCTTCATGGGGGGGTGCTGACATTTTACTGGAACCTTATAAAAAGAAAGCTCCTGCTGTGGCTCAGAAATGCTATTTCATCAAAACTGAGAACTCAGAAGTCAAATGTACTGTAAGAAGAGTTCTCATCATTTTTTCTGTAACTGTAGTCATTTTTTCTGTAACTGAATTCTTCAGATGACAAATATGTGATTTTATTAAATAGGTTAAAAATAGGTGGAAGAGTGGCATGGATTATTTAGATTAGTTTTCATGAGTCAGGATGGTTGCAGAAAACTACTAAAAATGGCTAATGTTTTCTAAATTTGTATTATGATGTGAATCACCTCAATTTCAGTTCGGTCGCTTCGTTATGTCCGATCACCTCAGGCACTTCATAAAGTGCGTAATCTTTATCCAAAAGCAACGGTAAACCTGCTTCTCCAGTGTGCGTGCCCACATAGGCACGTGGTCTACATTGCAGGAAATGGGAGTGGACACATACACAGATGGGAATGAACAGAAGATGAAGAATGGTGACTTTAGCTGAGAATTAGAAAGGCTTATCAGAGACTTTAGCTTTCTGAATTAATTTTACTTTTCATAAATATGTGTGAAAGAAAGCAGAAGTGTTAGTCAGTCAGTCATGTCCAACTCTTTGGGACCTCATGGACTGTAGCCCTCAAGGCTCCTCTGTCCTTGAAATTCTCCAGGCAAGACTACTAGAGTGGGTAGCCATTCTTTTCTCCAGGGAATCTTCTTGACCCAGGGCTTGAACCAGGGTCTCCTGCATTACAGGAAGAGTCTTTACAGTCTGAGCTATCAGGGAAGCCCATAAATATGTGTACATCTATGTATTGTTGTTAATATCATAAGATTTCTGATACTGATTCTTAAGGATTCTATACTAGTCTTTTGTTGCTTACTTGATACTTGAAGTAAGTATTTCAAATATAGCATATTAGATAATCATGTCTGTATTAGTTATCTATGACTGTATACCAAATTACCTCAAAACCTAGTAGCTTCAAACAGCACACATTTATTGTCACATAGTTTCTGGGGTCAAGAATCTATGTACAGCTTAGCTGTGTGCTTTTGACTCAGAGTTTCTCACAGGTTTGCAATGCAAGGGATGGGCTGGAGCTACAGTTATCCCAGTAGGGCAGCCTTCAAGGTCATTCACATGGCTGTTAGCAGGCCTCAGGTCTGGCTGTTTGTTGGGAAATCTCAGTTGTTTGCTGTGAAGACCTCTGCATGGAGTTACTAACAACATGGCAGTTTGTCCCCCCACCTCCAGCCTCCCCCCACCTTCTGGCAGGGTGAGGTATATAAGGGTGAGAGGAAGAGACAGGAACTGAAATTATGTCTTTTTTGTATCTAATCTTAGAATTGACATCTAATCAGTTTTGTAATATTATTTGTTAAAAGCAAGTCCATAGGTCCAGTGGCAGACTTTATTTTCTTGGGCTCCAAAATCACTGCAGATGGCGACTGCAGCCATGAAATTAATAGAAGCTGACTCCTTGGGAGAAAAGCTATGACAAACCTAGACAACCTGTTATAAAGCAGAGACATTACTTTGCTAACAAAGGTCCATCTAGTCAAAGCTATGGTTTTTCCAGTAGTCATGTATAGATGTGAGAGTTGGACCATAAAGAAAGCTGAGTGATGAAGAATTGATGCATTTGAAATGAGGTGTTGGAGAAGACTCTTGAGAGTCCCTTGGACAGTATGGAGATCCAACCAGTCAATCCTAAAGGAAATCAACCCTGAATATTTATTGGAAGGACTGATGCCGAAGCTCCAATATGACGACCATCTGATGAGAAGAGCCAACTTATTGGAAAATACCCTGATGCTGGGCAAGATTGAAGGCAGGAAGAGAAGAGGATGAGATGGTTGGATGGCATCACCGACTCAATGGACATGAGTTTGAGAAAGCTCAGGGAGTTGGTGAAGGACAGGGAAGCCTGGGGTGCTGCAGTCCATGGGGTCGCAAAGAGTTGGACACAACTGAGTGAGTGAACTGAACTGAGGTCCAGTATTTACTCAGAAAGATAATTTACACAAGTAGATGAGTACCAGAATGTGAGACTCCCGGGGAACCGACCACCATAATGCAAAAATTCTTGACCACTCCTGTATCATTAATTTCTCCCTGTGCAGCTTTCTATTAGACTGTGACTTATTGCCAAATTAAGTCATTGCCTCTTTCATTCTTGTTTCTCTTCTCTTCCCTCTTTTATTGGCTTTCTCCCATTTCCAAGGGGCTTCCCTGGTGGCTCAGAAATTTGTTTTTAAATCACTGCATATCAAACTGAGAGTTCCAAAAAGTTACCTAGGTAATTTCTACATCAACTTTATGTCCTCTTTCCTAAAATCATTTTGCCTGAGATATTTCTGGACTCACACTGGCACTTTTCCTTTACAAATGTAAGATAATCCTTAATCCTCTGACCATTCCTTTTAGTGCTCCCTAAAAGGAATGCTTTGGGGCACTGCTTGCTTTGGGGCACTGCTCCTCTATATAACAGCCTCTGGGGTACAGACAAATGGAGGTATCCTTTAATGGCTCATCAAGGTATCTTAAAGCCTGAGTGCTTTCCCATTTTTCCTCTTTGTATATATATATCTTTTTTCAAAATGAGGTATTTTCATGTATATATCATTTTCAAAATGAAGCATGATTTTTACAAGTTGAATTTTTTTCCATCTTTTGTGATATTCTGAATTCAAATATATGGTCATATATGGTCTTGAATATGAGGTCAATTCCCTTTTTTTAATGACTTTTCTCCTTATCCTTACTTCCATCT
>NW_011495084.1:4521408-4530511 GCF_000754665.1 Bison bison bison
TCCATCTCCATTCCCTCCTTTTTAAAACATTTTTTTTTTTTCCTAATGGAAGAGTCCTTCAGAGCAAAAGTAACTACTTAAAAGTTGCATTTTCATGTATTTAATCATAAACAATTCCTCTCAACTATTCTAGACCCTCCTCTCTGGGATATATCATTAGTTGGAAATAAAAACAGTCATAAAAGTTGAAGAAGAATAAGTTTTTTAAAAAAGCATCACTAAATCATTTTGCATTCTAGGTCTGCAAAAATAATCTAGGTATGTTGGATAAAATCCAAAGATAAAACTTATATGTTATTTCTTCAAGACTTAATGTATATTTTTAAAAAGTAGGAAAAATGATCTTTATCAAATCATATGGAATATGTCTGAATCACAGTCAATCCTTCCCTTATTTGTTTCCACAAAATGCTTAGTCTTTTATGCTTTCTTTTAAAAAATGACTTTTACCAAAAACTGTTTAGGTACTAGACATAATTTTCAACACATTATGCCTTTTTGTTTGATTGAAAGGAGAAAACTAGAACATCTAGACAGATCAATAGGGAATCAACTTATATGAAAATATAAATACTTATATGAGAATATAAATAACATAGACAAATCAGATCTATAGACATATACAGACGATTTCACCCAACAGCAGAAAAATACACAGTCTTAAATGCCTATGGAACTTTCTTCAGGTTAAATTTAATATTAGCTCACAAAATGAATTTTAGTTAACCAAGTTAAGAATTTAAGAAGTTTAAATTTTAGAAAGATTGAAATTATACCAAGTGTCTTTTCTGACCACAGTGGAGTGAAACTGGATATCAATAGAAAAACTGGAAAATTCACAAATATGTAGAAATTTAACAACACACGCTTGAACAATGATTGAGTCAAAGAAGACATTGAGAAGGAAATTAGAAAATACCCTGGGGAAAACCAAAATGAAAATACAACATAAAAAACATAAGAGATACAACAAAAAGTAGTACTAAAAAGAGTTGGTAATAAGTGCCTACTTAAAAAAAAATCTTAATCAGAACAACCTAACTTTATACCCCAAGGAACTAAAGAAAGAACAAACTAATCTAGATTTATCAAAAGGAAGGAAATAATAGATGAGGGCAAAAATAAAATAGAAAAATAGTAGAAAACAAAATCAAGAGTTAGCTTTTCAAAAGAAAACAAATTAACAAACCATTAACTAAATTAAGGAAAAGAACACTTAAAATCATAAATGAAAGAGGAGACATTACAACTAATTCCATGGAGATAAAAAGAATCATGAGTGGCTACTATGAACTATTATGTCAACAATTTAGATTTCCTAGAAGAAATGGTTAAATTCCCAGAAATATACAACTTACAGAGGTCAATTCATGAAGAAATAGAAAATATGAATAGACCTATAGCTGATGTAGAGAATAAATTAGTGGTCAAAGCCTTCTAACAAAGAAAAGCCTAGGGCTAGTTGGCTTCACTGGTGAATTCTATCAAACATTTAAAGAGTAATTGATGCCAATCCTCTTCAAATTCTTCCAAAAAACTGAAGAGGAAGGAACAGTTCCAAACTCATTTTATGGGTCCAGTATTACCCTAATACCATAGCCAGACAAAGATGCCAAAGAAAATAAAATTGCAGGCCAGTATCCATGAGGACCACACCCCATGACCTAGTGAACTTTATTCCTGGGACGCAAAATTGGTTCAACATATTAGGATGGTGTTGCTGCTGCTGCTGCTAAATCACTTCAGTCATGTCCGACTCTGTGTGACCCCATAGACGGTGGCCCACCAGGCTCGCTCGTCCCTGGGATTCTCCAGGCAAGAATACTGGAGTGGGTTGCCATTTCCTTCTCCAATTAGGATGGTACATCATGCTAATTGATCTTAACAGAACAAGGAATTAAATCTTATTTCAGTATGTGCAAAAGAAAAGATCATTTGACAAAATTCAACCCTTTTCATGATAAAAACTCACAAACTAGGAATAAAAGAGAATTGTCTCAATATAGGCCATATATGAAAATCACATTGCTAACATCATACTCAATGGTAAAATGCTGAAAGCTTTTTTCTAAAATCAGGGATGAGACAAGAATGCTTGCTTTCACTCCTTCTATTCAACATAGGACTAGAAATCATAGCTGGAGTAATTAGACAAGAAAAAGAAAAGGCATCCAAATTGGAGGGGAAGAAGTAAAACTGTCCATGTTTGCAGATGACATGCTCTTATATATAGAAACCCCTAAAAACTCCATAATGAAAGATAAACTGTTAAAGCTGATAACAAGTTGAGTAAAGTTTCAGGATACAAAATCAACATGCAAAAATTAGTTGCACTAACAATGAACTACCTGAAAAGGGAATTATTTTTCTAATTCCCTTTTTCAGTAGCATTGAAAAGACTAAAATACTTTAGAATAAACTTAACCAAGGAGGTGAGAGACCTATATATTGAAAACTATAAAACATTGATGAAAGAAATTAGAAAAGACAAAACAAATGGAAAGAAATGCTGTGCTCATGAGTTGGAAGATTTAATATTGTTAAAATATATACTATCAGAGTGATCTATGGATTTAATGCAATCCCTATCATAATTCCAATGGCTTTTATTAACAGATAAGTAATTTATGTAGAACCATAAAAGCTCACAAATAGCCAAATCATTCTTAAAGAAGAACAAAGCTGGAGGCATCATGCTACCTCATTTTAATCTGTTAATATCTTACAAAACCATAGTAATCAAAATAGTACAAGACTAGCATAACAACAGACATATAAGGTCAATGGATCTTCAAGAGTGGTAAGAAAACCCAATGGGAAAGGATAGTCTTTTTGATAAATGGTTGGAAAAAAAACAGAAAATCACATGCAAAAGAATGAAATTGGGCTCTTAAACTACACACAACCCAAAATGGATTAAAGATTTAAATGAAAGATTTTAAACTGTAAAGTTTCTAGGAGGAAACAGGGAGAAAGCTTCCAGATCTTGGTCTTGGAAGTGATTACATAGTTATGACACCAAAAGCAGAGGCAACAAAGACAAAAGTAAGCAAGCAGGGCCATATCAAATTAAATTAGTTCTTCACAGTAAAGGAAGCAGCAGAGTGAAAAGGCAACTTATGGAATGGGAGAAAATATTTGCAAACCATATATACGAAGTTAATACCCAAAACATACAAGGAAATCTGACAACTCAATAGGGAAAAATTTTAAAACTGGATTAAAAAGTGGTCTATGGACCTGATCATACATTTCTCCAGAAAATACATACAAATGATCAAAAGGTATGTGAAAAAATGTTCAGTGTCATTAGTCTTTAGGGAAATGCAAATTCATACCGCAGTGAGGGATCTATTCAGCCCTGTCAGGATGACTATTAGAAAAGAAAAAAGTGTTGACCAAGTGTTTATATTGTTGGTGGCAATTCAAAATAGTGCAGTTGCTATAGAAAATAATATGGAGATTCCTCAAAAAATTAAAAGGAGAACTGTCAAATAGAACCAGCAATCCTACTTCTGGGTATTTATCCAAAAGAATTGAAATCAGAATCCCCCCAAAATATTACTACTCCTATTAATACTCCCATGTTCATTGCACCACTGTTCACAGTAGCCGAGAGGTGGAAACCACCTTGATGCCCATGAACAGATTAATGGATAAAGAAATTGTTGTATATGCATAGAAGGAAATATCATTTTGCCTTAAAAAATTCTGACATATGGTATGACATTGGTGAACATTATGCTAATGAAATTTAAAAGTTACAGAAAGACAAATATCTCATAATTCTATTTATATGAGGTGTAGAATAGTTTATAGCACCAGAGTGAAATGGTGATTGTAGGGGCTGGTTGAAGGGGGAAACGAGGAGTTGCTTGTCAAGGGGGGCATAAAGTTTCAGTTAAGTAAGATAAACTCTAGAGATCTATGTACACTGTATCATAGTCAAAAATAATACATTTTATGCTTAAACATTTTAAGAGAGTAGATCTCAGGTTAAGTGTTCTTACTACAATAAAATGAATACTAGAAAAATACAGTCATGTAGAATGAAGTTGATACTAAATTTTTGTTCTTGTTTCTTACTTATTCAAAAAAGCTCACCTCAACTTGTGAGGAATATATGCATGTGCCAAAATACATACATTGTAATATACATATGTACAAAATACATATACATACAAAATACATACATATGAGGTAAAGGAATTCCTTACCTCATAAATAACTTTTAATATTTGCTATTCATCATATTGATTTATTAGTAAAATAATAGGAAACAACATACTAATTTATTAGTTTTCTAAATTGTAAAAATAACTGCACTAGATCTGTAACACTGCTTTTAACATGTTTTTTGCTACTATAAATTATCTAGCTGACTACTTCTAATTATTTTAGTGTATTTTGTAAAATACACTAAACTAGAATTGAAAAATAAAGTTAGCATATTTTTTCTTAACCTAAAGTAAGATTTGACTGATTTTACAATATTAACTGGTTTTGCAAACTAGATTATATAGTAAATATTTTAAAAAATGAACTAAATCTGCAGAGGCAAGATTAAAATAGTTGGTAAAGTGTCTACCTGCAATGCGGGAAACCCGGTTCGATTCCTGGGTCGGGAAGATCCCCTGGAGAAGGAAATGGCAATCCACTCCAGCACTCTTGCCTGGAAAATGCCATGGATGGAGGAGCCTGATAGGCTACAGTCCATGGGGTTGCAGAGTCGGACACGATTGAGTGACTTCACTTTCACTTTCAAGCTATATTAAACATAACATCTGTTTCCTCCTTCAATTGTAAGTTTATCAGGATTAAGTTACATTCATCATATTGTTATTATATATTCAGTGCTCAGTATGGTATCTAGTACAGATTATTATTTTCAATAATACAGAGAAACTTGGTTATAATTCTGCCTTTCCTCAATTGTAGAATATTCAAATGAATTGCATCATTATATGAAAAGTTTTATAGATATTTGACTTATACAGTTTTTTTTTTAATAGATGGAAAGAGGAAGAATCAATATGTTAAACTGATTATCTTAATACCTATGCAGTACTCTGTGTCTGTGTGTAGATTTGAATTACCATCAAATGCCCTTTTGTTTCAGCCTAAGGACTCCCTTTAATATTCTTATAGGGCACATTTGCTAGTGATGAATGCTTTGTTTATCTGGAAATGTTTAATTTCTGCTTAGTTTTTGAAGAAAACAGCTGCATGTAGAATTCTTAACTGACAGTTTTTCTTTGAAAACTATGAGGATATTATCCAATTGTCTTCTTGGTTCAATAGTTTTTGATGAGACATGAGCTGTCAATCTTATTGAGGCTACTTAAGTCATTATTCACTTGCTGCTTTCAAGATTCTCTCTTGGTCTTTGATTTTTGCCAATTTGCCTAAGATGAGTGGATCTCTTCTATGTTTTATACTTATTGAATGAGTAGACTAATATTTTTCACAAAATTTGTGAATTCTTTAGCTACTATTTCTTCCATTTTTTCCTCCACATTTTTCATCTCCTCCTTCTAGAATTCTCAACAGGTATATGTTGGTATACTTGGTGGTAACCAATAGCTTGCTAAAGGTTTATACATTTTTCTTCATTATTCTTTGATTCTGTTTCTCAGACTGATAAGTCTAAAGGTGACTTCTTTCAAGTTCAGAGATTCTTTTTCTACAAGTTCAGCTCTTTTGCTGAATCTCTCCAGTCAATTTTCCCTTTCAGTTATTGTACTTGCTACTCCAGAATTTTTATTTGGTAATTTTATAACTTACTGTTTATTGATAGTGATATTCTCTATTTGGACAAGACATCACGCTCCTACTTTTCATTCATTCTTTAGTCATTTCCTTAGAAAAAAAAAAAGCATGTTTATAATAGCTGATAATAATTTTTGTTCAGTAATTCCAATATCTGTCTTCCTCTGGGACATTTTCTTTTGGCTGCTGCCATGTGCAGGTTGGAAAAGAATTTCCAAAGATGAGACAGAATGAGAGGCAATTGAAGTGTATTAGAGTGGGAGACACTGTTAGAACAGCAGGCCGGCTCAAGGGAGAACTGACGTTGAGCAGTGGCCTTTAGTCCACTTTTATACCCAGTGTACTAGGAGTGGGATAGGGGTCTTGTGGTTCGTTTGTTGATTGGATGAAGCATATATCCTGAGTGGGGGAAGAGTAAGACAAATACCTTCTCCCTAAGGGGTAGGAGGGGAGGCAGGTTATACTGCTCAGGAGGACCTGAAATCCATTAATAGTTACAACATGGGAGAGGGAAGGATGATAGGGGTCTGGTTTCCCATTCCTGCATTCCAAGACCCTCCTTGGTTTTATCTGTTCTTTCATCCTTGGGTCACCACAGCTGTTTCCCCCCATTCCTGTACAGGTGGCCTACTTTTCTTTTTGTTTGCATGTCTCATAAGTTTTGGTTGAAAATGGGGCATTTTAGAAGTGTATTTACTCTGGCATGGAATTGCTTCACTCTCCAGCACTTGCTAATGTTACCTTTCTTCCCCTTGTTGCTGCTTATTATTTAACAACCTTGATGGACTAATCCTATTGTTTCTGTATTCTGTGTGGTGTTTGGACACTGAGTTTTCTACTATATTTTTGTTTTTAAGTTCTTGTTTTTATTTTTAAATCTGCTTTCTAGAGATCAGCTCTAGGTCAGTGTAATTTAATGGCCTGCCAGTCATCAGTCAATCTTCCTTAAAGGCCTTGTGTGCTGTGTGCTAATTTTCTTTAGTTGTGTCCGACTCTTTGTGACCCCATGGACTGGAGCCTGTCAGGTTCCTCTATCCATGGATTCTCTAGGCAAGAGTAATGGCATGGGTTGCCATTTGCTTCTCCACAGGATCTTACCTGTATGCTTTCTACCATTTGCCAAAGGGTTTTATGTAAGAAGGTTCACCTCAAGCTTCTCAAATTTTACAGGATAGCCTTAGGTTATCACAGTGCTTATGTGGGCCTCAGTGGCAACTATAGTTGAGCAGTTGGTACCTTCTTTTCTCCTAGGTCTCTCCTGGACACGTGTATATCCAAAACTCCAAAATATGTCCTATTGGAGATTTTCAAAGTTTCCTTGTCATGTAGTTCTCAAGGATTTCCTTTAAAATTCCCAGTAAGACTCTTTATGCCCTTATATAAATAGTAGCCTTAGGCAACCAAGTAGTTGCCAGGAGTTCTGTACTATTTTGGTAATGCCTTGAGGACTACCTTACCCTCCCCCAAGGAATGAATGAATGAATAAATGGTATAAATGGAATCTCCCCTATTTATTTAGAATTATCTATGCTATTATTGCTGCCTGTGAGAACTGGTGATTCATAGTTTACATGTTCCTTTCACATGCATTATATTCTTGGGATTTTAACTCTGTCATTGAGGCAAACCAATACCTAGCTTGCTAAGTGTTATACTTAGGGACTTGATGTGTGAATGAAGAATAAAATTTATTTGAGAACAACAATTATGTATTATAAGTTCAACACAGTAGTTTTCAAAAATACAGAAATTACATATATATAAATATTAGCAAACATGTTTTTATTGAAAACTTATAATATATATATTTTTCATATTAAACAGCTCCAAAGTAGTCTTCATTCATCCAGCTCATAATCTGGCAATAAGTAAGGGATAAATAGTTGATGGGCAGAGTTTACAGGAAATATCAAGATTTTAATTTAATATATACTAAGAACTAAAATGGACTGGAATGGGTGAATTTAACTCAGATGACCATTATATCTACTACTGCAGGCAGGAATCCATCAGAAGAAATAGAGTACGCATCATGGTCAACAAAAGAGTCCAAAATGCAGTACTTGGATGCAATCTCAAAAATGACAGAATGATCTCTGTTCATTTCCAAGGCAAACCATTCAATATCACAGTAATCCAAGTCTATGCCCCAACCAGTAACGCTGAAGAAGCTGAAGTTGAATGGTTCTATGAAGACCTCCAAGACCTTTTAGAACTAACACCCAAAAAAGATGTCCTTTTCATTATAGGGGACTGGAATGCAAAAGTAGGAAGTCAAGAAACACCTGGAGTGACAGGCAAATTTGGCCTTGGAATACGGAATGAAGCAGGGCAAAGACTAATAGAGTTTTGTCAAGAAAATGCACTGATCATAACAAGCACCCTCTTCCAACAACACAAGAGAAGACTCTACACATGGACATCACCAGATGGTCAATACCAAAATCAGATTGATTATATTCTTTGCAGCCAAAGATGGAGAAGCTCTATACAGTCAGCAAAAAAAAAAAAAAAGACCAGGAGCTGACTGTGGCTCAGATCATGAACTCCTTATTGCCAAATTCAGACTGAAACTGAAGAAAGTAGAGAAAACCACTAGACCATACAGGTATGACTTATATCAAATCCCTTATGATTATACAGTAGAAGTGAGAAATAGATTTAAGGGCCTAGATCTGATAGAGTGCCTGATGAGCTACGGAATGAGGTTCATGACATTGTACAGGAGACAGGGACTAAGACCATCCCCGTGGAAAAGAAATGCAAAAAAGCAGAATGGCTGTCTGGGGAGGCCTTACAAATAGCTGTGAAAAGAAGAGAAGTGAAAAGCAAAGGAGAAAAGGAAAGATATAAGCATTGGAATGCAGAGTTCCAAAAATAGCAAGAAGAGATAAGAAAGCCTTCTTCAGTGATCAATGCGAAGAAATAGAGGAAAACAACAGAATGGGAAAGACTAGAGATCTCTTCAAGAAAATTAGAGATAGCAAGGGAACATTTCATGCAAAGATGGGCTCGATAAAGGACAGAAATAGTATGGACCTAACAGAAGCAGAAGATATTAAGAAGAGATGGCAAGAATACACAGAAGAACTGTACAAAAAAGATCTTCACAACCCAGATAATCATGATGGTGTGATCACTGACCTAGAGCCAGACATCCTGGAATGTGAAGTCAAGTGGGCCTTAGAAAGCATCGCTACAAACAAAGCTAGTGGAGGTGATGGCATTCCAGTTGAGCTATTTCCAATCCTGAAAGATGATGCTGTGAAAGTGCTGCACTCAATATGCCAGCAAATTTGGAAAACTCAGCAGTGGCCACAGGACTGGAAAAGGT
>NW_011495084.1:4530992-4531714 GCF_000754665.1 Bison bison bison
TTAACGTCTATGCAGAGTACATCATGAGAAATGCTGGACTGGAAGAAACACAAGCTGGAATCAAGATTGCTGGGAGAAATATCAATAACCTTAGATATGCAGATGACACCACCCTTATGGCAGAAAGTGAAGAGGAACTAAAAAGCCTCTTGATGAAAGTGAAAGTGGAGCGTGAAAAAGTTTGCTTAAAGCTCAACATTCAGAAAACGAAGATTGTGGCATCTGGTCCCATCACTTCATGGGAAATAGATGGGGAAACAGTGGAAACAGTGTCAGACTTTATTTTTTTGGGCTCCCAAATCACTGCAGATGGTGACTGCAGCCATAAAATTAAAAGACGCTTACTCCTTGGAAGGAAAGTTATGACCAACCTAGATAGCCTATTCAAAAGCAGAGACATTACTTTGCCAACGAAGTCCGTCTAGTCAAGGCTATGGTTTTTCCTGTGGTCATGTATGGATGTGAGAGTTGGAGTGTGAAGAAGGCTGAGTGCCAAAGAATTGATGCTTTTGAACTGTGGTGTTGGAGAAGACTCTTGAGAGTCCCTTGGACTGCAAGGAGATCCAACCAGTCCATTCTGAAGGAGATCAGCCCTGGGATTTCTTCGGAAGGAGTGATGCTGAAGCTGAAACTCCAGTACTTTGGCCACCTCATGCGAAGAGTTGACTCATTGGAAAAGACTCTGATGCTGGGAGGGATTGGGGGCAGGAGGAGAAGGGGAC
>NW_011495084.1:4531814-4551609 GCF_000754665.1 Bison bison bison
AGACTCCAGGAGTTGGTGATGGACAGGGAGGCCTGGCATGCTGCGATTCATTGGGTCGCAAAGAGTTGGACACGACTAAGGGACTGAACTGAACTGAACTGAATCCTAGGAAGGCTGACATTTAGATTAGATGCATTTATTACTTTATTTACTATACTTAAAAAAAATTAAAAAACCCTAGATTGGTATTGTCTTTCTCTAGAATATAAGCTCCAAACGTGCAGATACCATATCTCCCTTGTCATCAGTGCTTCCTATATGCTCTAGCAGAGTTGGTACTTGATATACATTTTATTTAATGAATGAATTCTGTCTTATAGCTGGACATCTTAGGCAGAAAGAGTAATCTTTTTTCTCCCTCATATGAGAACTTCTAAAATACAGAGTATATAAGAATAACACAGAAATCTACTGAAGGCTTCTTTCTTATAATTCTTGTTGCAACTTACTGTGAACATCTTCTTTTCCATCATGCATTTTGTGGTGATTATTAATCTTTTTTAATATAAAAACTATTTGAGAATTCAATGAGATATTTGTGGACCCTATTGCTTGAGGGGGAGGAGGAATACATTTCTTTATCCATGCATCCACACACAAAATCTTTTTTTTTTTTTTTAGCTTTTAATTTGTATTGGGTTATAGCTGACTAAAAATGTTGTAGTAGTTTCAGGTAAATAGCAAAACGGCTCAGCTATGCATATATATGTATTCAGTCCAGTTCAGTAGCTCAGTCGTCTCTGACTCTTTGCAACCACATGGACTGCAGGACGCCAGGCCTCCCTGTCCACCACCAATTCCCAGAATTTACCCAAATTCATGTCCGTTTCGTTGTTTGATGATCCAGTAGATGTTAGCAATTTGATCTCTGGTTTCTCTGCCTTTTCTAAAACCAGCTTGAACATCTGGAATTTCACAGTTCACATATTGCTGAAGCCTGGCTTGGATAATTTTGAGCATTACTTTACTAGTGTGTGAGATGAGTGCAATTGTGCAGTAGTTTGAGCATTCTTGGCATTGCCTTTCTTTGGGATTGGAATGAAAACTGACCTTTTCCAGTCCTGTGGCCATAAATTTGCTGGCATATTGAGTGCAGCACTTTCACAGCATCATCTTTCAGGATTTGAAATAGCTCAACTGGAATTCCATCACCTCCACTAGCTTTGTTTGTAGTGATGCTTCCCAAGACCCACTTGACTTTGCATTTCAGGATATCTGGCTCTAAGGGAGTGATCACACCATCATGATTATTTTGTTGTGAAGATCTTTTTTGTATAGTTTTTCTGTGTATTTTTGCCACCTCTTCTTAATATCTTCTGCTTCTGTTAGGTCCATACCTTTTCTGTCCTTTATTGAGCCCATCTTTGCATGAAATGTTCCCTTGGGATTAGGTAGTTAGAATATAAAAAAGGAGTCCAAATTAGTGGTGGCTAAAAGACAAAGAATTGGAGGAGGAAATGGCAACCCACTCCAGTGCTCTTGCCTGGACAATCCCAGGGATGGCGGAGCCTGGTGGGCTGCTGTCTGTGGTGTCGCACAGAGTCGGACACGACCGAAGCGACTTAGCAGCAGCAGCAAAAGATAAAGAAAGGAAAAAGCCCATGAAAATAGAACAAAGGAAGGCCCGAGGACTGGAGTGAGAAACTCAGGTGAAGAAACAGCCCTCCTGGCTAGCCCAATATACATGGGGCAGGCTCAGGGGGAGGAGAAAAAACATACAAAAAGAGAAGCCAAAATTGAGCCTCTCTCTTCTCTTTGCTTATTTTGGGTTGGCCTGCCCTCGCATCTTGAGGATGTATTTTCCTTTGCTTGCCAAATAAAACTGAGCTGTAACCGAACTGTAACACTGGTCCGCCACTTCAAATTTTTGCTGTGGCAAGACAGAACTGAGGAAATTACATACTCCTGTGACATATCTGGTGCCGTGACTTGGATTTAACCTGGCTGAAACAACCCCAGCTCGGCCCCTGTGAGGCAGAGGCCAAGCATAGCAGAAACCCAACTCGGCGAAAGCTCACGTAGTAGAAGCTGAATGTGAAGAAAACCCAGTGCAGTGGAAGTGACAAGAAGCCCAGTGTGCTGGAAACTGGGACAGCAAAAACAAACTAGGCAGAAAGCTCACACAGCTCAGTCTCAGATTTCAGAAGACCTCTGGTTAAGGCACGAGGTCCTCACCCCTGGAAGGATATATGGCTAACAAAATCTTAATTCCTTTACTGTCTCTTGTTTCTTGTTTCCTTGAACTCCATGTGAACAGGCAAGCAGCAGTGGGTGCAACTGAGGGACGCTGCCAGGGGGCTACTTCGCAGTGTGTCCAAAAGCTTCCACTACCTTCTGTGCCTTAGTAGCTGTTGCCCAAGCAGGTGAGGGTTTTTCTGTCTTTAATCTTTTTTGTGCCAAGGATCAGGTCAATGAAAATTGTGAGCACAGGTCAGATATTTAGCAGATTTTCTGGCAGGTTATGAAGGGGATTCCTCAGCACATTTTTCCCACTGCTTTTTCCTCCTGTCCTTCTGCCCCTCTCTCCATCGGTGCCACTGCTCACAAAGTACTGGGCAGGTCATCACCTTCCCATTTCTGAAAGTTGTGTTTGAAACTTTTTACCTAAGATTGGCACTCAAACCCATGTGGCAGGGACTCTGTGCTATGCTTAGTCACTCAGTTGTATCTGACTGGGACTTGAGACTGGCCTAAACCCATGGTACCTGGTTTCAGGATCTAATGAAGCTTAGGTTCTTGATGTCTTATTGCAAAAAAAATTGAGTAAGAGACACAGCCATAGGTAAGAGGCGGATTGTTCGGATTTAGAGAGAAGCACACTCCAAGAGTGTGGGCCATCATAGAGGGTGAGTGTGTTGGCCATGGAATGTGGGGTGGTTAGTTTTCATGAGCTGGGTGTTTCTTATGCTAATGAGTGGGAGGATCATTCCAACAATTGGAAAACCACCTACTCCTTGGTCTTTTGATAGTGCCTTGGAATTCTGGATGTGTCATTTAGCTTGCAGATTGAGAATCAAGGTTTAGTTGAAATTGACTTGTCTGTCATCTTGGACCCATTTGATTTTAATTGGTTTATGTTATGCCCTTGGGCTATGTCATTCTTTCAAAAGCTGTGCCCTGGCCCCTTCCCTCCTGTTTCATGCTCTTTTCCTGAGCCCCGTCCAGGCCCACAGTGTTGCCTCTACAATCTTCTGGAGGGACAACCAGAAAATAGCTGGCCCTTGGGAGGGAAATACTGTATGGTATCCAATCCCACTAGATATTCAGCCCTTCATTTTCCACGTTTCCTACAATACTTGCAACAACAGCATCTCTCATTGGACGTGCTAGGGCAGGTGACAGGCACATAATGCCTGCTAGAAGTCAATCTGTTGGTGACATCCCTTCAAGGGAAATTGGGCTTCCAGGGATAATGGTTGTCACTTTGGGAGTTCGCCCTGCAGGCTATTTGAGCCCAAGCCCTTACCACCCTTATCTTAAATTTACAAACATACCCCCCCAATCAAATCTCCACTCAACTTTTATGGAACATCTGCTCTGTTGCCTCTTATCAATTTGTTCTTAAGCCACCAACTAACTCCTACAACTAGGACCCTGCCCCCTTGTAAGCAATATCCCTCCACCCCATTTAATATTAAAATACTCTTAATGTCCCTAACAGGACCAGATAACACACCCCTTTGTCATTACTTCTGTTATTACCTAGAGTGGGTCTATGTCAATGAAATGTTTACCATTGAAAACACCCTAAACTGTTCTTATGGAGAACTAGGGGAGGAAATCAGTGATTTACATTCCCTCAGAGCAATAAGAGGATAAGGCCTATGGCTATTTCACCAAGTTCCCAGTCTCAGGGCACAGGTTTGGACCACTTTACATCATGGTATCTATTCCCATCCATGGTGGACAAACCAACAATGAGTTAAGATTACACTCCCTTAATCCTACCCAGCAATGGTCATGCTGGAGACTGGGGATGGCCAACTCCAACCTGGGGGTCCCAGGAGGTCGACCTGCCTTGACCTGCCTAGGGATCCAGTCCCCATGAGATTGTCATGGCTCATGGATCCACCAGCCCAGTGTCCCAGGAGTTCAACTTGCCTCAACCTACCTAGGGATCTGATCCTTGAGAGGTTGTCACACCTCAACCTGCTCAGGGATCTGCCGGTCCCAGAAGGTTGGCAAGCATTGACCTGCCCAGGGACCCAATTCTCGGGAGACTGACCTGTCTCAACCTGCCTGGGGATTCGATCTCCAGGAGGCTGTCATGCTTCAACCTGCCTGGGGATCTTCACTCTGACCTGGGGACTCCTGGCTCTCAGATTGCAACAGTACTAGGTAGGATAAACTTCAGAAAGACTCACCCCTAAGGAAGTCCACCCATAAAAATAGGAGGCCTATTAGTTTTTTTTTTTTTTTTTCTTTTCCTCCCTGTCATCACTGTATTTCAGGTGGGAAATAACCAATCCACTTGCCGACAGATGCCCTTGAGATGCATCCTTGTTAACTGGAAGCTGTTCAATCCTTTAACTCTAAGGAGAAGTAGCTTAAAATTCCTTTGTACCAGTGCGTGGCCAAGATATCCTCTGGGGGATAAGAAACACTGGCCTGAGGATGGGAGTTTAAATTACAATACCATCCTGCAGCTAGACTTATTTTGCAAAAGACAAGGGAAATGGACAGAGATCCCCTATGTCCAAATTTTCTTCTGACTCAGAGATATGCAGGAACTCTGTTTTAAGTACGGAATTATTGTATGCCCTAAACGTGAGCATACTAGGCAAATGGTGTTAGGCACAGACAACAAAGAGGCTCACTTCCCATGGCTCCTGAGTTGCATGGTCCTCCTTCCTTATATCCAAATATGCCCCCATATCCGGGAGCACCCCCTCCACAAAAGCCAACTCAAGTATGTCCCTTAGTTGAAACTGGAGGAGAATTTGGATCAACCCAGGTCCATAAGCCCTTCTCCCTCTTAGAACTAAGATCAAACAAGACCTGGAAAGCTATACAGATGAACCAGGAAAATATATGGATACATTCCAACACATTACCTTGGCCTTTGACTTGACATGGAAGGATATCAAGGTCATATTTAGTCAAACTTTATCTGACCCTGAGTATGCTAGGGTCTTAAAGGAAGTCCAAAGGTATGCTACGGGGCTTCACATGTCACCTTCACATATCACCTTCACAGATGATAAATATGCAGTGGGAGAAACTGCGGTCCCCTCCTAATTGGAATTATAATGGCCCTGAGCACATCTGGGAAAGGGATTATTTTCTGATCTGTGTAAAGACAGAACTAAAAGCATCCAAGCAAAAAGTAATCAGCTATGCCTGGGTCTCAGCAATAAGTCAGGAGCCCAGTGAGATCCCCAATTGCCTTTCTGGAAAGGCAAAAAAAGCCCTCAAAAAGTTTACCAATCTGGACTTAGACTCTTACGAGGGACAGGTGATTTTAAAGGACAAATTCCTGTCCCAGTGTGCATTAGACATCAGGATAAAGTTACAACAGCTACAGCAGCAGGACCCCACTGCCTCTTTAGATGAGATGGTCCAGACAGCCACCAATACCTTTTATAACAGAGAACAGGAGAGGAAGACGAAGGCCCAGGAAAGGGAGAAAAGGAAAGAGACAAGGCATTCCCAGATGCTGGCTGCCCTCCAGGGAAGCCCTATGGCAAACCCTGAGTCCTTAAAGGACAAGGCACAAGCCAAATGCATAGATAGGCAGGACAATGGGCCAAACTGTCCAAACAGAAACAAGTCTCCTAAAATGACTTGCTACAAATGCCATCAGTTTAGACCTTGGGCAGCACTGTGCCATTGGGACCAAGAGCCTCAAGGTCAAGTGCCAAGCCTTCCCTCATGACGTTCAACAGGATTGAAGCAGCCCGCTCCAGCCAGTCCACCTGTCACAGATAACCATCACGGGGCTGGAGCCAAGGGTGAAACTGGATGTGGAGAATAGGTCTGAGAATTTCTTGGTTAACACAGGGGCTACCTACTCTGTCCTGACCTCCTATTTCTCCTCCCAAACCTGTACCATTTGGGATACTCCAGGAAAAACAACTACAGAAAGATTCACCCAAGCACTTATTTGATTCTGGAATGGACAAATATTTTCCAGTCAGTTTCTGGTGGCCCCTGAGTGTCCTACTCCCTTATTGGGAAGAGATATACTCACTAAATTGGGACCACCCTTGTGATGGGAAGCTTTTCAGCCCCTGGAGCCCTACAGCTTCTGGTTACTACTGAAGAATCCATTACACCCTCTCCAATAGGGAGGGACAAAAAACTATGGGAGGACAAAATTAAGCCCCAGGTGTGGGACCAGGGGCCTACTGAACGAGCCTACCAAGCTGAACTGGTCATCATTGTCCTTGGAGATCCCAGTCAGTTTCCAAACAGGAAAAAATACCCCCTCAGCAGAGAAGCTCGTGAAGGACTGCAGCCTCTAATAAATAAATTCTTTGCCTGTGGGCTATTGGTCTCCACCAATTCACCATGTAACACCCTGATCCTCCCTGTAAAGAAAAAGGACAGGACCTGATGAATGGTTCAAGATCTTCTGATCATAAATGAAGCGGTAGTCCCTCTCCATCCCACAGTACCCAATCCCTATGTAATCTTGGGAGAAATCCCACCCAGTGCCAAGTGGTTTACAGTCCTGGATATCAAGGATGCATTCTTTTGCAGACTGCTGGCTAAAGAATCCCAATATCTTTTTGCCTTTAAGTGGGAGGCTCCAGGAGAAAAACAACAGATGACTTGGACGGTATTTCCTCAGGGGTTGAGAGAGAGCCCCAACCTGTTTGGGAAGGCTCTTAGCCAGAATCTCCTAGATCTGGACCTGGGACCTAATGGAAAAATATTACAATATGAAGATGATCTACTAATCTGCTCTCCACATGAGAAAAATGCCCAGAAACATACAATTAAGGTTCTAAACTTGAGAGGGGATATAAAATCTAATGTGATAAGGCACAGATGATCAAGATAAAAGTAACTTGCCTGGGAGTTCAGATTACACATGGGTCCAGGAGGCTGTCCTTTGAGTATAAGGAATCCTTCAGTTGCCACCCACTAACTTGAAAGCAATTGTGAGCTTTCCTAGGGCTAACTGGGTATTGTAGAATCTGGATACCCAACTATGGTCTCATTGCCCAGCCCTTATATGAAAGCTTGAAGGGATGGGATGATTCAATCCCATTGATGTGGGGAAGTCCTCAAAGAAGGCAGAGGCTACAGTAAAACAAGCCTTACCTCAAGCACCCACCTTGAGGTTGCCAGACCCCAAAAAAGCATTCCAACTTTATGTCCATGAAAAGGAAGGAATAGCCTTGGAAGTGTTAGCTCAAAGGTTGGGACCTGAGCCCCAGCCTAAGTTTACTTATCCAAGAGGCTCAACCCAATGCCTAAGGCTGGCCTCCTTGCCTTCAAAATCTCAGAGCTGTTGCAGTCGTGACAGAAGATACTTTCAAACTCTCTTTTGGGGACAAACTATTTTTACCAGCCACCAAGTGAAGAAACTCCTGAATGGGAGAGGCCATTTATGGATGTCTAATCAAAGGATCCTCAGATATCAAGTAGTGCTGATGGAAAATCCAGACCTCACTATATCCTCTTGTGAGGTTCTTAACTTAGCTACCCTCCAGCCTACCCCTGAGAGCTATCTCCCCTTTCACTCTTGCCCAGAAACCTTGGACAAAAACACTGAGAAGGAACGTCAGAAGATCCTCTGACCAACCCTGAGGAAATCTGGTACACTGATGGAAGCAGCTTTGTCTTGGATGAAAAAAGAAGAGCTGGATATGCAGTAGTCTCCAATTTTGAGACCATAGAGGCTAAACCTTTGTCATCAGGTACATCAGCCCAATTAGCTGAGCTCATAGCCCTGACTCGAGCTTTAGAGCTGGGAAAGGAAAAAGAGTAGCCTTTTACACTAACTTCAAGTATGCCTTTCTGGTGCTACATGCACATGATGCTATTTGGAAAGAAAGAGGCCACTTGTCCACCTGAGGGTCCCCAATCAAATATGGTGATCGAATCCTTAGGCTCTTGGAGGCAGTCCATCTGCCCACTGAGGTTTCAGTCTCCCATTGTAAAGGACACCAAAAAGGGAGCACAGAAGTGGCATGAGGAAACCAAGAAGCCAATCAGACAGCTAAGAGAGCACTTATACAGAACAATGACCTAATAGGGGTTGCCACCTTAGTTTCACAGAGTAATTTGCCAGAAACTACTGAAGGTGAGACTCTTAAAGCTAAGAATGAGGACTTCCAAGATCATATGGAGTGGTTCCAAAAGGAGGAACTCCTTTTTCTGCCTGGAACCCCCAATGGAAGTTGGTTAACTCTTTACATACCATCACTCATTTAGGGGAAAGGCCCTCCAAAGATTACTAGAAAGGTCTTTCAGAGGAACAGGCCTCCAAACAGCTCTAAGGCAAGGTCTCCTCTTGTCCCACTTGCCCTAAGTGGTCGAAGACCCCAGCTGGCCCAGCCCATCCAATGGCATGGGACCTACTCAGGAGAGGACTGGCAGATGGACTTCACCCAGATGCCAGTTTCTCAAGGGTATAAGTACCTGTTAGTCATGATACATTCACAAGATGGATTGAAGGCTTTCCCACCCGGACTGAGAAGGCTGAGGAAGTGGTAAAAAAAAAAAAAAAAGGAAGAAACTGCTCCATTCTGAGATTTGGTCTGCCCAGGTCATTACAAAGTGACAATGGAACACCATTTATTTCTAATGTCACCAAGAGGTCTCTAAAGCATTGGGCATTACTTGTTATCTCCATTGTGCCTGAAGGCCTCAGTCTTCAGGTAAAGTAGAAAGAGCCAACCAATTCTTAAAATCAGTGATAAAAACGATAACCCAGGAGACTACCCTGGGTTGGAAGGAGCCTTTACCAATAGCTCTCCTCTGCACCTGTATTGCCCTTAAGGAACAGGTTGGTCTTAGTTCTTATGAGATGCTATATCGGAGACCTTTTGCTTATGTCAATGACCTCTTCCTAGATCCAGAGGCTCCGACCTTCTGGTCTCATACCATGGCCATTGTGCAATTCCAGCAGGATATATGCTTGTGGGGTGTCAACCAGGACCCAAAAGATTCTAAAGACCCACCAGTATATGCTCCATGGATTCAAGTCCTATTAAAGTCTGGAAAGATGGGTCCCCAAAGACTCAGCTCCAGCACACATGGAAGGGCCCCTACCTTATAATACTTTCTACCCCCAGAGCATTCAAGGTACCAGCACATGACTCCTAGATTCACTACTTATGAGTCAAGCCATGGAAGAAAACAGAAAAGGACACTCAATACACCCGTGAGCCCCTGGGAGATCTCAGATACCTATTCAGGACTACAAATGAGTGCCAGTCTAATGAACACTCCTAAAATTAAGTTTCTGGGGATAGCTACCTCAGGATAGCTCTAAAGAGCCAACACATCTTGGCTCAGGATAGCTCTAAAGAGCCAACACAGCTTGGCAGGGACAACACAAAATCGACAGGAGATAAATCTCCTGATCCCTGAACAAGGAGAGACTTGAGCCATCATGAATGAGATGTGTTGTTTCTGGGTAAATACCTCCAGATAAGTTAAAGAAAGTCTCACAGCCCTCAAGAAAAACATTCAAATCCTGCTGCTGCTTCAGTCATGTCCAACTCTGTGTGACCCCATAGATGGCAACCCACCAGGCTCCTCTGTCCCTTGGATTCTCCAGGCAAGAATATTGGAGTGGGTTGCCATTTCCTTCTTCAATGCGTGCATGCATGCTAAGTCATTTCAGTCGTGTCCAACTCTGTGTGAACCCATGGACAGCAGCCCACCAGGCTCCTCCATCCACAGGACTGTCTAGGCAAGAATACTGGAGTGGGTTGCCATTTCCTTCTCCTTTCAGATCCTACAGGGCCTCAAAGAATGAGCTGGAGAATTTGTAGAGTGGCTACAATCTCTCTTTGGGGAATTCTTCTCCTGGCGAGGGGGAATTTAGAGTTGGCTAATGCCCCTACTAATCCCTGTTATCACCATATTGATGGTGCTTATGACTGCTCCATGTATTATCAATCGTCTAACCCATTTTGTCTCAGCCCAGGTTAACAAGCTACAACGTGCAGTGCCAGTTTAACAAGGATATATAAAACTACACCTGACCTTGGAAAATATCACTCACCCTTAGATGGACACCACTATAAGGACTCTGAGCTTGAGACGAGCAAGAGGGGGAAGCTCAATGCCCTTTGCTATCCCAGCTCAGCAGGAAGTAGCCAGAGAGACCTCGATACCTCTACTCCCAAGGAACTGGGCTGCCCATCTCTTGAGGGGGGGAGTTTTAGGTAGTTAGAATAAGAAAAAGGAGTCTAAAATAGTGGTGGCTAAAAGACAAAGAAAGGAAAAAGCCCACAAAAGTAGAACAAAGGAAGCTCTGAGGACCAGAGTGAGGACCTCAGGTGAAGCAAACAGCCCTCCTGGCTCGCCCAATTTACATAGGGCAGGCTCAGGAGGAGGAGAAATAAACATATAAAAAGAAGAGCTAAAATTCAGCTGCGTGCCTGTTTTGGGTTGGCCTGCCCTCACGCCTTGAGGATGTATTGTCCTTTGCTTGCCAAATAAAATTGAGCTGTAACCGAGCTGTAATGCTGGCCTGCTGCTGCAATTTTTTGCTGTAATGAGACAGAATCGAGGAAATTACAGACTCCCCGACATATGTATCCATTCTCCCCCAAACTCTCCTCCCATCCAGGCTGCTACATAATATTGAGCAGAGTTCTATGTGCTTTACAGTAGGTCCTTGTTGATTTTCCACTTTAAATATAGCAGACAAGGGGGAGGAGAACCTTTCTTTATTCATCCATTTACACACAAAATATTTTTTATAAATTTTTTTGGAGATGGGTGAAGGCATTAGTTTAATAATCCATTGAGACAGTACAGTTGACCCTTGAACAACATGAGTTTGAACCACTAGGGTGCATTTTGCAAAGATTTGTTTTTCAATAATAAATATGATAGTTCTACACAATCTGTGTCTGGCTGAATCTATGGATGTGGAACTGCAGATATGGAGGAACCACATATATAGAGGGCTTACTCTAAATTATGTGTGGAATTTTGGCTGTACAAAGGATGGATGTACCTAACAACCTCATTGTTCGAGGGTCAACTGTACGAGTCCATTAAGGCTACTTTTGCTGTAGTAATGAAGTTGCAAAATCAGCAAAACAAGCAAGGCCTATCTCTTGTTCACATTTATGTTCAGCACTTGTAAATTAGTCATAGCTGTTGTCTCTATGCCTTTTCATTCTGGGGTTCAGTATAAAGGAGCCATCTTTCATACTGTCATAACATGCTGCTTGTGTAGCACAGCAAAAATAGCATATACTTTCAAATAGCATAGACAGTACACATTTTTGGTCAAAGTGAGTCACATCTGCAAGCTTTATGTTGTTAATAGAGTGGAGAAGTACAATTTTCCAATGAAAAGGGTTCCTACTATGTACACCATCAAGTCTGATGCTGGCAGTCCTCAGAAAGTGGTGGGTAGGGATAATAGAGATTACTACAAAACCTCTCCATGGTCCCAGAGTAAGAGCTGAATCATTTCACTATTTTCCCTCTGTGCATCAGTCAGGGTTCTCCAGAGAAACAGAACCAATATGGTATGTGTGTTTGTGAGTGTGCACATGTGTCTGTTTTAGGAATTGACTCATTATTATGGAGGCTGACATGCTCAAAATCTCCTATGAAGCCCAGATATCATCAGGCTGAAGACTTAGGGAAGAGGACTTGCTGCAGTTTAAGTTCAAAGGCATCCTACTGGCAGAATCTTCTCTTGCTCAGGGGGTGTCAGGCTTTCTGTTCTATTCAAATCTTCAACTGATGCCAACCCATGTTATAAAGGCAATCTACCTAACTCAAAATCCACTGACTTAAATGTTTATTTCAGCTAAAAGTATCCTTTGGAAACATCCAGAATAATGTTTGACTGCAGAGCTGGGCACCATGGCCCAAACAAGTTGACACATAAAATTTACTATCACACTATGTATATAGTTACCTTTAGCTCATTTATTTATGTCATAGTATAAGTCAGCCTTAGCAAAAGATTTATTGAACATTTCTATCAATTATGATATATGCACAGCACTGAAAGAGAATCAAGATATGCAAGATAGTCCTTTCTTTTTCATATGGGCAGAACCTCTAGTGTTTTGTCTCTTGTACATTGCTAGTACTTAGAACAATATTTTGTGACATAGAACATACTTATAAAGATTTGATTAATGTGTGAAAATTACATGGATATCCCAAGGAGTAGACAAGTAACTGTAAAATAAACTAGGCTATATTAAGTGTCAAAATAAAAAGTCAACCATATTCAGAGGATAGTTTAAAAAAGAATACTATTATGTAGAATTTTGGAGATTAGTAATATTTGAGATACCCTGAATGACATTTAATAGAAGTTGAATCAGGTAAGGAATAGAAAGGAAGGATATTAAGTTCTCTGTGTTTAGGAAAACAGATATAAGGATATTCACTATAGAACTATTGATACACATTTTGAAATAACTAAATGCCCACCTACGAGAGAATAGTGATATATCCATTGTATGGAATATGATATTAGAATTAAAAAGAGATAGGTAATATGATAGATGTCTAAGGCATTGTAATTTTTTTAAAAACCTACATAATCATACTATATATTTTCTGTGGGTGCATATATGGGTGTAAATGCACAAAAATACAAGTGTATCTATGTAAAAATGATGGTTACATCTGAGGAGTGGGATTGACAATGATGTGAGAGGAATTTTAGTTTTTTTTGTAATGTTTTTAATGAGAATTTTATTCATGTATAACTGAAAGAATAATGATATGGAAGGAAAACTGGCCACTGGAACAGTAAAAAAAAAAAAATGTTAATCTAGTATGGCCCTTATAAAAGAGGGAAAAAAAACCTGATTTTAAATATCCCAGGCAATTGTTAGAATCTCTGTTATCACTTTGTATTGAGTGTTGTTTTAAAAAATGCCATGTGGAAGGACAATTGTGAAATCAGAATCAAAGAAATGAAAGCAAATTTCAAGTAACAGAAAGGGTTGGAAGGAAAGGAGTGATAAGTTATTGGCAAATGCAAATGTTAATTTCTAAATTCTTACTGTACAGAGTAATTGGCTAGTTCAGTTGTTATCAAGGGGTTTGGAAAGAGAAATAATATTTTAGAGTATTCATGCTAAGTCACAAAACTACAGATGCCCTTTTTCGGTATGTATAAATGAAAAATCGCACCAAAATTTAATTATGAAATGAAAAAGAGCTATTTGTTCCATTTTCTGCCAGTTTTGACCTGCCATGACTCATGGAACTATTTCAACCTTTGAGGATATATTAACTGCAATGGCTTAAAAACATAGAACATTATTCTTTAAATATAACCTAGGATAGTAGTAGTATAATCAACGCTACTAGATAAGAAAACACATATAGTAAAATCTAGTTTCCTAGAAAAGAGTCAAGCCTTTATTACATGATGTATATGACAAAGTAAAATACCATAGTCCCCCCTTTGGGTTGATTTTTGTTTTCTAAAGAGAGTGTCATGCTCTTGTGAAATAACTAGATTATAGAGATAATAGCAAATAATTTAATAGAACCACAAAATTTCAGAATCATACAAGTGAGCTAACACACTTTACTACTCTTTTCTTTCTCTCATTCTCACTTTCTCCATCTTCTGGGATGCTTTATCTGTACTATATACTTGAATATCACTAGTCTGGGAATTTGTTCTTAGTACTGATAGTTCTGTCTTTCAGTTCTGTCTCTGAACAATCTATGTTGTCATGAACGTTTTATTTAGTTAGTTTTTGTCATTCCTTGGTTTTGACTGAGGAAACTATGGGGCTATTTTACTTTTCTTTCTTGAAATATCTTTTTCTAAGGTTTATGTGAATAATACCTAGTAACATACACATATAATTTAAAATCACTTTTAACATTTTAAATGTAAATAATTCTCTAGGACTATTTACGTTTTATCTGGTACAAACTTTGGAGCCAATAAACCAGTAGAATCTATGATAAAAAGTAACAATGCTGAAAGAATAAATAAATATGTCCTTCTATTAGGAAATGAACCTGGTTTTTGTAAAATGAAATCATGCTTGACTATTATAGATCTTTGAGTGGGTAACTAAAATAATGAATTAGTGAAGGCTAGGGAATATGTGTTATTTAGACTTCATTTGTATTTTGGCAAAGTTCCTCATCAAGGGCTATTTTCTAAGAATGTGAGTTACTGTGAAATTGCAATGAATCCAGGGAGGAATTGTTTAGTCATGGATAGAGAATTAGCTTAGTGACAGAAAACAGGGATGAACAGGCACTTTCCTACAAAGATAAGAATAAATGGTAGAGTCCTCTTCTGATGCTGCTGGGCCCGGATTTACTTAACCTAATCTGGGAAAAGGGCAAGACCACAAATACTTCCAATCTCCATATGTTCTGGACTCCCACTGCTTAACAAAATGCTCTTTTAATTAGTGTACAGCTGCAGGAAGAGCTCCCAAGGCAGGGGAAATAGCAGTTTCATAAAGTCTACATATGATCAAGGTTAAGGGAGAATAATCTGAATTCTGTATATATTTATAAGAGAGTGTACCGCAAACTAGCTTATGATCAGAAATGGAATTTGAGCTCCTCCTCAGAGAAACAAAAGCATTATTCCATAGTCAATGTGGTCCTCATGACTGCAGGCGTCATCAGAGTAATGGAAATAAAACAGAGAAGCGTCTTCAGTTATCTCTAATAAACCCTATTTGCTCCTAAAATATTTTGAAAGTGTCCATTTTCTTTGTCTAAGGGAAACAATCACAGAGTTTAAGATTAATAATTGATGTGATCAAGGAAAGAGATGAGGGAGAGTAAATGAGGAAAAACTGATAGAAAGCAGCAGCAGTCATATTCATTATGTATAAAGCATTTATACATGGGCATTGAATCTTTCTTAAAGCTAGAGAAAAAATGAAAGAAAATAGTGTCTTTATAAGTAAATGTATGAAAATCACTATTGTAATTAGCACAGGTAGAAATAATGTGTTGAGTGTTTTATCCAGACTGCTCGTGGGGCAGGAAGCTGGGGATAGTGTAGATTTGATCATTCATGTTTTATTTATAATTGATGTTATAAAGGAAAACCATGTCTTTTACTAAATTTCCTTTAGTGCAGTTGTTACAGACATATGGACAACTACTTAAAGAAATTACATTGAAGCTGCTAAGAGAGAAGTGATAGAAAGACTATGTGTTAAAACAGGGAGCTTTGCAACAGCCTCCATGTGAAAAAATTATGAACTTTCCATGAATGTTATCATCTACATATAGCATCAGACTTTCAGGGTAAGAAGATACTAGCATCATATTGAATTCAGAAAAATTAATGCTATGATTTTAAAGCTTCTGTAGATTGTTGTAAAAGAAGATTCTAGTAATGCTTCCATTTGCTATTACAGGTCAGTACCATGCCCACAGCATAGCTTAGCCAGAGGTTTATCCAAAGTGGTGTACTAAGTTGAGTAGTGCCCTGCTCACCACTAAATTCATATCTTTCCAGGACTTTAGAATTTATTTTATTTCAAAATAGGATTGTTGAGGATATAATTATCTAAGATGAGGTCACCCTGGATTAGGATGGGCCCTTTATCCAATATGATTAGTGTCCTTATAAAAAGAGGGGGGAGAGATATAAAGACAGATATACACAGAGGGAAGGACACTGGGTGACAAGGGAGGCATCGATTTGAGTGATGACTCTACAAACTAGGAAGCATCAAAGATTGCCAACAGCAGTGTAGGCAGAGAATTTCCCTAGAACCTTTAAGAAAAGATTTTCTTGCTGATATCTTGATGTCAGACTTCCACCTTCTAGAACTTTGAGAGAATAAATCCTGTTGTTTGAGATCATGCATTTTCTGGTAATTTATTACATCAGTCCCAGGAAACTATTAATAATACAGATGAGGAGGAGTGGGGTCTGCATAATATTATAGTGATGTTGTCATTGTTGCCTGGGCTTTTCAGGTGTGTGTTCTTCTCTACAGACCTTGATTGTTTAGCTTGTGGTCATGGACTGTGTTTTCTTTCAGAGCCATATGGGTGTGTGTGTGTGTGTGTGTGTGTGTGTGTGAGTGAATGTGAGGGAGAGAGAGAAGATGGGAAGAAGGGAAAGGGAGAGGGACACAGAGTTCTGGAAGGAAACTAGTCTGATTGTGAAAATCCGTCCTTCTCCACCCTCCTTCCCACTGTTACTCTCGAATAAGCAATGAACTTTTGGGACTTTGGAGAACGTATTACTTGCTAAGGTCCACATATGGCCTGGTGTGATAGGGTGGCAAATGCCAAACCAAATAGTATAAAGGACATAATTTACATAGAGGATATTGTATTTGCACTAGTCAAGTTTGAAAATGTATCAAAAATATATTGAATAAAAAACGGTGATCGAGGTCAAGGAAACAAGGTGCATCTACAGTACAATTCCCCTTTGAAAGGTTTAATATTTATGATTGCATTTCTTTTGGATCAAGGCAGCTAGAGTATCAAGTCTACCATTTTTCCATTTTTAAGACTTTGTGGCAGGAGAGAACCCACTGTACACTAACCCTTCAGCTGTTGAACCACCATCTCTGATGATTATCTTAGTCAATGTTTCCAATTTATGGTAGGCAAATAACTGAAGACCCTAAAAGTAGATGTGAATTATGATTTTTACATATACCAGTGGTAGATGACCTTTTTCAAATGAAGGGGAAAGCTGAAACTTGAATTTAAAAAGTTGTTATTTTATTTATTCTTTAAATATTTATTGAGTGCCTACTGTATGCCAGACATTAGTTTAGGCCCAGGGGATGTGGTATGAACAACAGACAAGATATCCTCCTTAAACAACTTTAATTATAGTGCTGTTAAAGTAACTCAGTAGTACTTACCAAAATGGCTATTTTCAAAATGTCTTTTTAAGAGTGGTCTTTAGGGAAGATATGGAAAATAGTACCAAACCGTTTCTCATGTCAATCAGAGCTTTGTTGATAAGCACAAGTCCAAACATTGTGTTAGATCCTGGAAACAAAAATAACTTTCATTAAGAATTCACTGGCCAGGATAAGAATGGATGTAAATAAGTACACAATTCAATGGTTTATGTAAGAGGGTAGAAATGTATTCTGAGTTTAATGGGGCGCAAAAGCAGGGATGGATGACTTTACAGAATAGGTTGGAATTTACGAAGTTGTTCCTTAGAAAGGAAGACACTTGAACTGAAAATATAAACAAAGAGAAAAGGAGACAGAGGGAGAAGTTGAATTACAGAAAAAAACACGTAGCACGTTCGCCTTCTGTTACTGTGGAATCTATATTATTACCTTCCTCCTTTGTTCTGACAAATTCTCCATACTGTATCCAGAGCACATTTTTTCAAATACAATTATGATTGTACAGATGGCTTCTTTTAGCTTTAGGATGAGCCCCAATGTCTTAGAAGTCTTTCAAAGGCCTATGAAGCTATGTGAAGTATGAAGTTTAAGATATTTATGAATCTGTGTTCTTTTTAATTACTCTCAACCTTTGAGTAAAGTCATTACTCAGCCTTTTTTGGGGAGAAATGCTAATTCATGACTGCTGTGCAGTCACATAAGGTGAACATTCCAAGTAAAACGTTCCCTGAAATACCTAAACAGAGGAACAGAAACATTTACATTTTTGTGCTTTGCTGCTGCTGCTGCTGTCGCTTCAGTCGTGTCTGACTCTGTGCGACCCCATAGACGGCAGCCTACCAGGCTCCGCCGTGTCTGGGATTCTTCAGGAAAGAGCACTGGAGTGGGTTGCCATTTCCTTCTCCAATGCATGAAAGTGAAAAGTGAAAGTGAAGTAGCTCAGTCGTGTCCACCTCTTCGCAACCTCATGGACTGCAGCCCACCAGGCTCCTCTGTCCATGGTATTTTCCAGGCAAGAGTACTGGAGTGGGTTGCCATGGCCTTCTCCGTTTTGTGCTTTAGTTATCCAGATAATTACTTCAGTTCTCCACTTTATTCTAGAAATGTTTATACACAGCATTAGTTAGATTTTAAAAATTTTTTGATTCTCAATTTTTCCATTTGACTGGGTTCCATTTCCTAAATTAGACTGGCCACTATCTATTTCTCCATTTTTATCATTCTGAGCAGGACATTCTTTTTTTTTTTTTCCCCTGGACTGATACTATTCATCCTATGGAAATGGCTCTTTTAAAAACAAAATTTTTAAGTCAGGTTAGTTTACGTGTCACCATTAGACCCATCACAGAACCACTGAGCAGACGACCCACAAACTAGAGAACAATTATACCAAAGAAGTTCTTACACTGTTATGAAAGTTCTAGGATAGACAACAGATTTCCCAACCTGGGCATCTGGCAAAGATGCTGAGATCCCCCAGGGATTTGGCTTTGGAGGCCAGTGGCATTTGATTACAGCACTTCCACCTGACGGGAGAAACAGATTCTTGGAGAAACAAAACTATGCACACCAGGAGCCAGGAGAAGGGAGCACTAACCCCATAAAAGACTGAGTCAGACTTGCCTGTGAGTTGCAGGAGTCTCTGGTAGAGGTGTGGGCGAGGCACTGAATACAGCAGTGCTGGCATGACTCCTTTTGAAGGAGGTCTCCATTACCCCTACCTTAGTTTGGTCTCAGGCCAAACAACAGGGAGGAACACAGACCCACCCATCAACAGAAAATTGGATTAAAAGTTTACTGAACATGGCCCTGCCCATCAGAAGAAAACCCATATGCCCCCATAGCCAGTCTGTCCCATCAGGAAGCTCCTACAAGCCTCTTATCCATCAGAGGGCAGACAGAATGCAAACCACAATCACAGAAAACTAACCAAACTGATCACATGGACAGTGTCGAGCTTGATGAAACTATGAGCCATGCTGTTTAGGGCCACCCAAGATGGATGGGTCATGGTGGAGAGTTCTGACAAAACGTGGTCCACTGGAGAAGGGAATGACAAACCTCTTCAGTAACCTTGTCATGAAACTCCATGAACAGTATGAAAACACAAAAAGATATGACACTGAGAAATGAACTCCCCAGATCAGTAGGTGCCCAATATGCTACTGGAGAAGAGTGGGGAAATAACTCCAGAAAGAATGAAGAGAAAGAGCCAAAGCAAAAACAACACCCAGTTGTTGATATGACTGGTGATGGAAGTAAATTCTGATGCTGTAAAGAGTCATATTGCATAGGAACCTGGAATGTTAGGTCTGTGAATCAAGGCAAATTGAAAGTTGTCAACAGGAGATGGTGAGAGTGAACATTGACATTTTAGGAATCAGTGAACTAAAATGGACTGGAATGGGTGAATTTAATTCAGATGACCATTATATCTACTACTGTGGGCAAGAATCCCTTAGAAGAAATGGAGTAGCCATCTTAGTCAACCGAAGAGTCCAAACTGCAGTACTTGGATGCAATCTCAAAAACGACAGAATGATCTCTGTTCGTTTCCAAGGCAAACCATTCAATATCACAGTAATCCAAGTCTATGCCCCAACCACTAACGCTGAAGAAGCTGAAGTTGAACGGTTCTGTGAAGACCTACAAGGCCTTCTAGAACACCAAAAAAAAAATGTGCTTTTCATCACAGGGGACTCAAATGCAAAAGTAGGAAGTCAAGCGACACCTGAAGTAACAAACAAGTTTGGCCTTGAAGTACAAAATGAAGCAGGGCAAAGGCT
>NW_011495084.1:4551709-4558074 GCF_000754665.1 Bison bison bison
TGCCCCAACCACTAACGCTGAAGAAGCTGAAGTTGAACGGTTCTGTGAAGACCTACAAGGCCTTCTAGAACACCAAAAAAAAAAAAGATGTGCTTTTCATCACAGGGGACTTGAATGCAAAAGTAGGAAGTCAAGCGACACCTGAAGTAACAAACAAGTTTGGCCTTGAAGTACAAAATGAAGCAGGGCAAAGGCTAATAGTTTTGCCAAGAGAACGCACTGGCCATAGCAAACATCTTCTTCCAGCAACACAAGAGACAACTCTACACATGGACATCACCAGATGGTCAATACACAAATCAGATTGATTATATTCTTTGCAGCCATAGATGGAGAAGCTCTATACAGTCAGCAAAAACTGGGAGCTGACTGTGGCCCAGATCATGAACTCCTTGTAGAAAAACTTAGACTTAAATAGAAGAAACTACAGAAAACCACTAGACCAGTCAGTCAGTCAGTTTATTCACTTAGTTGTGCCTGACTCTTTGCAACCCCATGGACTGCAGCATGCCAGGCCTCCCTGTCCATCACCAACTCCTGGAGTTTGCTCAGACTCATGTCCACTGAGTGGTGATGCCATCCAAGCATCTCATCCTCTGCTGTCCCCTTCTCCTCCCGCCTTCAATCTTTCCCAGCATGAGGGTCTTTTCCAATGAGCCAGTTCTTCACATCAGGTGGCCAAAGTGTTGGAGTTTCAGCTTTAGCATCAGTCCTTCCAATGAATATTCAGGACTGATTTCTTTAGGATGGACTGGCTTGATCTCCTTGCTGTCCAAGGGACTCTGAAGTGTCTTATCCAACACCACAGTTCAAAGACATCAATACTTTGGCACTCAGATTTCTTTATAGTCCAACTCTCACATCCATACATGACTACTAGAAAAACCATAGCTTTGACTAGATGACCCTTTGTTGGCAAAGTAATGTCTCTGCTTTTTAATAAGCTGTCTAGATTGGTCATAACTTTCCTTCCAAGGAGCAAGCATCTTAATTTCATGGCTGCAGTCACCATCTGTAGTGATTTTGGAGCCCAAGCAAATAAAGTCTGTCACTGTTTCCACTGTTTCCCCATCTATTTGCCATTAAGTGATGAGATCAGAGGCTATGATCTTAGTTTCCTGAATGCTGAGTTTTAAGCCAGACCATTCAGGTATGATATAAATCAAATCCATTACAATTATACAATGGAAGTGACAAATAGATTCAAGGGATTAGATCTGATAGAGTACCTGAAGAACTATGAACAGAGGTTCATGACATTGTACAAGAGGCAGTGATCAAACCATCCCCACGAAAAAGAAATGCAAAAAGCTAAAATGGTTGTCTGAGGAGGCCTTACAAATAGCTGAGAAAAGAAGAGAAGCTGAAGGCAAAGGAGAAAAGGAAAGATCTATCCATCTGAATGCAGAGTTCCAAAGAATATCAAGGAGAGAGAAAGCCTTTGTAAGTGATAAATGCAAAGAAATAGAGGAAAACAATAGAATGGTAAAGACTGGAGATCTCTTCAAGAAAATTAGAGATACCAAGGGAACATTTCATGCAAAGATGAATAAAGGACAATAAAGGACAGAAATGGTATGGACCTAACAGAAGCAGAAGATATTAAGAGGTGGCAAGAATACACAGAAGAACTATACAAAAAAAGATCTTCATGACCCAGATAACCACTATGGTGCAATCACTCACCTAGAGACAGACACCCTGGAGTCCGAAGTCAAGTGGGACTTAGGAAGCATCACTATCAACAATGCTAGTGGAAGTTAGAGCTATTTCTGGCTGAGCTATTTCAAATCTTCAAAGATGATGCTCTTAAAGTGTTGCACTCAATATGCCAGCAAACTTGGAAAACTCAGCAGTGGCCATAGGACTGGAAAAGATCAGTTTTCATTCCAATTCCAACTAACGGTAATGCGAAAGAATGTTCAAAATACCACACAATTGCACTCATCTCACATGTTAGCAAAGTAATGCGGAAACTTTGCCAAACTAGGCTTCAACAGTACATGAACTGAGAACTTCCAGATGTTCATGCTGGATTTAGAAAAGGCAGAGGACTGAAAAAAAAAAAAGAAAAGGCAGAGGAACCAGAAATCAAATTGCCAACATCTGCTATATCATAGAAAAAGCAAGAGTATTCCATAAAAGCATCAACTTTATTGACTATGCCAAAGCCTTTGACTGTGAGTATCACAACAAACTGTGCAAATTCTAAAGGCATGGGAATACCAGACCACCTTACCTGTCTCCTGAGAAATCTGTATGTAGGTCAAGAAGCAACAGTTAGAGCCGGACATGTAATAATGGATGTGTTAAAAATTGGTAAAGGAATACGTCAAGGCTATATATTGCTTATTTAACTTATATGCTGAGTACATCATGAAAAATGCCAGGCTGGATGAAGCACAAGCTGGAATCAAGATTCATGGGTGAAATAATAATAACCTAAAATATGCAGATGACACCATCTTTATGGCTGAAACTGAAGAGGAACTGAAGAGCCTTTTGATGAAATTGAAAGAGGAGAGTGAAAAAACTGGCTTAAAACTCAGCATTCAATAAACAAAGATTATGATATCTAGTCCCATTACTTCATGGCAAATAGATGGGGAAACAGTAGAAACAGTGACAGACTTTATTTCCTTGGGCTCCAAAATCACTGCAGATGGTACTGCAGCCATGAAATTAAAAGATGCTTGCTCCTTAGAAGAAAAGCTATGACCAACCTAGATGGCACATTAAAAAGCAGAGACTTTACTTTGCTGATAAGTTCCATCTAGTCAAGGGTATGGTTTTTTCAGTAGTCATGTAAGCTGAGTGTTGAAGAATTGATGCTTTTGAACTGTGGTGTTGGTGAAGACTCTTGTGAGTCCCTTGGACTACAAGGAGATCAAACCAGTCAATCCTAAAGGTAATCAGGAATATTCATTGGAAGGACTAATGCTGAAGCTAAAGCTCCAATACTTTGGCCACCTGTTGCAAAGAACTGACTCATTGGAAAAGACCATGATGCTGGGATAGATTGAAGATGGGAGGAAACAGGGATAATTGAGGATGAGGTGGTTGGATGGTATCACTGACTCAGTGGACATGAGTTTAAGTAAGCTCCAGGAGTTGGTGATGGACAGGGAAGCCTGGCGTACTGCAGTCTATCGGGTTGCAAAGTGTCAGACACGACTGAGTGACTGAACTGACTGAATGATGTGATTATTACCTACTTTTTGATAAGTTTTTCTAAGACAAAATAAGCTTTATTTTCTTAAGGCGATTTTCTGGTATGTTTTGCTTTTATGAGATCAGTAAGATTTCTGTATATTTTTGCGTACATTTTGATATTTTTCTTGCCATTTAGGTTTAGTCCATGCTTGGAAACTTTTGACCTCTGATTCTGTTACTTTGTTTAAAGAATTGTTTAAATTCCCCAACTACCAGACAGAGAATCCAAGAAGAAGAGAATGTATACAGCTATAAGAAAAAATAAATTCCCAATCCACATTTTTTTTTTTGCCACAGTTATTAAAATGTCTGTGAAGCTTAATTTATGTGAACTCTACTGAAGAAGATTATTTCACATAAAAATATTTCTTTATGAGGGACTTTGAGTGGTGATTGACTTGATTAAAATCCATTCAAAATTGGGAAGGATCTTATGTTTTAAAATCAGTGTGTATGTCTATAGGTTACTAAATATTAGAGAGAACACATTCAAATTGTATCTGTAATTATAGACAAGTTTTGTTGTTGCTTTTTAGTGGGATAATTTAGACATTACATATGCAAACACAGTTTATTAAATTTATTAATTATTTAATTTATTAAAAATTTATTAAATCTGCATTACTTATTAGCCAAGGATTTAAATTACATTAAATGATTTTTATGTAAACCAAACTATTTGTACACCTCTCTTTTGTGTATACACATTAATTTTATCCTCTTCCATCACCCCATTTTTTGTATAGGGTATAGGTACCTTTTTTTGGTAGAAAGTACCATTTTATGTTTTAGGCTTTGAAATTCTGAAAAATAATTTTGAGTATAATTTTATGCCAGGAACCAGCACATCAAATATGTGTTTTATATATTCCACAAAGAAAATATAACTTTTCCCTAGTGTCTTCTCTTTTCCTTGCTATTTGTGTCCCCTTTTAATTAATATACAACTTAAAAATATTTAGCTTTCTTATTGATCTGCTTTCAAGCAGGTATGTAATGAGATTTTCATCTTAAAGTAGAAGAGTCTCAAAATTTTGATGAAAATTAGACTTCAAGGCTGTTTCATTCTTATTACTTTCTGTGCTGTTTGTAACAGATTACCACACATGTGGTGACTTAAGACAACACGTTTATCATCTAACAATTTCTAAGGGTCAGAAGCTTAGGCATGGCTTAGCTGGTTCTCATTTGGAAGGCCTACTAAGAAAGAATCAGCTTCTGAGGTTTTTTTAGTTGTTGTTTGTAGTTGTAATCCTTTAGTTGTAATCATTTCCTTGTGACTATAGGATCCATGTTATTAATAGCTTGTTTTTTTGAAACCAGTGACAGAGACAGAGAGGGAGCTGCCGAGATTTGAGCATGAGTTGAATAGTAAGACTGAGTCTTATACAGTCATGTAAGTGCCACTCCATCCCCTTTCCCATACAAGTGTGTGTGTGCTCAGACGTGTCCGACTTTGCAACCCCATGGACTGTAGCCCACCAGGCTCCTCTGTCCAAGGAATTCTCCAGGCAAAAAATACTGGAGTGAGTTGTCATTTCCTACTCATTTCATTTCTTCCTGATCCAGGGATTGAACCCACCCCGCTTCCCTTGCATCCCTGTGTCTCCCTCTCCTGCATTGGTAGGTAGATTTTTTACCACTGCGCCACCTGGGAAGCCCCCTTTCCCATATAAGGCAACAGAATCATGGGAGTGACATTCTGTCACATTTGCCACATTCTGTTAATTAGAAGGAAGTCATACTCAAGGGAAAGAACACCAGGGATGGAATCAAGGGGACCACCTTAAAATCTGTCCTATACACCACGTCAATTATGTCCACTACAATAAGAAAAATAAAAACATTTTGGCTTGATGCATTGACGTCTTTCCTCATTTTCTGTTTCAATTTGCCACAATTGTGTGATATATACATCATTAATTCCTGAGCAGAGAAAGGAATGGTAAACGGTATTAGATTATACTAACTCTTCTCTAATAGACTGATTTTACCTTGACTGAGGTAGAAAAAATAGTACTTCCTTATCTTGCTGCTTCTATGTCTTTCTTTTTAAAACCTATATGGATGTGAGAGTTGGACTGTGAAGAAAGCTGAGTGCCGAAAAATTGATGCTTTTGAACTGTGGTGTTGGAGAAGACTCTTGAGAGTGCCTTGGACTGCAAGGAGATCCAACCAGTCCATTCTAAAGGAGATGGGTCCTGGGTGTTCTTTGGAAGGAATGATGCTAAAGCTGAAACTCCAGTACTTTGGCCACCTCATGCGAAGAGTTAGGAAAAGACTCTGATATTTGGAGGGGTTGGGGGCAGGAGGAAAAGGGGACGACAGAGGATGAGATGGCTGGATGGCATCACTAACTCGATGGACGTGAGTCTGGGTGAACTCCGGGAGTTGGTGATGGACAGGGAAGCCTGGCGTGCTGCAATTCATGGGGTCGCAAAGAGTCAGACACGACTGAGCGACTAAACTGAATATATCTTTATTATAAATATAAGTATTTCTTATGGTAAAATATTTAAACAAATGAATGTAAAATAAAAATATGCCATTAAAGGAGAAATCATGGAAGTAACCACTATTCACTATTTCAGCCATTTTCTATACAAGGCTGTGTAAATATGTGTGTGTGTAGATTTTAACATTTTTTAATGGCACTGCAATATACTTTTCTTTCTAGAACTTTACTATATCATGGATATGTGTCTGTCTTGTGTGTCTGTCTATAGAAATATCTATAGCTATATCTTATTCTCTTTAATAGTTGTTTAGTATTCCATTTAAGGGTGTCACAATTGTCATAATTAAAATCCTCTACAGAGATGACTTTTTTTTCCCCATTTATGTGCTAAAATGCTATGTTTTTATTGAGCTTTTGATTATCAAGTGTTATAAAAGCCCAATTAAAATTGGCTTAAACTAAAAGGGAAATTTGTTTGCCATTACAGCTCAAAAAGAGCTAACTTTAAGTGTAATTGGCTCTAGAATCTCAATTAATTTCATCTGTAAGTGTTTCTCTCCATCCTTTGGCATGCTTCCCCTCTTGGCTGCTTCTCTGATTAAGCTGGATCTCATTTTAAGATGGCAGACGGGCTGCCAGCAGTTTCAGACTGGGAGTCTTGTCCCAGGAAACCTGCAGAAAAGAGGGACACTCT
>NW_011495084.1:4558174-4570267 GCF_000754665.1 Bison bison bison
CAAGCAAAACTGGTGAGAATTACTCTGTTTGGGTGTGACTGGTTCATGAGCTTTTCTCTTGACCGGTTGTTGTGGTCATGGAAAGTGAGTCTCTGATTGTTCAATTTTGGGTCACATGCTGCTTTTGGAGGATAGGATATGAGCCGTACTGAAAGTACATGGACTATGGCGGTAGATGGAACAGGAAAAAAATGCTTACCAGTTCCTTGTGGATGTATCTTTGTTGTCTTGTGTCTTTTGCTATTTGCTGGGTAAATTGTTAGAAGTACTAATGCTGGGTAAATGTATGTATATATTTTCACTTTTCCTTGGTATTTCCAAATTTTTTACCACAACGAGTACTTCAAATTATACTTCAGCCAATAATGCATACTTGTGTTCATTGTAGGTTTCATCAGACTTAATAATCTTGAGACTCCCTTGGCAGTCCAGTGGTTAAAAATCTGTGCTTTCACTGAAAGGTGCATAGTTTTGATTCCCTAAGATCCCACATGCCTCATGGCATGGCCGCAAAAAAAAAAACAAAAAAACTAATAAATAATCTTTTCAATCAAATATATTAAAATTGGAATCCTGTTGTTTCAACAGCTAATTCTTTAGTAACTATAGACAGGCAGGTTCTTTTTTTCTTTCTGTTTGTAATTTGTGTTTCCTTTATTGTGATCTCCTTTCATATGTGGTTTCCTAATTGCGACAAAGCAAATGGCATAATAGAAGTACAAAAAATAAGCTTGTGTGTGTGTGAGCTTAGTCATGTCCGACTCTTTGCGACCCTCTGGAATATAGTCCACCAGGCTCTTCTGTCAATGGAATTTTCCAGGCAAGAATACTGGAGTGGGTTGCCACTACCTTCTCCAGGGGATCTTCCCGACCCATCGATCAAACTTGTGTCTCTTGTGTCTCCTGCAGTTAGGCATATTCTTTACCATTGTGCTGCCTCTTAGATAGATCTAAATTGTATGTAACTTGAAGACAAAACTTTGCCAATGCATGGATGAGATTATGTCTTGATAATCAGATGAGATAAAGGGACTATAGGAAGGAAGCAAGTTATTTCCAGGGCAATATTTTTGTTTGTTTTGTTTTTACCATGACATCTAACTCCTGTTACTTATTACTTTATCAAATAAGGAAAACTAAAGATTAAAATGGAGCAGTGATACAGTGTTACAGTCTAAGCCGACTTGATGTGTCACTAAGAGGCTTGATGTAGATTTTTCAGGGCATGACAAAGGGTGAATGTAGCCAATTTTTTCAGGAAGCCCAGAGGAAGACCAGTCATGCAACAGACATAAGGCTAAGGGTCAGTCCTTTTGAAGACTGGAGACCCTGAGATCTATCTCAGGATAGGAGATGGACAAAGACAAACTTCAAAGAAAATATAGAAGAAAACAAAGAGTGGAAAAACAAAAACAAAAACTGTGATCTAAAACATCCATCTGCAGAGCTCAAGTATGCAGAGGTCAAGAGAAAGTGTTACAATTTCCACAGTAACAACAGTAATGTAGAACTCTTGCCTAAGTTTCAGAGGTCTTTAAACTATAATATTTGTGCATCTGAAAGATCAGATGTGGTCTCAGAACCTACATGGAAAGCCCCTGGTGCTACAGAAAATACAGAAGCCTCAAAGTTTAGAGATAAGGTTTATTAAAAGTAGATAATAAAGAGAAAATGATATGAAAGTGGATCTGGTGACTCATGGCTAAAATATTTTGTTTAGTAAGAGTGAATTAGGATTAAAAATGAGCATAATTGTATAATATAATTCTTTACATGTATGTCTATGTTAATCATCAGTGAATGGTTAAAGGAACCACACATTTTTCCCCCATAGTCAAAGGAAAAACAAAACCAGGTGTATGTGCCTCTAAGTGTGACTTTTTAAACCCATTCAAAAATAATTTCTTGATTCAGTAATTGCTTGTTGCATATCTACGGCATGCCTGATATTACATTTGTCACTGATAAGATGTTATAAAAAAGAAGGCACATGAATATACCCTGCTTAAAAGAGTTCTTAGTCTTTTAAAGAACCAGGCCTATAAAATGAAACAAACCAAGCCAACCAAAAAGGAATTGCAAATTGTAAGATGCTATGAAGAAAACTAACATGAATTGAACATTGATACAGCAGTGCCAGCACCAGCACTCATTAATCTTCTTAGCAATGTAGGGGTAGGCACCATTGTAATTTTTTCTCTAAAAATGAGGGAATGAGGCACAAAGAGGACAAGTGAGTTGTCCAGGGTAAGAAGAGGTAAAGCTGAGATGTGAGCTCAGGCAGAGCCTGTCAACTTCATGCCCAAGCTTGTCTGACTAGAGAATGTTGGTAGAGCATAATGGGATAGATAGGATGTTTAGGAAAGGTCTCATTGATGAGGTGACATTTAAATTGAAACTTGAAAGATGTGACAGAGCCAGCCATGTTCAGAACCTGGAGAACAAGAGCATTTCAGGTATAATGAAACATGTGAAAGTGAAAATCACTCAGTTGTGTCCAGCTCTTGGTGACCCCATGGACTATAGAGTCCATGGAATTCTCCAGGCCAGAGTAGTGGAGTGGGTAGTCTTTCCCTTTTCCAGGGGATCTTCCCAACCCAGGAATCAAACAAGGGTCTCCTGCATGGTAGGCAGATTCTTTACCAGCTGAACCACCAGAGTAGTCCTGAAACATATGTACTATGTGCCTAAGTAGGGAGGGAAAGTGGCATATTCTTGGAGATGAAGTGATGCTAATAATAATTGAGAATATTATTATTTTATATATAATAAATACATATTTTATATTTTTTATATACACGATTACATATAAAACATTATATACATGATTTACTCATATATATTTTATATACTTATTTTATATATTTATAAATAATATAAAAATATAGACATTTTACATTTTATATATAATATAAATATGTACTTATTTTATATATTTATACTTAAAATTGGAGACATTGTCTGTCAAATCTGACATAATCTCTGACATAAGAGTCAGACCTTTCAAATACATGTAGGCCAACATTAGAACTTTTGATTTGAAATGCAATGGGTAAATGTTAAAGGATTTTTACAAAGAGGCCTGACCTGATCTGGTTGACGTGTAACCTTGGCGGCTGTGTAACAATAGGATGGACGAAGACCACAGGCAAAGCCGAGACACCAGTAATGAGGCTATTTCAGTGGCCCTGGAAGGAGTTTCAAAAAGGTGGTAGGAGATTAGCTGGAGAAAAGCAGACATAATCAAGAAATACTTTTGAGGCAAAGCTCATGGGAAATACCTGTAAGTGATGAGAAAGAGGAAGGAATTAAGGATTACTCCCATTTTTTTGTATTATCATCTACATGGTACCATTTTCAGCAGTTTGGGCATGATGGTACCCTGTATGCCTGGAAAAGACTGGGAGAGAACGATTTGCAGAAGACAGAGGGATAAGACTTTGTTCTGATACTTATTTAAGATGCCTGTGAAGCATTTGGTTAAATAGACTGTATAGAAAATTGGATACGAGTGCCTGGAATAGTATTGGCAACACCAGCAAAGAGATAATATTGAAAACTATTGGAACAGGTACAACTTCCAGGTAGAGGGTTCAATATCAAACACAGAAAAATTCAGTGATAGATCATGGTAGAGAAGGAGTAGCTAGAGTAGCTGGTAAAGTAGAAACCCTCAGAAAATTTTAAGAAAATATATCACAGAAGAGAAAAGAGTATTTTAGGGAGTAAGGATTGGTTATTAGGATGAAACTTTTTTGAGACCTCACATAAACTGAGAACACAATAATCTATATACGTTCTTCATATCCATGAGCAACTGTCTCATATTGACCCTTTCAGGACACAAATTACAAACCAATAAATAAGCAGCAAATTAGAGCATGCCCTTGAGTGCCTATGCTTTGATTTGTTTAATAGCCAATTATTATCTGATATATTTCTTTTTCCTGTAATTAACTGCAGTGTTTCTCTCTCAAAAAAAGTCAAGGCACAAAAACACAAGCTATGAAACGTTTGTGGTCAGTGTAAGCTAACGCTATCAAAATATCTGTCGGTGAATAATGAGTCCAAGAAGGCAAATATTGGAGCCCTTTTAATAAGCGGATTGTCAGTTGGAGGAAGAAATTGGCTTAGAGACTGAGGATTCACATTCAAGAATGATACTGATGGAATCAAGCGAAAAGGGGCCAGCACTTTCTGAGCTAATTGTTTAGAACAAGATTTCTACTCCAGCTGCTATAAATTGAAAGATGGATGCTGTGAGAATTTTTAATTTGTAATTTAAAACTTCATGAACCATGAAACTTTCTGGAGACTTTGGTCAGTCATTTGACTTACTAGAAATGATGAGACCATCATAATCCATAAACTGTCTATTTTCCCACCACTATGGCAATGAAATAGAGAAGAAAAATATGCAAATTGCTCATTTATGGTTTTTTTTATTTTGCTTTCCTAAATTACTTCTAAGCTTGCTGAGTCGGATTTCTATAACATCTTTAATTATGATGAAGTCTTGGCTTAAAAAAGAAAAGTTGTTTAGTTAGAGCTTCATAATTGGCAATGAAACATTTAACCAAAGTGCCTGCTCTCAAATTTGTTATATGTTGCTTTTTATTTGGACTATGGGAACAGCATCGTGGAGACTCATGGAATTTGATACTGGGATCTTAAAATGTTAGTATGAACATCTGTAAAATAATTCCAAACAAAACTGAGCATTATGTATAAATTGCAAAACATGGACAAAATTCTGAATGTATTTAAGTAATACAATACATTGTAATATAATAAATCATAAAATATCAGAACAGTAATGGATTATACAGGTTCTGCTCTCTTCTAATGGGAGAGACAATGTGATTTGTGATGCAAAATCAGCCATTTGTGAAGCAAAATCAACCATTTGTGAAGTTTCCAGCTGTTCAATTAAGAGCTTTCATTTCTGTAAAGTAGGAAAACTAAAGGAAATTCTTTTGAAAAAACTATGAATTGACTAGCACAATAACACATGTGGCTTTAAAACATTTTCAATAATGAATTTTTTTTCATAGTAGTCTTACAAATATTAATGAAGAATTATCATGCCAATGTTCTCACACTAGGGTTTAAAAAAACAGATTTTTATTCATTTTAATAAATTATTAAACATTAAAAAATAAGGACTTAAATTCTGAAAAGAAATGATTCTGTTGATAGGTCCTATTGTTTCAGTTGGGATTGTAGTAAAATTAAAGGAAGAATTGTTCTTATTCAAAATTTGCCTTCCAAAGATATAGTAAAACTAAGGTTTCAAAGGTGACAATTATACTTTGATTTTTTTAAATTCAGATTTTTGAGATCAAAGATACTATAAATTCTTTATAATTCCTCCTATTTTAGCAGAATGCTTTTTCTCACTCCAAGATGATTCATACCAAGCTGATTTCTGAAACCTTAATCCCATTTCCGAGGACAGTCACAAGTCCTGATGACTTAGTTTAATTTGCTACAGATGATTAAGGCACAATTCAAAGCTCAGAGTAACTTGTGGAATTTTTTCCCCCTCTTCCTCTTTCCCTTCCTCACTCCTTCATTCTTTCCCTTCCCTTCTTGATTTAAACAGAACATAAACTATAGCTGGCATCAGAATCATCTTATGAGAAGATACTTTACGTGTTTCTAATTACATGTAGGTAATTATGGAAGAAAGTAAAGAGGAACAAAAAAGCCTCTTGATGAAAGTGAAAGAGGAGAGTGAAAAAGTTGGCTTAAAGCTCAACATTCAGAAAACTAATATCATGGCATCTGGTCCCATCACTTCATGGCAAATAGATGGGGAAACAGCGGAAATAGTGTCAGACTTTATTTCTTTGGGCTCCAAAATCACTGCAGATGATGATTGCAGCCATGAAATTAAAAGATGCTTTCTCCTTGGAAGGAAAGTTATGACCAACCTAGATAGCATATTCAAAAGCAGAGACATTACTTTGCCAACAAAGGTCCATCTAGTCAAGGTTATGGTTTTTCCAGTAGCCATGTATGGATGTGACAGTTGGACTGTGAAGAAAGCTGAGCGCCGAAAAATTGATGCTTTTGAACTGTGGTGTTGGAGAAGATTCTTGAGAGTCCCTTGGACTGCAAGGAGATCCAATCAGTCCATCCTAAAGGAGATGAGTCCCGGGTGTTCATTGGAAGGATTGATGCTGAAGCTGAAACTCCAGTACTTTGGCCACCTCATGCGAAGAGTTGACTCATTGGAAAAGACTCTGATGCTGGGAGGGATTAGGGGCAGGAGGAGAAGGGGATGACAGAGGATGAGATGGCTGGATGGCATCACCGATTCGATGGACATGAGTTTGAGTGAACTCTGGGAGTTGGTGATGGACAGAGAGGCCTGGCGTGCTATCATTCATGGGGTCACAAAGTCAGACACGATTTAGCGACTGAACTGAACTGAACTGATTAAAGGCAGATTGGAGGAGGAAATGGCAACCCACTCCAGTATTCTCGCCTGGGAAATCCTATGGACAGAGGAAACCTGGTGGGCTGCAGTCCATGAGGTTGCAAAGAATCAGATATGACTTTGTGACTAAACAACAATAATAAAGGTGGATCAAATGCTTTTTAAAAAGAAATTAAGTGTTAAGACATACACTAATTGTTTCAGAGGGCAGACAGAATTGGCCTGTGTTTATTCTTGTTTTTAAAAAATTAAAAATGGTCTTGAATTAGCATTCTCTAAAAGATAAACTTGTTTCTTTGTCTCCTGGTATTTCCTAAATACATTTCTCCTGCAAATGCTCTCCTAAGTTGCTGACTTGGGGGACTTTTCACAAGAGGTGGCGTCCTGGATCTTGTCCGCAGAACTCTGGGTGGATTGGCTTATTCCTTTGTGAAAAGCCTATGGTTCAGAGTCTAAGAGCTGTTCTGGAATTTGATTGTAAAGGTAAGTCCAAGTACAGTCAAGAGTAACAGTATCTCACGTTTAACCTAATAAGGGTCTATAGTCTTAGTTTCTTTTTAGAAAATCCAGGGGTTTTTATTTTTGAAAACTGTGCATGTTCAATTAGTGATTATTTCCTTTTTTTGTCTCTCATATGAAAGTTTATCATGATTCTCAGAGCTTGTTGATAAATAAGTATTGAGCATATTTAATTCCTTTACTTCATAGTGAATTTTTAATCAGTTTTTAAATTTGTTATGCTGAGTGGTTCATTGTTATTCCCTGAATTAATTTATTCATTTTTTAATCTATATGACCTCTTATATAATGATAATATTAAGCTGTCTTTTCATTTACTTGATCTCTAGAATCATCATAAAGATTAAATAACATCTTAAGTATCCAACAAATATTTGGAAAAACCTAATATTACAAGTTACAACAAAGAACATAATTTTATCTTAAAGAAAATTAAAGCCTTTTTACATATGCCACTTCTGCCGTATCCTTATTTAGAAAAGACATAAAATGACTCCTAGTCGTCTGTAAGTAATAGCTAAGAATCATATAAAGCATGCTTGATCTTGAAAAAAATCATGAATGTAGAACACAGTAAATTATTTTGGATATAAAAAGCTTCTGAAATATTTGGATTTAATAGTTTTAAATTTGTTTCTTTTAATCCAAAATGCCATTAAAGTATAATTTTATAATAAAAACAACTGTAAAGGATATAAACACATGTTTATTCTCAGATATTCAATACCTAATAATTTTCACAAATATATATCTATGATTTGGTTAATGGCAAGTATACATTAGCTATCTTGCAAATGCTATTTTCTTAAGGGTTTCTGAGGTGATCATCTAGAAAATAACAGTAATTATTTCTAAAACAATGGTTATTTTTAATAGGATAGAAACCAAAATGAATGGGAAAAAAAATCTTGTAAATAATAGTACAGATATTAAATTATATAAAAGCCAATTTTAAAAGATGTATAACCAGAACAAACTATTTGTTCATTTGATTAATCAAATATGAAGAAATGAGAAACCTTAGGAATGAGAAGAAAACATAATTCCCAAATACAGAAAAGATGAACAGAATTTGAAGAGTTTATGGCAGACAAATCTATTTTGTAACCTAGAAGAAGTGGATGATTGCCCAGCAAATTAAAAAATGTCAAAATTGCCCAAGAAGAAGAACACTTTAGTAAATACATTAGCCTGGAAATAAAGGAAAGGTGATTCAGTATCAATCAATAAAATGACTAAGTAGATTAACTGGTGAGTTTTAGCAAACTTTAAATGACAGAAAATCCCATATATGCCTACACAAATTCATGTGCCTTCATGCACCCAGTTTATTTTCTGTGTTCACATTATGTATGGTTACTCTAACAAGAGGAAGATATGGAATGATTCATACGAGTAAAGTCTTTGAAGGGAGATTGTGTGACAAGAAGAGAGAGAGAAAAAGAAAATATAAACGTGTAACACATAAAAAATCATGGTAATTTCAAGTGGTGATAAAACAAGGGCCAAACAAAAAGAGAGGAAAAGGTAGCACAGTATGTAAAAGAGCTGTGACTTTTAATGTAACAGCTTCCCTGATAGCTCAGCTGGTAAAGAATCCACCTGCAATTCGGGAGACACTGGTTTGATTCCTGGATTCGGAAGATGCACTGGATAAGGGATAGGCTACCCACCCCAGTACTCTTGGGCTTCCCTTCTGGCTCAGCTGGTAAAGAATCCGCCTGCAAAGCGGGAGATCTGGGTTCGATCCCTGGGTTGGAAAGATCCCCTGGAGAAGGGAAAAGGCTACCCACTCCAGTATTCTGATCTGGAGAATTCCATGGACTGTACAGTCCATGCGGTCGCAAAGAGTCGGACTCGACTGAGCAACGCTTGTTTGTTTAAAATTTACATCTATGTCTATGTCTATATATCTATATATCTATGTATATGTGAACAAGTGAACTGTTCACATTTTCTCTTTGAGCCATGGGGGTATCCTTACCCGAACCAAAAAGTGTCAGAGTTGGTTTAAGTCTTCTTCCTTTCCTATCCTCCGTGAATTTCTCTCCTGTGTCACACACTGCCAGGAGGTGGACAGTAGGCAGGAGACATATGAATGGCTTGTGTCACTATTAGTCTTAACCTTGTAGCTTTAGTGACATGACTGCTCATCTCATTTTTATCTTTTTCATCCTTTTAAAATTTTGATACTTATAAATCTTCACTGACAATCATGGATAATCTGAGAAAAAGGCCAGAGGACATTTAAAAAACTAAAATGCTCAAAACAACCATCAGAGTTTCTTAAGTTATAGCTTATCTTTAAAACAGAGTATATTATAGATTATAATTTGTGAAAGGCAAAGTTACTTGCAAGTGAAGATAAAATTTGTTTTATCCCTGAAGAAAGAGAAATATATCACTGACTTGGGAATCCCCAGAAGAGGGAAAAAAACTCTAGATGGCCTAAAAATTGTGAATTACATGAATAGCTTGCTAATGCATTTTTATTTAAGCATGCAAAGAAGTAATTTCATTTTAAAGAATATATTGATGTTGAAATAAGCATAGGGAGAAATTAAGTGAATTAAGAAGAAAGCCAGTAATGAATACTTTTTTATTTACTGTTAAGAGATTGATATGATATGAGTGGTGGTATGATTCGTCTCCTAGAGCTGTTGTGGTTGTTGTTCAGTCTCCTAGTCCTGTCCAACTCTTCCTGATCCCAAGGACTGCAGCACGCCAGGCTTCCCTGTCCCTCACCATCTCCTGGAGTTTGCCCAAGTTCATGTCCATTGAATTGCTGATACCATCCAACCTAACTCATCCTCTGTTGCCCTGTTCTCCTTCTGTCTTGAATATTTCCTAGTAACAGGGTCTTTTCCAGTGAGTAAGTTGTTCACATCAGGTGGCCAAAGTATTGGAGCTTCAGCTTCAGCATCAGTCTTTCCAGAGTATTTGGGGTTGATTTCCTTTAAGACTGACTGGTTTGATCTCCTTGCTGTCCAAGGAACTCTCAAGAGTCTTCTCCAGCACCACAGTTCAAAAGCATCAATTCTTTGATGCTCTGCCTTCTTTATTGTCCAACTCTCACATATGTACATGACTACTGAAAAGACCATAACCTTGACTCTATGGACCTTTGTCACCAAAGTGATGTCTTTGCTTTTTAACACACTGTCTAGATTTGTCATAGCTTTCCTACCAAGAAGCAGCCATTTTCTCATTTCATGGCTGCAGAGACCATCCACAGGGATTTTAGAGCCCAAGAAAAAGAAATCTGTCACTGCTCCCACCTTTTCCCCTTTTACTTGTCATGAAGTGATGGGACCAGATGCCATGATCTTAGTTTTATAATATTGAGTTTTCAGCCAGTTTTTTCACTCTCCTCTTTCACCCTCATCAAGAGACTCTTTAGTTCCTCTTTGCTTTCTGCAATTAGAATAGTATCATCTGCAATTCTGAGGTTATTAATATTTCTCCTGGCAGTCTTGATTCCAGTCTATTATCTCTTCCAATCCGGCATTTCACATGATGTGCTCTGAGTACAAGTTAAATAAACAGGGTGGCAGTAAACAGCCTTGTCACACTCCTTTCTCAATCCTAAACCAGTCAGTTCCATACAGGGTTGTTTTGCGAAAAGTATTCACTTTCATCTCAGGCTCAAAGGATTTGTTAACAAAATAAGACACTCTTTCTAAACAAATAAATAATACCAATACTTATTAGAGAATTATCTGACTTATTTTCAATACACTAACATTAAAAGAAAAGAGATAGAAAGAGCAGAGGAAACATCACCAAATTGGGTTTGACCAACAGAGTTCAGTTCACTTCAGTTCAGTCACTCAGTCATGTTCAACTCTTTGTGACCCCATGAATTGCAGCACGCCAGGCCTCCCTGTCCATCACCAACTCCCGCAGTTCACCCAAACTAATGTGTGTCGAGTCGGTGATGCCATCCAGCCATCTCATCCTCTGTCGTCCCCTTCTCCTCCTGCCCCCAATCCCTCCCAGCATCAGGGTCTTTTCCAATGAGTCAACTCTTTGCATGAGGTGGCCAGTGTATTGGAGTTTCAGCCTCAGCATCAGTTCCTTCCAATGAACACCCAAGACTGATCTCCTTTAAGATGGACTGGTTAGATCTCCTTGCAGTCCAAGGGACTCACAAGAGTCTTCTCCAACACCATAGTTCAAAAGCATTGATTCTAGGTGCTCAGCTTTCTTCACAGTCCAACTGTCACATCCATACGTGGCTACTGGAAAAACCATAGCCTTGACTAGATGGACTTTTGTTGGCAAAGTAATATCTCTGCTTTTTAATATACTATCTAGGTTGGTCATAACTTTCCTTCCAAGGAGAAAGCATCTTTTAATTTCATGGCTGCAATCACCATCTGCAGTGAGTTTGGAGCCCCCAAAAATAAAGTCTGACACTGTTTCCACTGTTTCCCCATCTATTTCCCATGAAGTGATAGGACCAGATGCCATGGTCTTAGTTTTCTGAATATTGAGCTTTAAGCCAACTTTTTCACTCTCCACTTTCACTTTCATCAAGAGGCTCTTCACTTTCCTCTTCACTTTCTGTCATAAGGGTGGTGTCATCTGCATATCTGAGGTTATTGATATTTCTCCCGGCAATCTTGATTCCAGCTTGTGCTTCTTCCAGCCCAGCGTTTCTCATGATGTACTCTGCATAGAAGTTAAATAAACACGGTGACAATTTACAGCCTTGATGTACTCCTTTTCCTATTTGGAACCAGTCTGTTGTTCCATGTCCAGTTTTAACTGTTGCTTCCTGACCTGCATGTAGGTTTCTCAAGAGGCAGGTCAGGTGGTCTGGTATTTGCATCTCTTTCAGAATTTTCCACAGTTTGTTGTGATCCACAGAGTCAAAGGCTTTGGCATAGTCGATAAAGCAGAAATAGATGTTTTTCTATAACTCTCTTGCTTTTTCCATGATTCAGCGGATGTTGGCAATTTGATCTCTGGTTCCTCTGCCTTTTCTAAAACCAGCTTGAACATCTGGAAGTTCACGGTTCACATATTGCTGAAGCCTGGCTTGGAGAATTTTGAGCATTACTTTACTAGCATGTGAGATGAGTGCAATGTGCAGTAGTTTGAGCATTCTTTGACATTTCCTTTCT